>NC_059336.1:20501666-20806574 GCF_018350155.1 Leopardus geoffroyi | reverse complement strand
GAGTGATTGATTGATTGGTAGGTTGATTCCTTTATTTATTTATTATTCTGAATCGTATTTAAACCCAAGTTAGTTAGGGGCGCCTGGGTGGCGCAGTCGGTTAAGCGCCCGACTTCAGCCAGGTCACGATCTCGCGGTCCGTGAGTTCGAGCCCCGCGTTGGGCTCTGTGCTGACAGCTCAGAGCCTGGAGCCTGTTTCCGATTCTGTGTCTCCCTCTCTCTCTGCCCCTCCCCCGTTCATGCTCTGTCTCTCTCTGTCCCAAAAATAAATAAACGTTGAAAAAAAAAAAAAAAAACCCAAGTTAGTTAACGTGTAATGGTTTCAGGAGCGGAATTTAGTGGTTCGTTACGCACCCATAACACCCAGTGCTCATCCCAACAGTGTCCTCCTTAATGCCCCCTCACCCACTTAGCCCATCCCCCCACCACCTCCCCTCCAGCAGCCCTCAGTTTGTTCTTTTATGCTTTGTTTCCCCCTCTCAGTTTTTGTCTTATTTTTCCTTCCCTGCCCCCTGTTCATCTGTTTTGTTTCTTCAATTCCACATGAGTGAAACCATATGGTATCTGTCTTTCTCCGCCTGCCGCATTTCACTTAGCATAATACCCTCTAGTTCCATCCGTGTTGTTGCAAAGGGCAACATTTCATTCTTTTTGATGGCCGAGTAACACTCCATTGTATATATATATATATATATATATATATATATATATATATATATGCCACATCTTTATCCATTCATCCATCGATGGACATTTGGGCTCTTTCCATCCTTTGGCAGTGGTCGGTAGGGCTGCCATGAATGTGGGGGTGCATGTGTCCCTTCGAATCAGCACGCCTGTATCCTTTGGATAAATACCTAGTAGTTCAATTGCTGGGTCGTAGGGTAATTCTGTTTTTCATTTTTTGAGGAACCTGCATACGGCTTTGCAGAGTGGCTGAATTCCCACCAGCACGACGACTGGTGTCCTTACAAGGCTACAGGGACAAAGGCAAGGAGGCCTCGTGATGATGGACCAGGGGCTGGAGGGGTCTCGCCACCACCCAAGGAGCACCAGGAGAGGCAAGGAGGGAGCCTTCCCTAGAGCCCTCAGAGGGAGCACGGCCCTGCTGACACCTCGATTCGAGACTCCCGGCCTCCAGAACTGAGAGAGGTGTTCCAAGCCACCCAGTTTATGCTGCTGTTATAGCAACCCTGGGAAATAAGTCCACCCCCTCCCAGCAAGGAGACTTTTGAGACATCCCCCCACCGCCACCCCCGTTACTCCCTCCTTGCCCCTGGGACATGTCAATGCCATGGATATGCCATATGTCTGTTTTTGTGCTGTGGCTCTTTGTGGGGGCCACAGTCCATTGTCACATGTCAGGTTTGTACTCCCTGAGTGTGGTCAGTTCTATCACTGCAAGGATTGCATACAGAAATGCAGAAAACAGGATGGAGGTTGGTGTCTTAGGGATTACATGGGGCAGTAGGGTATCTACTTAGGGATTAGGGATTAGGGATTACACGGGGCAGTAGGGCAGATGAAAGTTTGGATTCTGGGCCAGACTTCCCGGGTTCTGATCCTGGTTGTGCTACTCACTGGACTCTGTGCCTCAACTTTCTTATCAGAAAAGTGGGGATATAATAGTATCTACCTTATAGGGTTATTGGGAGTATTAAGTGAGTTCATGAACGCAAAGTGCTTAGAACAGTATGTGGCACGTCGTAAGTGCTGTGTGAGGTCTATTATTACTCTGTAGGGTGTATCTAGATTTGTATGTGCCCACAGAAAGTTCTAGAGTACCCGTGCTACCCCAGGGGAGTAGAGCTGGGCTTACAGGAGAGACGCTCTATATATCATATTCTTTCATATACTTTCCGTTTTTATTTATTTTTTATTTATTTTATTTTATTTTATTTTTTTATTTTTTTTATTTTTATTTTTATTTTTTATATTAAAAAAAATTTTTTTTTCAATGTTTATTTATTTTTGGGACAGAGAGAGACAGAGCATGAACGGGGGAGGGGCAGAGAGAGAGGGAGACACAGAATCGGAAACAGGCTCCAGGCTCGGAGCCATCAGCCCAGAGCCGGACGCGGGGCTCGAACTCACGGACCGCGAGATCGTGACCTGGCTGAAGTCGGATGCTTAACTGACTGCGCCACCCAGGCGCCCCTACTTTCCGTTTTTAAAAACAAGCGTCTAGCCCATGTACTCGTCGTTTAAAATATTTTTCTTAAAAATTTTAACTCCTTGGAAGCAAAAGATAAGCTTTTGGAAAAAAATGATAAGATTTGCACCATTTAATGTGGAATATAAGACGTGACAGACCTTCATCAATCTCTTTTTCACTGCATGTGTGGCTTCAAAAGAAAAATTTATGAGCGTACCTGGGATTGGGGTTTGACATGCCTCGTCCCCTAGAGTCAGGGTTCTCCAAAGTTCTGCTGGATATGTGCAGGGACTGAGCTCTGGCCTGCAGCTCCCCACACCCACCCCTTGTGGGCCTCCTAGGCCGCCCCCCCCCCACTCCCCACTTCCCAGCACCTGCCCTGGTTGCCAGGAAACGGTCCTTTATTGAGTGGAGCCATCCCCAACTCAGCCCAGTGATTTGTCCTTGTCTAATTATTATTACTCTCTGCATTTTGCCTTTGGATGAGTAATGGGGGAGGGTCGGGGGGTGGGAGGGCACAGGAGCCCAGGAGCAGTGATTTGTGGGGTCGGCAGCTCATCTTTGAGAGGAGGATATTTATCTTTCTGGGAGCAGAAAACAGCCCAGTGGAGACCAATTCAACAGTTCCCGTGTGGGTCTGTTTGTGCGTTCACACGCGCGCGGGTGGGGAGTCCCCCACCCGGAACGTGTGTGCACGTGAACCCGTGCAGGAAAGCCAGCAGACCCCCGATAGCCACGAAGCCTGTGTACGTCCACATGTGTGTGCACACCGCATCCGTGCTTTCGAACCTGGGTGTGGCTGCTCGCGTGCATTCGCGGGGTAGCCTGCGGGGGTGCGCGCTGTAGAGGAAGCAAGGGCAGCCCGCCTGTGTGTGTCCATCCGCGTGCATCCACGTGGGCTACATCGCTATCAAACCTGTGTGCTTCTGTGTGTGCACGACTACCTTCTGTTTTCAAGCAGGGCGTGTCCTCGTAGACGAGGGCTGGGCGCTTGTCTGTGTGTGAACACATTGCAGACGTCGTTAGGAAAACCAGAGAACCGACCCTGAAGTCGGGGTGGCCCCCCCCCCCCCGGGGTCACAGACCCCTGAGATGCAGACCTAGAGGTTGAAGAGCTTTGCACACCTCACAGAGTGGCGGCTGGAATAGATTGCAAAAATGTTCTGACTCCTTCGCTTCTGCTTGAATGCATGCCCTTCGGATGTGACTTTGCAATAGAAGGCGAAATGTAGGGGCGCCCGGGTGGCTCAGTCGGTTAAGCGTCTGACTTCGGCCCGGGGTCATGATCTCACGGTTTGTGAGTTCGAGCCCTGTATCAGGCTCTGCGCTGACGGTGTGGAACCTGCTTGGGATTCTCTCCCTCCCTCTCGCTGTCTGCCCCTCCCCTATTCTTTCTCTCTCAAAATAAATAACTTAAAAAAAAAAAAAAGGTGAGGTGTATTTCCTCACCCCCTTGAACTGGGCTGGACTTGAGACTCTTGGAGCGATTTGTTATGTAGCCTCGTTGTGGCAAAATACACACCCGATGCTGAATAAAAGCCCTGCCTGGGCACGGAGATGCCTACACACAGTGCAAGCGTGCACAACACATGTGCATGTAGGAAGGGGTAGTTCAGGGTACTAGGGTTACTAGTCAGGTCTCTCTTGCTGCGCAAAAAATTATCCCCTGATTAGGAAATTTAACTCAACAGTTATCTCAGAGTCCCCATGGGTCAGAAATCAGGGAGGGGCTCAGCCGCCGCCTCTGGCTTAAGATCTCTCCTGAGCTCACCGTCAAGCTCCTGGGGCTTCTGTCTGCGCTGGCTAAACCCTCCTCCTCTCTGGGAAGCTGAGGATTCCTGTCCCTCCTCAAGCTTCAGGATCCCCTGCCTGGAACCCTAGTTCAGAGGTCCAAATGGAGGGCTTCCTTTCCAGGCCAAATAGCCTCAGCCCAGTGCCAGGACCAGGGCTCGGGAGAAATTGAACGCGTACGTCTGTCAAAAGCAGACACGTACGCGTGGGTGTCCACAGCAGCTTTATTCACAATAACCCAAACTGGAAAACATCCTCTCGTGTCTGTCAGCCATAGAATGGAGAAACTGGGGCCTGTTCCTTCACTGGAATGCTCTGTGGCAGTGAAAAAAATAAAGTACCGCCCCGCACAACACGGTGAGTCTCCTGGGCATAATGTTGAGCCAAATAGGCCTATACGGCGCGAGTCCCTTTATATCAGCTTCTAGAAGCAGGCGATGTAATCTGCGGCCAGAAGGTGGGAGAGCGTTCACTCTGGAGGGGTAGGGCTGGAAGAGGATATGAAGGGTTTGGGGTACGGATACTGTTCTGTCTCCCAGCCCCCCTCTCCCCCCCACTCTTAAATCTGGCTGCTGGTTTCAAGGACGGGTCAGTTTGTGAAACTCCACACAGAGCTTTTGCCTTTTTCCATGCATACGCTGTGCCGGGATAAAAAGTGCACAGAACAAAAAGCCACACTACTGAAAATAAAACAGCGGGGTGCGGGATGCCGGGGCGTGGTGGGGGAGGGGAAGGTGAGTTACTCCAGGTTGCTCTGGAGCATCAGCAGGGACTAGGTCATGCTGGGACTGTCAAGGCAAATTCAAGATGCCGAATGTTCCCCGGGGAGCACTGGGGGTGGGGGTGGGGTGTAACAAGCAAATACCGTGTTTCCACTTTTGTTTCAGAAAGCTCGCCCTGGAGCTGGGGCGCAGAAAGATACCAGGGGCTGGAGTGGAAGCTGGAGGCGGGTTAGGTCCTTGACATGGTCCCAGGATAGATGGCAGAGGCTTGGGCTCCCGGGAGGCAGGCGGGGACCCGGAGAAGCGCGGGAGTCTGGGAGACATCTGGGAAGTTGAGGGGACAAAGCTGGCGGAAGGGACGTGGGGGCTGGGCGAGGGGACAGCGCAGGAGGAATTAAGAGACGGCATCTCTTGTGCAGAGTTTACTGAGGATAACGAGCACCGCTGGCATTTGACTAACGAGCGTAGTGGCTTTAGTGCCGGGTCTGGGGTTGGAGGCTGGCTCCCAGGCGCTATTGATAGGCGCAAGCTGAGCTTCCAGAAGGGCAGGCTTGGAGAGGAGGCTTTGGGAAGAGTGGCAAGGTGTGTGCCCTGCACGCGGTCTCTGGGAAGTTGGATGCCGCGCATCCTGAGACTCGGGGGGTGGGGGGGGGGAACCGTCTGGGTTCCACCCTTCTCCCCAAGTCCTTACCCATTCAGATCATCTCTCAGGACTGACCGCCTCCTCTGTGCCCCTCACCTCTACCCTTTGCTTCATTCCTGTTCCCGCTTCGCTTCCCGAGCTCTGAACTCTGTTATTTGTGAGGATTTTGGTGACTTGCATAAATGAGATATCCAGCATCTGCCTTCGGGAAGAGCCGGATCCACGGATGTGACCAGCGACACCAGGGATCTGCTCGGCTTCACCCCTCAGCGCGTCTTTCCTGTTCTTAATTCTCAAAGCGGCTACTACAGCCCTCGACTCACATCTTCGCTGTTCGAGAACCCAGAGCTGAGAAGGGTTTTAAATTTTCAGGGGCGCCTGGGTGGCTCAGTCGGTTGGGCGTCAGACTTCGGCTCAGGTCATGATCTCACGGTCCGTGAGTTCGAGCCCCGCGTCGGGCTCTGTGCCGACAGCTCAGAGCCTGGAGCCTGCTTCAGATTCTGTGTCTCCCTCTCTCTCTGACCCTCCCCTGTTCATGCTCTGTCTCTCTCTGTCTCAAAAATAAATAAACATTAAAAAAAAATAAATTTTCAAGTGGTTCCAGCAACTATCCCAGGACTGACTCCCGACTCTCATTGCTGTGAACCAGCCACAGGTCGGGCAGAATGGGCATTTTGCCTGGCTGGGCAGGTTGGGTCACTAGGAGGGCTCACTAGGAGGGGGCACTCACTAGGAGGGCAGGCTGGGTCAGCCTAGCTGAAACCTGACACAGAGCCAGAGTGAAGAAGAATGGACATGGGCAGGTGGGACCCGTAGACATGGACCCCAGACCTCGCCTCATCCCTGCATCCCACTGGATCCCTGACTTCCAGGATTGGAAACTTGCCCTCTTACGCGGCCTCATGGTTGGCCCTGACACCTTCCTTTGGTTGTTTGGAGCGGGAAACTTTGCACTAACCTTATCAAGCCCTGTTCCCATCCTGATTACCCAGGAGCACTGTATGAGGGTTCGCTCCGGGGAAACAGGGGTGGGATGCATGGGTATGACTGATTTACAGAGAATATACACATGCAATATGTAAAGGGATATATTATAAGGAATTGGTTCACGCTGTCGTGGAGGCTGACAAGTTTTAAGATCTGCAAGGTGAATTTGTAAGCTGGAGCCCCGGGAGAGCCCACGGTGTAGTTTCAGTCTGAAGATTAGCAGACTCAACCTCCAGGAAGAGCCAATATTTCAGTTTGAGTCTGAAGGCCAGGGTTGGGGGTGGGCGGGGACAGGAAACTGATGCCCCAGTCCGGAGGCCATCAGGCAGGAAGAACTCTCTCTTACTTAGGGGAAAGTTATCCTTTTGGCTCTGTTCAGGCCTTCACCTGATTGCACGAGGCCCACCCACATTAGGGAGGCCAATCAGCTCTCCTGGGTTCACCAGTTCAAATGTTAATCTCATTGAAAAACATCCAGAATACTATTTGGCCAGGTGTCTGGGCACTCTGTGGCTCAGTCCGGTTAACACGTAGAATTAACCGCTGAGGGTACCCAAAGGGTTAGCTCTGACTCTACAAGGCTAGGTCAGAGAGCTGGCCAGAGGGCTGGGCTGAGGCGGGACCCTGGCAGAACGTCCTCTCCGTGCCCAGAACAACCTTTACGCCCACCTCTGAGCAGGCTGTGTGGCTCGTCTGCCTGTATCTCACCCCTAAATATCGTCTCTATTTCCATCAAGGCCTAGGTGGAGAGCTGGGAGCCCCAGGGAAGGCCTGTTTCCAGATTTTCTGCACAGGCCCCAGCCCTGTCATCCGTTCCCACCCTGTTCTGTGCTCCACGGAGGGCTGATCCCCGTGAGCTGTGACTCCGGGGCTCCGTGTGCCCTGACGTCCAGGCGGAGGAGATGATAGGAGCCCCGGCAGGGTGGGAGGGCCTCACCTCCTCGTGGAGGCATGCACCGGTCCCCTGCTCTGACCTCTTCTCTCCTCTGTCCTGCCGACAGGCCCCTCATTATGTCTCCTCAGAATCCCACGGCTTGTGCAGGTGGCCACCCAGCCCTGAGAGTCTTCAGCCGGCTGTTCCCTTCCTGTCCCCTCCCCCCGCCCCCAGGCACAGGCGAGAGTGTGTGTTAGTGGTTTGTGTTCTTCTTGTTTAATGTTTATTTATTTATTTTGAAAGAGAGAGAGAGTGTGCGGACGAGGGCCAGAGGGAGAAGGAGAGAGAGGATCGCAAGCAGGCTCCACGCTGTCGGTGCAGAGTCCGAGGTGGGGACTCGAACTCATGAACTGCGAGATCGTGACCTGAGCTGACATCGAGAGTCGCCCTGAGTGCTCTGTGTTCTGAGAAGGCTCCAATCGGCCCAGCTTAGCTTGGTTTGCTCTAAACTAATCCCCTCCCTACTTCATTGTGACAATGAATTGGGGCGCTTGGCTGAGCCAGGGTCGCTTTCGTTCACTGCCTCTTATTAGTTGCGTGACCTGTGGCAAGTCAAGGCGGGGGAACTTTCTGAGCCTCACCTGCCTCGTCGGTGACGTGGCTGTAACCAAACCTTCCCAGAGGCCCCACTCCACAGCTTACTTTATCTTGAACGGTAGACTCTGTTTTGGGGGAGAATTAAGTTTGGCCCCTCATTCATTCATTCATTCATTCACTCATTCAGTGGACTCTCCGGGCTTCACAATGTGCCAGAAGGTGTGTTTGACCATATTGTCCATCAGGTTAGAAGCAATTTCCTTCCCTTTTCCCTGTCTTCCAGTCTAAGGACTTAAAAAAAACCCAACCACTCTGTTGAGGTATGGTGAACATATAATAAAACTCATACATTTTATGTTTATAGGTCAATGACTTTTTTAAAGTTTATTTTGACAGAGAGAGAGAAAGAGGGAGAGCATGATGGGGGGAAGGGCAGAGAGAGAGAGGGAGAGAGAGAATCCCAAGCAGGCTCCACACCGTCAGCAAAGAGCCTGATGTGGGGCTGGAACTCATGAACTGTGAGATCATGAACAGAGCCAAAACCGAGATTTAGACACTTACCCACTGAGCCACCCAGGCTCCCCTAGGTCAGGGACCTTTGACAAACGTATACACCTGTGTAACTCCCACCCCAGTCACGACAGAGAACATCTCCAGGACTCTGGCAGGTTCCCTCCACCCCTTTGTGCAATCCCACCCACCCCCTCACCCTCAAACAACCACTGATCCGATTTCAATCACTTTCCCTCAGCTTTAAGTTTTCCACTTGCTTTCATTGTTGCTAGTATGTTTCTTTTCCCTTTTTCTTTAGGGTGCATATCTCCTTGGTAAAAACAATATTCTTTTTTCTACCATCTACCTTTTCAAACCGTGGTCAATCACGCCCGGATACAACAACATTGTACACAGACACACATCCATGGTATACCTTCACACACACATACATGCAATACACACATCCACACGTATACACGTATATTTTAGATTCAGGAAACTTTTTTGAGGCTCAGAGAGACATATACCAAGGTAAGGCAAAAAACCACAGTTTTGTTTTTATCGAAACCCCTCATGTTAGTGCACAGACACACACACACACACACACTCACAGCCCCTGAAGCCAAGGACCATTTGCTACCACCTTCTGCTCCCCTGTCAGAGTCAGAGCAAGCAGAGAAAAATCGGAATTCTTGCCCTGTCTCAAAAGTAAAAGGGACAAATTAGTTTCTTGTCAGTGCACTGCAATAAATACGTTGTCATTTTTATCCCCCAGTGAATCATAGTCTCCATTTCTCCCGTAACTATTATACAGTCTGCTGGCACTATATCATTTTTTGGTAATTTTATTTTCACCAATTGTTTTATGAAATTTTTGAGTTTTATGGACACTAAAACAAATCTAGCCTGCGAGTGTTATAGCCCTTTAAATCATCGGCAGGAAATCTCAAGGTTCCTCCAGACTGTGGCGGAAGGAGGCTTTAGGGAAGAAAGATTGCCCCTAGCTTATAAACTGAGCAAAAACCCAGAGATAAGTTTGTAAAAGGGACATAGATCACGACGGGTGAGAACTGGGGTGTAAAACATCTCCCTGCTCAGCTCCTGTAAGAATAAAAATGGACTTTTATTTAGCAGAAACGCTAAAGTAGTAGGAGGGAAGGAACACACAGTTCTGCCCCTGTTTCTCGGCCACGGTGGCCGAGTGTGTGTGAGCCCCACATTACCTCTTCACTGCGGGGCGGGGGTGGGGGGAGAACAGCCAAGTTAGGAACCCCCTAGGGGGACGCTGAGTGCGTCCCTGCCACTCTCCCCTTGCAAATCTCAAAGTCACATCCCCGTGGTGACCAGTGAGAAAAGCGATGAAAGCAGATTCTAAAACGAGTGGTGAAAAAGAAAAAAAAAAAAAACCTCCACAAGAGGAGAATAGCTAAATCGATTTGGAAAAAGGCTTGCCTTACCAAGTATTAAAATGCATTATAAAGCTACAATAATAAAACCAGTATGTTACCGGCATAAGACTAGACGGACGAATCAATGGAGTGAAATTGACAGCCCTGACTGAGAATTGGGTCCGTGAAAGATGAAGGATCGCGTATCAGCAGAGGAGGGATGGATTATTCAGTAAATGCTACCCGTAAATCTGGTTATTTGGAAGGCAGTCCATTTAGATCTTCATCTCCTTGTAGAGCCCCCCAAAAATAAAAACTAGGTGGGTGGGATGGTTAGAAGTAAAAAAATAAAACAATAAAAGTCTAGAAGAAAGTATAAAAAGAGAATTATTTGATCTCTAGCTGAAGAGTGTTTTATCCTTGACCTTGGATAGAACTGCCAAGGAAAATGATGGACGCGTTTATCTTTGCAGATGCTTACACGCCTGTATTTTCAAGACATATGCCCCAAATAAGGTCAAAAGCCAAAGTTACAAGATTAATTTTTTTTTTTTTAATTTTTTTTTCAACGTTTATTTATTTTTGGGACAGAGAGAGACAGAGCATGAACGGGGGGGGGGTGCAGAGAGAGAGGGAGACACAGAATCGGAAACAGGCTCCAGGCTCTGAGCCATCAGCCCAGAGCCTGACGCGGGGCTCGAACTCCCGGACCGCGAGATCGTGACCTGGCTGAAGTCGGACGCTTAACCGACTGCGCCACCCAGGCGCCCCTACAAGATTAATTTTTGACATACGTGACAGCAAAGGTTAATGTCCATAAGTTCATAGAGAATGGACAAGGATAAAACCGTATAATTCATTGAACAACGTATATAAATACCTCTCAAGCATAGGAAAACATTTCCAACCACACTTGTTGTAAACGGTTCATTTTAGCTGTCAACTTGACTGGGCCAGGGGGTGCCCGGACATGGTCAGACATTATTCTGGAATGTGTCTGTGACGGTGTTTCTGGATGAGATTGCCTTTCCCCAATGTGGGTGGGCCTCATCCAATCAGTTGAAGGCCTGGCTAAAATGAAAAGCCTGACCCTCCCGTGAGTAGGAGAGAACTCCTGCCTGACAGCCTTTGAGCTGGGAAATATCGGCGCTTCTTAGCTCTTGAGCCTGCTGGCTTTCAGACTAGAACTACCCTATCTGTTCTCCGCACATCATGGGACCTGTCAGCCTCCATAATCACGTGAGCCAATTCCTTATAATAAATCTTGTGTTATATATGTCTCTCCATATCCCATTGGCTCTATGGTTCTCTGGACAACGCTGCCCAGTAAACTAGTCGTCAAAGAAGTCCAAACTAAAATCCCCATGATTTGCTAGTTTTTCTCGCGCCTCTGGATTTATCGAGGATTCTCTGGGATCCTCCCCTTCAGCATCTAGACATTCTCAAGACCCTCGCGACGTAACGAAAGCCTCTCTTGAGTCTCTCTCCAGCCCTCCCCAGCCACTAGGCTCTCCCTCGGGTCCCTCTCACAATCCACTTTCTTTAGGCTGCCCTCAAGGTGTGAACTCCCCCCTGTGCCGTCCAGTTGTCCAGTCGTGAAGCACGTAGGCCTGGCTTCCCTGCCCCCTTCTTCCACTGGAACTGGTCTTACCGGCAGCTCTGGGTCCAGCCACACAACTCCAGGGGGCGCCATCCGCGTGGGCTTCCCTGAGAATGATGTGCCGGGAGGCAGGGCAGAGATGAGATTCTGCAGGGAGAGAAGAGAAGAGCCCCGGAGACAAAGACCCTTCAGGCGGGTTTGGAAGCAGCCGTTCTGCTCCGCGGTTTGTAGGTAAATGAGCACCTGTCTTCAAAAAGGCTATTTCTGGCAGCCTCGTCTCAGGTGGGAAACAGAGCCTCCAAGGAGTCAGGCTTTTCCATTTCGTTTAACTTTGCATTTAAAAAAACGTGGCATGGGGCGCCTGGGTGGTGCAGTCTGTTAAGCGTCCGACTTCAGCCAGGTCACGATCTCGCGGTCCGTGAGTTCGAGCCCCGCGTCGGGCTCTGGGCTGATGGCTCGGAGCCTGGAGCCTGCTTCCGATTCTGTGTCTCCCTCTCTCTCTGCCCCTCCCCCGTTCATGCTCTGTCTCTCTCTGTCCCAAAAATAAATAAACGTTGAAAAAATAAAAAAACGTGGCAGATAGTCTGGGAAGCCTTTGAAAACGCGAACACATTTTCCTCCCTTCTCCTCCACCGCCTGCTGGGCTCGGCCGATGTGTGCATCACTGCATCCTGAGCACTGGAAGGCCACCTGCACCCAGGTGGGATCCTTCTAAAGTTTGCCACTTCTCCCCTGCACGGTGCTTGCCTCCAGCCCCATCCCCCCCACCCCGTTCTCTCCCCCCAGCAGCTGAAAGGAGCTTTCTGAGACATTACTAAAAAAAACCCCAAGCCTCCCCCCCCCCCATATAAGCCTTCAGAGGCTTCCATTTGCATTTATGATAAAATCTTGACTCCTCCCAGGCCTTGTTTCTTGCCCCGGTCTCCAATCTTGCTGTCCCCTGGCCCCATGGATCACTCCAGGTCAGCCTCATTGGCCTTGTTCATGCTTCCAGAACACCCCACGCTGTCCCTGCCCCCCTGCCTCCACTGCTCGTCCCCTGTGCTCCATAGGCTGGTTCCTGCTCGTGGTGGGGTTACGCAGGACCTTCCCTCACCTCCCCAGAGCCACCCCAGCCGGCCGCTGTCTCAGGGGCTACGAGTGCCCTTTCTAGTCATTAAAAATGTACTTCTCCTTGGGGCACCTGGGTGGCTTGGTCGGTTAAGCGTCCGACTTCGGGACTTCGGCTCAGGTCATGATCTCACGGTCCGTGAGTTCGAGCCCCGCGTCGGGCTCTGTGCTGACCGCTCAGAGCCTGCAGCCTGTTTCAGATTCTGTGTCTCCCTCTGTCTCTGCCCCTCCCCTGTTCATGCTCTGTCTCTCTCTGTCTCAAAAATAAATAAACGTTGAAAAAAAAAAAGTACTTCTCCAAACGTGTGATTTTTAAACAGTTGATTTGATTGCTCACCTGTGTTTTGCCTCAGTGTCCATGGGAGGGTAAGCACCTTGAGGACAGGCGTATCTGTCCGTGGCGCGCCGAGCGCCTAGCACAGCACTTGGTACGTAGAAGACACTCGATACAGATTTCTGGACAAACTGAGGGAGAGTAAATGATGGAGATACAATGGCTGGAGAATGCCATAGCTTTTGGAAAGCACACCTCCTCCCCATCCCCAAGTTTCTATGACTCGTGGTCCCCAAACAGCACATTTCCAGGAAGCAGTCGGGGTGGGAGGATGACAAGTGGAGAACTTGAACTGGCAGGAGCTGTTGGTGGCCGGAGGTCTGCGGAGAAGGGGGGAGATGTGTCTTTTCTAACCAGCTCCTCTGGTGATGCTGATGCCGTTAGCCCAGGGGCCACACTTAAAAGCACATTCTCGAATGTGGACCTACCCTGAGTCATCTGAAGTGGCTTTAACAATACCTAGGGGTTCTGATGCATGGATCTGGCAGGTGGCCTGGGTGTCGGGGTCTTCTTAAAACCAGGTGATGCTCAAGTGCAACCAAGTTTGAGGACCTCCGTTCTGCACAGTGTTTTACTGTAGAAGTAATTGTGACAAAATGAAGAAGTTTGATTTGTCAGAACTCTTTTCAGGAAGAGCACTGCATTTTTATGGAAAAAGAAACCTCCCTGACAAGCCTGTGACAGACCCTGGGTCTGGGAGGGGTGAACACTTCGGCAGGATGAGGCGCAGCGGACCTCTGCCTGCCCAGGGGAGAAGGGGAGGTGGAAACAGGTGTGAGCCTGTGGGTTCCAGAGACGGAGGAAGATTCCTGCTCCTTTTACTCAGTTGTTCAGAAAAATTAATCAAGTAGTGAAATGCTTGGAAAGAATGGCATTTATTTCAAAGGATGCCAGTGAAGGCTTACCTGCTCATCGAAATCTCTTGGCGATCTTTGAGACACTCCAGATTAACTCATTGGGATGGGACGCAGGCACCAGAACTTTCTGAAGCTCTCCGGGGTATTCCAACATGCAGACACATTTGGGAACCACCGGGTTCAGGTGATGAGCCTCCACCAACCCTTCACCAGGGCACAAAGGCAGGGAGAAACCAAGCTGGGTCAGCTCTGGGGGGGAGGGGATCCCCCAAAGGCTGGGAGGTTTCTGGACTCTCAGAATTTGCGGGGGGCTCAAATGCAACCAGGATTTCAAGTCCAGGAACGCTCCAGCCCTTGGTTTGAGAAGAGAACTACCCCTTTAAGCCTCAGTTTTCCTCCTCTGTAAAATGGGAATAATAACTCCGGCGCATTGGAAATGTCAAAGACACATAGGAGAGGACGGGGGAGGACGGTGTAATATGCTGTATGAAAAGTAAACTCCACATAGGTAATTTTGAGTATGGTTTGCTATTTTACAATGCATGGCCTTTGATAGAAAAGCATAACGGAGAATAATTTGTTAATTTAGGCTCAGAATTATCCACCAGTATAGAGACGTGCTAGCTCAAGCGCCACCTTGTGGTATAAACTTGAATTGCAGGAGTGGGAGCTGGAGGCTTCTTTTGGTAGATGGACCAGTTTAAACAGTCTCAACTCCAGAAGTTTTTCAACCTCTCTGCACTATTGACATTTTAGGCCTATCATTCTTTTGAGGGGAGGGGCTATCTTTTGCAAACTAGGATGTTTAGCGACATCCATGGCCTCTGCTCGCTAGGTAGCACCCCTCCCTGCAGGCATGACAACCACAAATGTCTCCAGACTTTGCCAAATGTCCCTCGAGGGGCTGAACGGCCCCCGGTTGGAAACCACTGAGCTACGGCAAACGGCAAACGACAAGGTAACAATAATAATATCCGCTAACGGTATTTCCAGCAGGTTGCCTAAATGTGGGCGAAGGCAGCAGCCTTGTGGGGAGGGGACACTGACCTCTCCACCCCAGCCACAGGGAAGGCACCTGAGTCCTGCAGCTGGCAGGACGGCGCCCCTGGTGGCTGGCGGGCTGTGCACGTGCGCGTGAGGGTCTGCCCTCCCCTAGCCAGGGTCCCTGTGCCTGAAGGAGCCCGACATTAAATAGCAAGTCACAACACCACGACAGATGCACAGAAAGAGACCATGGGAGACCACGGAAGAAAGGAAAAAAAATTTTTCTTAATGTTTATTTTTCAGACAGAGAGAAACAGAGCATGAACGGGGGGAGGGTCAGAGAGAGGGAGACACAGAATCTGAAACAGGCTCCAGGCGGTCAGCACAGAGCCTGACGCGGGACTCGAACTCGTGACCACAAGCTCATGACCTGAGCCGAAGCCGGACGCCTAACCGACTGAGCCACCCAGGCGCCCCGGGAGGAGAAAGTTTTATATTGTAGTTCTTCAGTGGCACGTTTTTCTTGCTTTTTGAACCAGGGCCACACATTTTCATTTTGCGCCGGGCTCCGCGGAGTCCGTAGCTGGCCCTGGTGACAGACGGGTGAAGGGTCGCAAGCGTGCGGGGACGTTAACATGACGGCGGAGGAGTGGTAGAGCTCGGGAGTAGCTTTGCGGGCTAAGGAGGAGGTTGGCCCCAACCAATGACCCTGGACAGGCCGACTCTGTAGGGCCTGGGGCAAGAGGACACTTGGAACCGTGAAAGTGTTATTTGCATGTGGAGGCCCCAGCTCCAAATCTGACCTCCGTCTCCACCCCGACTGCTGCTCAGGGGCCACCCCCAGGCGAGTGGGCTGTCCGTCTTGGGACAATGGACCTGGGAGACCCTGGAAGTGAGCTTGAAACCACTTGGGCGGAGGGACAGGAACCGGGAGCATGGGAAGCCCGGGGGTCCTAGAGGCCCTGGTGCGCGTGCACTACCCTCCGTGGTCTGGAGAAGAGGGGGAGGGGGTCCGCTGCAGGGGGTGGGGAGGCAGCAGGTTCCGCCGCAGCGCCCCCTTCCGTTCCCGACGGGACTGTCCTCTCTCCTTCCCAGCAAAATCTTTTCTTCCTTAGCAGCTCCTTTTCTAACGCGGCCAGGCATACTTTTATACCTACTGCAAGGTGGGGCAGGCGTGCCAGGCAGAGGGCAGGGCAGAGCAAAGGCCCCGGGGCCGGAGAACACGTGGGCAAAAAAGGAGAGGCGGTACAGAGAAGGGCGGAGGGGCGTGGGCCGCCTGGAGAAGGTCTCTCCGTGTGGGTGAGAAGGGACACGTGCTGTGTGGGTGTCGGGGCAGGGCTGTAGCAGATGGGGTGGTGGCTGAGCGTGGGGGCTGCGTGGGGGCACAGGGGAGGGGTGCTGGAACTTGGGGAGCGGCCTTGAGAAGGGGGACAGGTGGATAACGAAGGCGTGGGGAGGAGATGGGGGGATTGGGGTGGAGGGTGGGGGAGGGAGCGTCCGGGAGCAGCCCCGGGTTTGGGGTTAAGAGAGAGCAAAGGGCAGGTGTAGGAATCGCTCTGCCCAGGAACCCGAGGCATTTTCACACCAGTTAGCAGAGAGCAGTTTGATGAACGGGTCATTTGCATGCAGGCTGAGGGAGCCATGGGGTAGTTCGGTGCCCGTCCCCAGCCTGGGAGGGAGCCTTCATCACCTGCCGGGGAGCCAGGGGAAGTGGTTATGGCGGGGGAGCTCCGTGGAGAGGGCTCCTTGGCCGAGCGGAGGCCTTGGGTGGAGCCACGGTTACCCGCAGGGATCCTGCAGGGCAGGGGCCCGGGAATAAATACCCCAACCTCTTTCCTCTGTCATCTCCCAGTCTGAATCCAGCCAGAAGCCAGAGGGCAGGAGTCCCTACCGTTCACACTCCTTGGTTACCTAGTGGGGGAAGTAGGGGCTGGTGAGAGGACCTGGGGACCCAGGGGGCTTCTGGAAGGAATCCCAAGGAGGGTCAGGTGGTCAGGGTGAACCATGTTGAGATCGCGGCTTGCCATTTAAGGCAGATGGAGAAGTCCGGGAAGAGCTGGACTGGGGAGGGGAGGGCTCTCAACACTTTGGCTCCCCCCACCCCACCCCTGCCCCCGACTGGCAGACCCAGATGCGGAAGGGGAGGTGGGGGCCTCTGCAAGCCCCACCCGTGGAACCGACTTTCCACTTCGCCCTGGCGGTCTCCGAATAGCAGCGTCTGGCTGGGGAGGGCTTCCCCAGACCCTCCAGCCTGCCCCTCCCAGCTGGGCCCTGGCCTTAGCCCCAGTCTGGGGTTGGGGGGGTGGGCGCAGTCTCATCGCTCCCTTGGCCTCAGGCTGGCCCGGCCAGCAACAGCTCTGTCTCCTGCTGTCAGGGCTGCCGTCATGTGACAAGCGGCAGATGGGCCTCTGATCAATGGAGCCCGTCCCTGAGCAAGGACGGTGGGGCTGGGGGCAAGACGGGGGAGCGGCCGCTAATGGATGGGCCCGGGAGCAGTGATGGATGGGCAGGAAGAAGCTGCCATTTGTCTTGGGAAGTGAGTGGCTCCAGGGAGGAGGAGAAGGGAGGGTGGCCAGTGGGCTGGAGGGTGGGTGGAGGGTGGTGGCTGGGAGCCCAGTGGGACTGGGGAGGTGGGCGCTCTCTCCTGTCTTAGCACCTCCCCCCCCACCCCGCCCAGCCCTGGCCAGGGGACCCGCGCACAGCGCGGAAGGCCCAGAAGAGTCCTGTGAAGAGGGAAGTCAGATCATGCCCTCACCTTGCTCGTTCAGGGTAAGTCAAGTCCCCGCAAGGCTTCCCTTGAAGACCCTCGCGATTCTCGCCGCCTCCGCCGTCTCCCCTCTGACCTCGCCCCCCACCAGGGCCCCTGCTCATGCTCCCCTCTAGCCAACTTGCTTGCTGTTTCTCAAAGGCCTCTGGGCCTTTGCCCCGGCTGGACACACCCCGCCCCCTGGACCGCCCTTTCCCAGATACCCGCTTGACAGACTCCCTTCCTGCGGGTCAGATGTCAGAGAGGCCTCTCCTGGGCACTTGTAAAACAGTAACGCCCCTGCGCGCATGTCTGTGCCCCTGCCCAGCACACGCGGTCCCCCTTACTCTGCCTTATTATTATTGTTTTTTCAGTACCAGTCACCTTCTGACAACCCATTTATTTGTTTACTTGCTGCGGTCTGTCTCCCTCACTGGACTGTGGCCACCACGAGGGCAGGGAGTTGTCACTTCTGTTCGCCCCTGCGGTGCCAGTGCCTAGAACGGCACTCCGGAGGGGCTCAACGAATATTTCTTCTCGGTCTAAGCGAAAGGGTTCAAACCCCAGCTCCGGTGCCTGCCGGCTTTGTGAGCTTGGACCATCTCGCTGAGCCTCAGCGTCCTCCCCTGCACAATGAGGGTGACTGACTGTCCCTCTTCCAGAAGCCCCGTGAAGATTCCACCGGACAGGTGCATCCGCCGGGGGCTGGCAGTGGCCAATGCCTCTAATGCAAAGCTGGATGTTACCAGCATCCTCCCAGGACCCTGATCACGGGGTCGTCCCTCTGTCTGTTCAACCCAAGGCTCCGCCCCTCACCTTGGATCCCCCCCTGGAAAGCTGGCCTCCCCTGCTCCCCCAGCCATCTCTGAAGGAGGTGCTGTGACCTCGTTCCTCAAACCACCGTCTCCCCTGAGGGTCGGCCCTGGTCCTGGTGGCTCCCAGCCCTCCCCCGCCGGAGTAGAAACTTCCACGTCCCAATAGCGTGGTCCAGATGGAGCACTTTGAAGGCCGGAAGAGCCAGGTTCGGATCCTTGGTCCACCCTAGCTGATCGATGCGTGCAAGTCACTTTGTGAGTGCAGTCGATGGTCCTGACCCCTCTCCTATTCTCTCCTAATCATATTTACCTTTATAGATCAAAGGCTGCTTTCTGCAAACACCTGATACAGCCTGTGGGCATTTTTCTGGCCTTGGGGTGCTCGGGGTGCAGGAGAAGCCAAAAGTAGCCTACAGGACTACTATAGGACTAGCCCCCCAGCCCCCCAGCCCCCCCGGCCTTCTGGGTGGGTCGCGTCTCTGAGGTGTGGCAAGACTCAGTGGTCCACACTGCAATCCGCTCAATAATTCTCTTTCCAGGTTTCCTTTCCTTCTCTCGTTCACCTCCTCCCTCGCCCGGTAGCGTTTCCAGGAATCACCGCCCATGTCAGTCACCTGCTCTTGGATCCTGTTTCGTGGTCTGCTTTGGGGGGACCCCAAACCGGGAAGATGTGGCGCCTCGGTCTTTTCACCCTTCACAAGAAGGTAACAGAGTTCCAACCTCCTAAGCTTGTGGTTAATTTTGTGCTGGTTTGATTGGCCCCCGGGCCCGGATTAAACGTTCCTTCTGGGTGTGTCTGTGGGGAGGTCTCTGGATGAGGTGAGCTTTGGAACCGGGGGACTGAGCAAAGCGGAGGGCTGTCCCCAGTGTAGACGGGTGCAGGCCAATCCATGAAGGGCTGAGCAGAACAAAAGGTAGAGGAAGAAGGAATTTCCCTCTTTTCTTCCTGCCTCACTGTCGGGGCCTGGAGATCCTGCCTCATTTTCTCCTGCCCTTGGGCTGCGGTTCACACCATCAGCCCCGCTGGCCCTCAGGCCTTCAGACGCAGATTGAATTAGGCCATTGCCCCCAGCTTGCAGATTATAGATTGTGAGATTTCTCAGTTTCCATAATTGAGCCTGTACATCACACCAAATCTCCATAGGGATACGCATCCTACTGGTTGTGTTTCCCCGCAGAACCCTTATAATCTCCCAACCAATCTCTGCCATTTGGTCCTCCCTGGATGACATTCTCTCTCCTCGCAGTCCCTAGTCCTCAGATATGGCCAAGTACTTCTTGAAGTTTGGGGTCTAAGTTCTAGGTGAGGCCAAGAGGAGCATAGAGCCAGCCTATCACCTCCTTGCCTTATACCTCTGTTGATGAGTCCCTCTGTGAATGAATCTCCCAACATCAGATTCCGTTAGCCCCAGTGGTTCTTACTGCACTCATGAGGGAACTTAGAGCACTTGTCTTTTTTTTTTTTTCTTCTTGCTGTGCTATATTTAGTCCCAGGGGCCAAGTTTCTCTTGTCCCCGGGCACATTGGTAGACTGATGGTGAGGCTTAGAGCTCCAGGCTGCCAGGGTTCTTACAGAGTCAGAGTCTATCAGCCCAGACAAGACCACCAGCCAAAGAATCTGTCAAGCTGTAGAACGGTGAGAAATAATAAGTCATTATTATTTTAGACCACTCAGTTTTGAGACGCCTCATCACACGGCATTGGATAATGGGCACGGAAGTTGATATGGGGAGTAGAGCGTTGCTGTAACGAAACCCCCGAATCACTGGGGCCTTGACTTAGGGACTGGGTGGCAGGCAGACTTTGTGGAGTTAGTGAGGGGCTGTTAGAGGCTGGGGAAAGGGCAGCGTGTGTTGTCGCGGGTGGGAGACAACAGGCAGATCTGGTGTCCGTGGAGCTTGGGAGATAGAAAGCGTACTTGCACACTTGTGGGTCTGCCCAAGGAGATCTCTGGGTCTGTCCGCGAAGATCGCGCAGGGTTGACGGCCTTCTCCCAGCGGTATCTGATAAAACGTGAGAAGAGAGACGTGAACTCAACAGGGAGCAATTTGGTTCGCAAGCAGGTTTTAGAGAAATACAGAAGGTCGGGGACTTGTTAGGGTTGAAAGCCCCCTGGTCTCCCCAGTGGGTAAAAAATTCTTTAAGCGAGACAAGAGCTGACCTAGAGATAGAGTCAATGATGTTATTGTAAGACCCCTCGTTAAGGTGTCTGGGAGATTGAAGGTGGTGCTAATAAACCCTCTTGGCGAGACGAAACGGCTTCTAAGAATCTTCAGGACCCAAAAGGAGAGGGAAGGAGAGAGGGAAGGAGAGAGAGGAAGGACGGGAGGGAGGGTGAGAGAGAGGGGAGAGGAACCAGTCTCAATTGGAGCGAATCCCAGCAGATACACGGGAAACCCATCAAGGTTTCAAGAGAGCGGATCTGCATCCGTGAAAACACCGCATGCTTGAACTTCAAGGGGCTACAGTTGTTCCAAGAGAAAACAGCCCACCTTTCTATGAGCATGCTGAGAAAACTATTCAGAGGCAAATACCAGCCATTTCTGGAGGATGATGGGTTGATAAGGAGGGAGAGACTCCAGAGTTCAGAGGAAAGCCAAGAGCCGTGGAGATTTCTTGATTCTCCCAACTCTTGGTTTTGGCTCAGGTCGTGATCTCGTGGTTCACGGGTTCAAGCCCCACATCGGGCTCTGTGCTGACGATGCGGAGCCTGCTTGGGATTCTGTCTCTCTCCCTCTCTCTCTGCCCCTCCCCAGCTCATGCTTTCTCTCTCTCTCAAAATAAATTTAAAAACTTTATAAAAAAAAATCACACAAAAAAGTTAAAAGCTAAGGAAAAAATTATCCAATAACAACCCAGAATCTGGCCCAGGATAAGACGCTTTTGTCCCCGGCCCGTGGTTAGTGGAAAGCACAGTGTCTCTTGGAAAGCACTTCTCGGGGGCTTGGAACATTCCTTCTCTGACCCTGGGGACTGTCATCCACCCTTCCTGCCATCCTGGCTGTCGGTTCCCTCCCCCCAGCCCCCGTGTCCCCTCTGCAGCGGGAAGATCACTATCTCGCACAGAAGGCACAGAAGCTCCCAGGCCGGGCTGAGCTCCTGGTGCCCGCCATCCATCACTGGCACGGCTTCGGCCCCAGCCCTGGCCTCCCCCTTCCCCCGGAGCTTCTTGCCCTCCCGTCACGAAAACATCGTATTGTGTTGTCCTGAGCAGAGTTTATGGGGCACCGGAGTGATGAGGACGGAAACAGAGTAATGGGGGCTGGCTTTTCACAAGGCCCCGACAGCTAGTTGTGCAACCTTGGGCCAGCCACTTAAAACCTCCCTGCGGAATGTGCCTTTTGTGAAATGGGGCGACGGGAGTGTCTCGCTCTGCTGGGACGGGCAAAAGGGGTGATGCGGGTGAAGGGCCCCATGCAATGGCCGGCACAGTCCAAGTGCTTATTAAGGACTTGCTCGAATTCTAGCCCTGGTTGTGAATCCCTCCGCAGCTGTGTGACTTTAGGCAAACCCCTTAACCTCTCTGAGCCGTTCCTTTCAAATGGCAATAGTAACACCTACCCCAGAGGGTTTGTTCCTTGATTTAGCAAATATTTATCCCAGACCTTCTATAGGTCGTGCACTTTGCTAAGTATTGGGGATACAGTGATGAGCAGGACAAAGTCTATGGTCTTATGTTGTTGATTGTCTATCGGCAAAGACAGAAATAAAATGCATAACTGGGCTGATAGTTGTCATGAGAAGCAAGAAAATCCCTGGCACCTAGAAGGTTCTTAAGGGAGGCAGCCTCCCATGACCCACAGCCCCCGGCCACGTCTGAGCCTCATGAAACGGTTACCTGCGTCCGAGTACAAAGCTAACTCTCACAGTCTCGGTGCTGGCTCATCACCGCCCCGGGGAATCTTCTATATTGTCCTGAGTGACCTTTTGGAAGATGTGGCTTCTCCCCTGGGCCAGAGCACTGCTGTTCTGAGCCACCAAGATCCTGAGCCTTCATCCCAGACTTTCATTGCCCTTTGCTGTGGGCTGTCTGGTTTCTTGTGACACAGTCCCTCTATTCTCTAGGAAATTTCCCCCTTCTTTGCTGATGCGGAGCGTGATGAGGTCCCCAAGGACCCCTCCTCCTTGTCTACGGAGTAATGACCATCCATTTGAGCATTGTGGCATGCTAGGGCACTTAATATTCATTATCTCTAATCTCACAGCAACCCTGGGTGATATCATAATTCTCTTTTTACAGAGGAGGAAATGGAAGCTCAGAAAGGTTGAGTAAATTGCCTGTGGTCACACAGCTGGTTAGTGGCTGTGTTGAACTCAAACCCAGTCACTCTGTGCCAGTCTGAGGATGATCAGGAAAAATATGATTGGATCAGAGTTGGAGAGGGTCGGGATGGGGTCAAGACACAGGAGAGAAAAGTCCAGAAGCTGGGTAGGAAGTCTGGAGGTGGGATCCTGGCATTCATGGCCTCTGTCCCTTTGGGAAGGTATCTTCATGCCCAGAGAAAGACAGGAGGGGATGGAGAGGAGGAAAAATGAGACATTCTTTAAACACGTTGGTTCCAAGACAGCATCTGAACAGTTGCAAAGGTTGTACACTGCACAACTCTAGATAGCAGCATTCACACTAATCCATGAGAATGGCATCATGTAGGGATATGTGGTTCACATCCTATGTTATAGGAGGACTTCTAGGCAATCCTGGTTATGAGGCCATGGAGGCCGAGAGAGTCTTTCTCTCCCTGGAACAGCGCTCCTGGGCTCCTGCAGAAGAGAGAGATCAGAGAGGGTCAGCTCATAGCAGCCATTGAGCATCTCAGGAAGAATGAGATGGAGGTGTGGGCCCTTTCTCCCCCAGCAAGCTGTCTTGGGTCTCTCCTTCACCACAGTTACCTGCTTATAAGGACCTACCTGGTAGTCTCACCCTCCGCTACCCAGAGTCTGAGGTCCCCACATGCCCGACCCTCCCTGCAGGGTTGCTGGCTTTCGGGGCCTTGTCCCCAACCCAGCGGGATCTCTCCCGGCAAGTTCTTCTCCACAGCTACAGAGTCTACCTCCCCTTAGCCCCAGGATAGCCTCAGGGGCCTAACCTGCCTTTTTTTTTTTTTTTTTTTTTTCCCCCAGAAACCCTTCCTGCAGCCAACCTGGGAGTTCGGGAGGCCAGGGCGGGTTGAGGGAGGGACTGATGTGTCAGCCCAGCCATTCATCTGCCTCCCATCGACTCAGCTCTAAGAGTTTACCTCTTTAAAACGCAGGGGAGGCTTGAGGCACCGGGCAGTCTCACTGCCCTGTGGCCTCACCCACCCATTCCCCCTGCTGTGTAAATCCCCAGGCCCCCTCCCCTCCCTGTCAGGGACTGATTTCAGCCCACAATGGTGATGCTTTATTACAGCTCACTTCCTGCTGTGAGTAAATAAGTTTGTCTCCTTTATATTCCCTGGGCAATTAGGAGAATGAAAGACTGAGCTTTGGATTAGCATTTATTTCCTCCAAACGTTTATATGAGGCCATTTTCCCACTGACAAATTGTGGGGCAAATTGTTCTCGAGAAAGTCTGTCTGCGGCAAAGGTGCTATGATTAAACGGCTGGTGTAAATTTGGGGCCATAAATCCTTTCCCTGGGTTAACGGGATTTATTTGCAGCAACTGCCATTATGGGCTCAAAGAAATAATAATAAACGAGGTTGATTTTGCACCTGTTTCAAGGTAATTAATATGCACACTAAAGGGAAAAGAGATTATTTTTACAAACTGCCCGGTTTGTGGCTCAAAATCTGGAGTTGTTCTGGGTCCCCCAGCTCGGCGGACAGCCTCTTTCAGGATGACTGGGCTTTCAGGACCGACGGCTGGAGCTCCGAGGTGGGGTGGGGAGGGTCTGGATCTGACCCAGAGCTCTTGTGTTGTAGGTAGGAGAGCCCTCGAGTCAGCCTGAGGCGTGGGGGGTTGTTGGAAGGCCCAGGGCCAGAGCAGGACATCTGCGAAACTCGAAACTCGAGTGTGGAGTGCTGGACCCAGCTCAGTGGCTGCAAGTGACAGAACATCATGGTAACATCTCCCAGGACTGGAGGAGGCTGCAGGACGCTGGGCCCTAGGGATGGGGATGGAGACTCAGGACCAGTGGGTCTCTCTCTCTCTCTCTCTCTCTCTCTGCCACTCTGCTCTGTGGACATTCAGGGACCTTGTCCATCATGCATTGACCCCCCCCCCCCCCCCCCCCCCCCCCCCCCCCCCCCCCCCCCGCCCAGCACCACTGTCACGCCTGTCCCCATGCCTAAGTGCCCTGCCTTTTGCTTACAGACCTCGTCCTGCTCTCCAGCCCAGGCCTGCTCAGATCCCTCCCCGGGAACTCTGAGCCTACACTCCAGCCACTGCCTGCATTACTGCTCCCGACAGACTCATCCCGAATCCTGCGATCTGAGCCCCTCCCAGGTGGGGGCTTCCTTGGGGGGGAGTCTGGACCCCGGACTTCGGGCTGGGAACAGGAGCAGCTCTGATTGCCTCTGGCTGCTCAGGTCCCGGCTGGTCCCCATCTCTCCTCCCACCTCCCAGGTGAGGTCCCAGGGGACTCACTGGATGCCCAGAGGAAAAAGCTTGGAGCGATCTGTCCAAACGCAGATACAGTGGTGGCGTTTTCCAGACGGGCAGGGAACGTGTAACAGGCATGGGCCTGGGTCTGCGTCCTAGCTCCCCGCGCCCCAGCTGTGCCATCCTTGCTAAGCCCTTTCACCTCTCTGACCCGTGGTCTCCTCCTCTGGGAAGTATGACAGCAACGTCCAGCTTGCCTGTCTTCCCCCCGCCCCCAACGTATAAATAAGATGAATTTTGTGCCTGTGCCTGGGAAGGTGGAGAAACGAAAGATGAGTGAGTGGAACTTGGGGGTGGGGGAAGGGTTCGCTGCCCCTTAAATTCTTCCTGGAAAGGCAGGATACCTGTGTATCTTGAACTCAGCCCTACCTTCTAGAAGCTCCTTGGAAAATCTGGAGAGTGACTCGCACAGCCTGGGGCAGCTGGAGAAGCATTCACAGAAAGAGGACCCGGGAGATGGGGCTTCACGGGTGAATAGGAGTTCTTCAAGCAGAACCAAGGGGAAAGGACATATTTCAGGCAGAGAGAGCTCCCTGCACCATGGAGGAAAGAGCCAACTGTGTTTGCGGGGAATGACGAGCAGTTGGGGTGAGTCCCTACAGGGGTGTGTTGTTTTCAAGGTTGTGGCAGAAACTCAGATGGGGAGAAAACACCCAGTGAAATCTTTTTTTTAAATCAATATAAGTTGACTCTAATCCCTACCCTCCGGCTCCCTGAACTGGCAGGAGATTCCATTTCAGTCAGAGCCCAGGCCCTGCCCCTTCTGGGGTTCTACCAGAAGAATCTAGAAGAACCTAGCAGTTCTTCAGATCTGCTCTCTGTGTGGCCACCTCACGGACATCCTCCTGGTCTGGGTTCACAGAGGTCCCTGAAGCCCCATGACTCTCTCCCACCGGGGATCCCCACTGTGTCCAAGGCCACAGGGCCTGGGGTTTTTGCTCAGTGAATGACACGGCTGTCCCCTTGGTTGTCTATGGAGGGTGGCAGCTGTGAGGAGTCCTCCCACCCCCCTCCCGCTCCTCCTCCTAGTCTGGAAGGAAACTCCTTCTTCTCTCCCAGGCTAGGGTCACCTCTCCAATGGCTCTGAGCTTGTAAAAG
This sequence comes from Leopardus geoffroyi, assembly GCF_018350155.1. Classification (NCBI taxonomy): domain Eukaryota; kingdom Metazoa; phylum Chordata; class Mammalia; order Carnivora; family Felidae; genus Leopardus; species Leopardus geoffroyi. Next base: position 20,780,796 of record NC_059336.1, on the reverse strand, counting down.
CCAGATTCTACAGAATCCCAGGCTCAGGGGCATGTAAAGGGCTCTGGATACAGGCTCAAAATGCACGGAAACAAAAAGAGGAAGGAAGGAAGGAAGGAAGGAAGGAAGGAAGGAAGGAAGGAAGGGGGAGGAAGGGAAGGGAGGGAGGGAGGAAGGGAGGAAGGGAAGGAAGAGGGGAAAGGAAGGAAGGGAGGGAGGAAGGGAAAGAAGGAAGGGAGGGAGGGAGGAAGGGAAGGAAGGAAGGGAGGGAGGAAGGGAGGGAGGAAAGAAGGGAAGGAAGGGAGGGAGGAAGGGAGGGAGGGAGGGAGGAAGGGAGGAAGGGAAGGAAGGGAGGGAGGAAGGGAAGGGAGGGAGGGAGGGAGGAAGGGAGGGAAGGGAGGAAAGGAAGGAAGGGAGGGAGGAAGGGAAAGAAGGAAGGGAGGGAGGGAGGAAGGGAAGGAAGGAAGGGAGGGAGGAAGGGAGGGAGGAAAGAAGGGAAGGAAGGGAGGGAGGAAGGGAGGGAGGGAGGGAGGAAGGGAGGAAGGGAAGGAAGGGAGGGAGGAAGGGAAGGAAGGGAGGGAGGGAGGAAGGGAGGGAAGAAGGGAAGGAAGGAAGGGAGGAAGTCAAGAAAGAAGGGACGCAAGAGAGAGAGAAAAGAGGGATCGTGCATAAAAATTAATTTCTCAAGTACTGGTCCCTCCACGGTATGATGCAGGAGGGAGAGTGGAGGACTGCAGCTGGTCAGGGTCGCCAAAGCCTGAGCCTGAAGCGGCTTCGCCCCTTCACCCGAGGCTCCTTACCAGTGAGGACATGATGCAGGGAGGGGCACTTGTGGAGAGGAACGGGGCTCCGCCGTGAGCTGGGAGAAAGTCCGAGAGGGGCCACTGTAGTAGCCAAGGGGGCGTCAGGCTCCCGAGACTCTTTGGTCCTGGGGACAAAGGCAAAGCCAGGTGTTCAGGAGGAAGCTCTTGACGCTAAGTCCCCAGTCCCCCGTCCTCCTTTGGGCGTTGGGGCCGGACGGCCCTGGGACGACGGCAGAGGCTACACTTGCTGCTGTGTGTCTGCGACATTGGCAGTTGTAAGAAAGGACCCGGAGGGAGTGGCTCGCATCACAGACACTTACTTTCTCACAGCGGGTCCAAAATCAAGGTGTTGGTAGGGTCTTTTCTTTCTCTCTCCTTGGTGTGTGAATCGCCGCCTTCTCACTTTGCTCCCGTGGCCTTCCCTCTGTGTGCCTGTCGTCGGGGTCCAGATTTCCTGTCCTCATGCGGACACTGTCTATTGGATTAGGACCGACCCTAGCGGCCTCATTTGACCTTGACTACCTCTGCAAAGACCCCACCTCCAAACAAGGTCACCTTGTGAGATACGGAGGGCTAGGGCAATTCGGGGCGGGGGGAGCACCATTAACCCCTGATACTTCCAGACGAGCCCACAGAAGGGCAGACATGGTTATTATTTTTACAAACGAGGAACTGGAGGTTGAGAGAGGCCAAGTGGCTTATTCTGGGTTGCAGGGCCAGCAAAGGAGCAGACTGGCCTGAAATGCTGCCTTTTACATGGCCCTGGGGCGGGTCCCAGGGGCCCCTGGAGGGCAGAGAGCTGGACTCCTGGGGGGCAGGAAGGAGGCAGGGAGGAGAGAGAAGAAAGTCCACTCTGAGAGCCACTTTGCTGGCCTTTTGTCTCTCTGCTCTTCGCTGGCCATGTGCTTGCCTCTTATTACCCAAGCTAGGTAGATTTTTGCTTGGCTGAGCTGAGATCAAAAAGTAATTTTTCTTTTTGCAACAGCCAATTAGAAATTCATTTATTTTCACATTACGGACATTTGGCAAAAATTTCTTTGGCAATTTAGTTCCATTTATATAGTCTGCATAAAGGGAGACAGTGAGGCTGGGAAAAAAAAAAAAGGCAAGGCCCCGGGCAAAAATTAAATGCAGAATCATGTATTAGAAATGAGATGTATTTACTATTGTTTTTGAAAATTAATGGTGCATTTTTAGCTTTTATAATGTAATTTAATGATGCAATTCATCTAATAAAAAAAAAAGAATGCATTTTAACTCAGTCACACAGACCTACTGGGGCACAGCACACAACACCTTTTTCGTGGAAAGGGTTTGGAACGGAATGCTTGGGGCCTTTCTCTTTCTCTGGGAGACAAAAAAAGAAAAATGTGTGTGTGTGTGTGTGTGTGTGTGTGCGTGTGTGCGCTCCCATCTGGGGTATCAGCAGGAATCCAATAAAAAGGACATTTTTCTTTTTCCATATTGGTGTTTGTGTTATGTTTCCACAGTGTAGGTGCGTAGGTGCAGCCGTTGATTCTGGGATGTTGGAGGGTGTTGACCCTCCCAGCCTGGGAAGTAAGCCCTGGGGCTGAGATCCTGGTGGGCGGGTTGGAGGAGGTGGCCCTGGTCGCTCTATGGGGCTCCGTCCCTCTTGGGTTCTGAGTGAAGGCGGGCAGAGTATGGTCTGGCCGTCCATCCTGAAGGGTTGACCACACTTGTGAGTTTGGGGTCCTGTTGGCTTCCTGACTCCAACACATCTCTCTTGAGTTCTTGTCAAAGAGCCTGATTTCCACTTTTGCCGTTGGTCCTATTTGGACTTGAGGCAATGGAGTTCCATCCTGTGATGCACAGGGTGTCTGGGAGACAATCAGGGCAGGGGAGGGAGGAGGGACAGAATGGGCGGGCACTGACCTTCCTATCCCGTAGACTCCCCCCCCCCCCCCCGCCCCCAGAACCTTTGACTGGCAGGCTGATGGATGGACCCCGGGCTAAAAGCATGATGCGGAGCATCGGATTTAACCCTCGCTCCCATGCAGTGAGGACGTAGGTCTCCCTGTTTTATAGGAGAGGACGCACTGGCCCAGAGAGGTTAGGGAACTTTCTCAAGTTCACCCAGCTAGGAAGCGGCATAGCAGGGACCAAACTGGGGCCGTCTCCCGCCGGAGCATTTGCTCTTAGCCATGTGAATGTATGCAGTGAATGAATGAATGAATGAATGAAAGCATGAAGGCATGATTGGAAGGATGGATGGCTTTTCCCAAGGCTGCCCAACCAAGGAGCTGGGATTTGAGCTCAGATTTTCTGATTCCCGGTTGAGAACTTTTTTCTTCTACCCCCTTTACCCTTAGGAGGGAGGAGGGGTATAGACAGAAAAAGGGGCTTGGGGGCTCCTTGTGATCATGGGGTGGGGATGAAGGTCATTACTGTAGAGGAGGCCCAGGTGTCCTCTGGATGCCCGGGTCCCTGGGGAGGTGACCAGGGATGGGGCACAGTGTTGTCCCAAGGGGTCAAGCAAGTGTCCAGGTCATTTTTGCTCATCAGTTTCACGTTTACTGAGCATTTACCTGTGCCTGGAGCTCACCTGCCCTCTTTGAGCCCCAGTCCCATAAAATGAAGCCAACCCATCCCCGTCACAGCGTCGCTAAGCAGGGTGCACGCGCCTTCGGCATCATGAGCGGGACGGTGGGTCTGGTTCCTTCGGCAGGATGCGTCCCCAGCCTCCCATGCAGGTGATGTCCTCCGGTCACGGGAAGACCCCAAACGGGCCCCAACACTCCCCTCAGTTGCAAATGGCAGACGCATGGAGATGCTGGGGGAGCAGATGAGGTAGGCTGGATGCAGCCGGGCCCTCGGTAGGTTTTTACCGTTTCCTGCACGTCTCCCTTCCCCACACCTCTCCCTCCTCCTCCTCCTTCCAGCCCCACAAATGCCGCCTCAGGCACTGGATTCTGCTGCTGTCTGGTCCAGGCGGTCAGCTCTCCTCTCCTGCCCGCCGCTGTCCTCCCCTGCCCTTGCCCACCAGGCCTGCCTCTGGCTTCAGCCGCCAGCCCTGAAGCTCTGCTGCTCCACCCGCTGCTCCGGCACTGAGGCTTGAACTTGGGTCTTGCCTGACGGCTGCAGCCTCGGCAGGAGGGAAGGAGAGGTATGTGCCCCCTTTCCGGGAGGGCAGCTCGGTCCGCCCTTACCCCTGGGTGGTGCCAACTCCCCCACGTTGGCGCTTGGCACTTTGGGGCGGCCTAGAGAAGTTGCCGGGGACCATGGCAGATAGGCCTCAGCGTTTTTGGAAGTCTAGAGTTGCGCTGTCCAATACGGTAGCCGTTGGCCACACTGTGGCTACTGAGCACTTGAAATGGGAATTGAAGTGTGCTGTCGGTACGCAATCGGCGACAGGTTTTGCGGACTCTGTGCCCCTGAAGGCAGCCGTCGAATGCCACACGTCTTCACCTTCCTGGGTTGAACTGGACTGGCTCCTCACCGGACTGATGACAAACCCATCGCCAGTTATGTAGAACGAATCTTCCTCCTCTCTGGGCCGCGTACATCTCGACACTCAGACATATCCTCAACCAGACTCCCTAAGTTGGGATTCTCACCACCTGCCCTTGAGGGCCCAGAATCTGCTCGCCTTCAAGGGGGCAGAGAGGGCTTTGAGGGGGACACCGAAGCCCCTCCTCCCTGCGCTCCTAGGGTTTCCCTGCTTTCGTTCCCCGAGGCCCACCTGGAGAGCCAGCACTTGACCAAAGGTATTGCACTCCTGATGTGGGGTTAAGGCTTCTTCTGTGGGACCTCAGGGCACCTTAGGGACCATGCGTATTTCATTCTAGACCTTTCACCCACCACGCCCTTCTAGGCTAAAGCTCCTGGGCAGAGGCACGCTGTCTGATTCACCTTTGCACCCCTCCACAGACCGGGGGCGTGTCCCACACCCAGCAGTACGGTTGAAAGCAAACTAAGGACGTCGGCTCCACCGAGGTCCCTTTGCAGAGGCCCTGCGTGGAGGTTCCAGGCATGACACGGGTTCAGATGGCAACCCGGAGCTCAGGCGGGTTAAGAGCTGGTAGTAGGACCTTCCATTTCTTGGTGTGGGGCCACCACGTCTGACACATACTGAAAGTCGCCGTGTAATGACCCACGTGGACTGAGCTGGGCTCAGGGGGCTCCATGCTGCACGCTTTATTCACACCAGCCCACGTAATCCTCCCGATTACGTGTTCCTCTGTTCCGTAAGGCTATAGTATCCTCACTTTGCAGATGAGGAATTGAGACCCGGAGAGGTTAGGAAAACGGCCCGCGGTCACACAACGCGAGGGGCAAAGCTAGTCTGGGTCCCCGGGATTTGTGACCCTGGAACCCGGGTTCTCACCAACAGGGCAATTCTGCTTCTCACCAACGCATGTGGAGACCCAAGGGCCGGCGCAGACACAAAGACACGTCTACACATATGAACACGCGTGGGAAGACGGGTTCACACAGATATGTAGACAGACACACGGACACACCCACCTTCACGTGGCTGTGCGGATGGAAAGATACACAGACACACGCACCCACATACATGTCTACCTGTATATATCCCCAGCCACACACCTGCACACGCTCCTGCACCTATACGGGCACATACACAAATATCCGCGTGGCTCCTCGGGTATGAGGCCATCTCTCCCGGGGGCACAGAAGCCCCGCTCCCCAGGCGCACGGCTCACCGACCCTCGCGCAGGCACAGTGACCCGATTTCCACCGAAAAGGAAAAAAAACGGAGTTGAAAATGAGAGGGGGGAGGAAAAAAAAAGTCCTTCAGAAAGTATAAAGCTAATAAGCTGGAAGCGGTGAGCCCGCTGCCTTCGCGATATCAATAACTCAGTATTGGGTTTCCAAAAAGACATCACATAATTTTTCAATGAGAAATCCATGAGCCCTGGAGATGCTGTTATGGTGTGAATTACAATGCACACGGCTTGTCAGCCGCCCCCGTCAGCACTTTCTCGGACGCCTTAACGGGCGGGAAATGCTGTGGCTGCAGCACGGATGGTTATTGTTGTTATTATTTCTCTTTTGGAGGCTCAAATTAAGAACCCGGGAAGCCAGCAGGTCCATTCCTCCGCTGTCCCCTCCTCCCTTTGTACCCAAATGGAGAAGTTTCCCACCTGATGTTTTCTTGAGTGGCTTCTTGGCTCTCTGCACCCCCTCCCCTGTCCCGGAGCCCTAATTCTGGGAAGGACTGACTCTTGGGGCTTGGGAACCAGGGTCAGGATGTGCGGGTGGGGCCAGCCTACGGTTCAGAGTTTGGGATGCTCCAGACCGCCTTGGGTGCTGCGTGATGCATAAAACGGTATTTTCTTGGGGCGCCTGGGTGGCTCAGTCGGTTAGGCGTTCGGACTCTTGGTTTCGGCTCAGGTCATGAGCTCACGGTTTGTGGGTTCGATCCCTGCATCGGGCCCTGTGCTGACAGTGCAGAACCCACTTGGGATTCTCTCTCTCTCTCCCTCCCTCTCTGCCCGTCCCCCACTTGCACTGTCTCTGTCTCTCTCAAAATGAATAAACTTAAATTAAAAAAAAAATAAAATAAAAATCAAACTGTGTTCTCTTGTTTCTGTCACCCGGACCTGGGATTTCATTTAGCAGAGCCAGCCTACTGGGCAGTGGTTTCTCCTGAGGTTGCCTTTGGGGCAGGATTTTAGTTTAGGGAGAAGGGTGGGGTCGGTGGGAGGGGCAAGAAGGGACGATCCGAGTTAAGGGTGTAGATGGTCTTTGCAGAGCACAGAGCATATGAGGAGGAATTGGGCGGCTACGGGGAAGTCGCTGAGTAGACAAAGTGCCTGGGAGTAGGGAAAGGGGACCATGGGCACTCGAGATGGAAATGAGCTTCAGGACTGTGGTACGGACTATCCTGCTCACCCCTTGTGTGCACCTGCTGTTTGCCATGACAGGAGGATGCTGCAGTTTTTCACTGGTCCCAGACTGTGAGCCTCAAGGAGCCTGTAGTCAGGAGCAAAGCCAACCTCGCTGACCGCAGATCTCTGAGTGTTGTTATGTGCCACGGACATACGGGGCTGTGTCTTACACGGCGTCGATGCAGCAGAAATGTGACTGACACAGGGGCCTCTCCTCCGTATTTCCATGACCCCCTGGGCTCAGTCCGCCGTAGCACTTGTTGTAATGGTGGCTCAGGGTCGAGAACCACCCCTGTCGCTAACCAGTATGATGCTTAGGGTTAAGAGTGAGACACCCTCCCCACCCCCCTGCCCCCCAAGTGTCTGGGTTCAAACCCTGGCTCTTCCACTTGCTGCCTGCGATGTCTTGGGAGGTCATTGAACCTTTTTGTGTGCCTCAAGACCCATTTCATAGGGTTAGTCCCTCCTTCCTCCGCACTTCACTCAGATGGCCTCCGGGCCTGAGAATCAGGAGAGGCCCAACTCCTTCCCTGGCAGCCAGCCTAGCCTGGCCAGCAGTGGGCCACCAACTCCACATGGTTTTTTGTGCCTCTAGGCCACGGCTAAGGTTGTTCCCTCTTCCTAGAACTCCCTGCTTACCCGGACATGCTTCTACAGAACCCTCGGGGGCTGGGCTCAGGTATTACCTCCTTCCCCCGAGCATCCTGAAGCAGTTGCTACGTCCTCAAACACCTCTCTGCCACTCCTGGGCCATGCTGTGGTATGGTTACTCGGTCATTGCTTTCTGGCACCTCTCTACAGTTTTTTTTTTTTTAATTTTTTTTTTTCAACGTTTATTTATTTTTGGGACAGAGAGAGACAGAGCATGAACGGGGGAGGGGCAGAGAGAGAGGGAGACACAGAATCGGAAACGGGCTCCAGGCTCTGAGCCATCAGCCCAGAGCCCGACGCGGGGCTCGAACTCCCGGACCGCGAGATCGTGACCCAGCTGAAGTCGGACGCTTAACCGACTGCGCCACCCAGGCGCCCCAATCTCTACAGTTTTTAGCAGGATATGTGCCCTCTCTTCCCCCCATTCTTAGATTGGATGTGTTGCTCGTTAAGGGAAGATACACCGATTCTGCTCCCTGAGCTACCCAGCACATAATCACGGGCCTGTCACAGCACAGGGCTTTCCAGGCTGGGAGTACCGGACAGAGGTGGGTGACCTGTGCTGGACCCCTGTCCTGTGGGAGCGCCGAGAAGGGAAAGGCCCTGAGGCAGAGGAGGGGAGTGTCATTATCATTATCGGTTTATAAAAGAAAGGATATTTTAATAGTAAGAACTGGGAAAGCGTACGATCTCAGAGTTAAGCGGAATCCTCTCAAGAGAAGAGAGAGAGCCATGGTTCACAAATGTGAATATCTTTTATATTGTGGGGAACGACAGAGAAACATCAAGTGCCCCCAAAGAGGACTTAGGGAGAGAGAAATTTGCATTGACTGCAGAAACTGTTGATATTGAAAATGGTGACGATGGTGAGGGTGATGAAGGGGATGAGGGTGATGGTGAGGATGGGGATGATGGAGATGATGGGGATGACGGTGATGGGGATGATGGCGATGATAGTAAAGAACTGTGAATTTAGTATTTTGTTGTCCTGTGGGCCATTCTCCTTTATTCACAGTAGCTTCCTGCAAATTCTGCCCTTCTGAGATCCAGTGAGGGTAAGAGTGGGCAAAGTGGCCTAGGACATGCTGGAGGCAATGCAAGAATTTGGCCTCTGGGGTTGGCTTGGGGAGGGGAGGGGAGGAGAGGGCTGGGTGCATCAGGTCTGGGAGTGGTCTGAGAAGGAGTTCCTGCTTCCTGTCTTGTGCCCAAGGCAGGGACGGTCTCCTCTTAGGGTCTCCAGACACCCAACCCAGCTTGTGGGGAAACGAGGTATGTGCCCTGTCCATGGTACCTCGCTTCCTTTCGCCTCACCCTCAAGTGTTCTGAAGTCCACCGGGGCAGCCTTGGCAGACTATTCTATTCAGCAGGAGCAGCTTCATCTCTATGAGTTGGTTTTCATGGAAGACTCTATTTGAGGAAAGGGGTGAACAAAGATTTCCGGAGCACTGCGTGTCAGTGATCTGTCTGGGAGTATCTACTCGTGCTGCCTGGCCCCAGCTGGAGCTGGGGGTTACATAGGCTGTGCCCTGTGTGGCCCCAGGGGCACCTTCGCATGGTCAGTGATGTTACCTTCACTCCCCAGAGATGTGCGCTGCACTGGTCCTGGGTCTGCCTCGGCTCTAAAACCTTGCTTCTGGCCTTGGTGCCTTCTCCAGTGGGGGGTTGACTGTGGTCTTGATCTCGTAGCTTCATCGGGAGTTCCAGAACAGGGAGCAGGCATTGCAAAGCCTGAATCCCTAGGCTGACTTTGGGACATTCATTTAATACGTAGTTATTGACCACGTTACTCTGTGCCAGGCACTGTGCTTGTCACAAGAGGAAAAGATCTCTCCCTTTTTTTCTCCCTCCTTGAGGACAGTCTAGTCGATTGGGAAAGGTAGGCTGTGAGCAAGAAAACAAAGAAATGTGTGATTAGAGGCTGAGATCAGTGTCCTAAAGAAGATAAATATGGTGCTGATATACAGATAAAGGAGTGGGGGTGTCAGCTGAGACAAGATGGGAGAGGAGGCCTCTCTAAGGAGGTGGCATTGAGCTGACACCTGAGGCATGAGGTGGCAGCCATGGGAAGAGTGTGGATAAGAGAGTCCTAAGTAGAAGGAACAGTGTGTGCAAAGGCCCTGGGGCATGAGAGAACTTGAGTCCGGGGAGCCAGGGGAGTGCCATTGTGGTTGGAAGGTCATGGGTAGGAGGGGCCGGAAGCTTCAGAAAGCATCTGAAAGGTGGTCCAGGCCGGTGGATGCAGGTGTCCAGGCCAGCCCTCATGCTCTAGGTCTGAGTTCCCACTAATGGAGCAGAGTGTCGGGATGAGAATCTAGAGATGTAGGCTCTGAACCCGGCCAAGGAGCTTCTAAATATCTCCCACTGAGCCAATGACAATCCGGGCCCAGTCCCCTAGCACGTACTCCAGACAGGAAATTACCTTAACATGAGTGAAAGTAATTCCAGATCCCGTAACAGAGAACCTTCCCGATGTCAGGCACTTACCAGCACAGACGCTTAATTCTCCCATGAATCCCACCTGGGTGTTGGCAGGTGGCTTTCCACGAGGTGATGGGGGGGACCAGGGCCTCCCGCACAGTAGGGCCGTCATCTCTGAGGACCTTGGCAAACAGTGACACGAGGGTGTAGAGCATGGCGCAGAGGTTTTTATGGGCCAGGTTTGGATGTGCAGGTCTTTTCCATTCCCATTCCACCAGGATTCAGTGACTTGGCCAATTGCAAGGGTGACGGGAAAAAGCAGTCTACTTGGATGCCCTCCAGTTAGAGGCACTGGGTTCTGGGGCACGCAAAGCCATCTCCGCCCCGGCCCTCTAGCTTTGAGTGACAATGACAGTGTGGAGCCAAGGCTCTCCGCTGTGACTTCGCAGGCGGCACCCGGGCCAGGTCCCCACCCTAAGCACGCGAATCAGGATCTCTGGGAACGGGGCCCAGGCCTCCACACTATGTAAAGCACTCTGAGTACACTGTGGAGAGAGGAGATTCGGGGACAGGGGGTCACTTCTGGGCCACCTTTCCCATGCTCAGTAATCAGAATAGTTACGATTGGCGATCAGGGGACAGGCTAGTGTGGCAGGCAGGAAAGAGGAAGCTGTTCAGAAATAACACAGCTGCACTTCCGTGTTCTAGGGAAGGGGGCGCCTGCACCTCAATCGTGAGCCTCTTTTGCGGTGGACAGAGCACTGAATGGGTCCTTGTGGTGGAGACAAGTGAGGGCCTCACCTGGGCGGGTCCGGAGGGGTGAGGGCTGAGAAAAGAGGATTATCTGCTCAGCACGGGTAGGACCCTGAGCTTCTCAGGAAGCCACACGGGGAAGAGAAGGGAGATGTTCCATGTAGCAGAGTCGAAGGCCGATGTGAGCAGGAGGGAATCTGCTCTCAGCAAGCATCATGTCCAGCAGCAGGTTTGAAATTGTTCCTTGTTCGACAGGGGTTCCCTTACCCGTAGACCCTTAATAAGACCCCCTCATCCGGCTGCCTGTGGTCTTGTGTTGACGGGGTCCTGAAGGTGTGAAGGAAGCTGGCGGTGCGTGTTAGAGTTCAGGCAGGGGGAAATGAATTTTTTTTAAATGTTTATTCATTTTTGAGAGACAGAGAGAGACAGAGACAGAGCACGAGCAGGGGAGGGACAGAGAGAGAGGGAGACACAGAATCCGAAACAGGCTCCAGGCTCCGAGCTGTCAGCACAGAGCCCGACGCGGGGCTCGAACCCGCGAACCGTGAGATCATGACCTGAGCCGAAGTCGGACGCTTCACCGACTCAGCCACCCAGGCCCCCTGGAAAAATGAATTCTGACTGTTTTTAAACAGCAAAGGATTCTGTGAAGGGACTATTGGGCACGCCAGTGACACTATGACACAGGGACTCAGGAGTCACCCTTCAGCCACCGCGTGGCTCTGTCTGGTCATAGACACCTTCCTGCTCCGTCTGTCCAGAGCGCCCCTCTCCTTCCTTCCCTCTGATAAGTTAGTGGACAAGATCAGACTGACACCGGGCTGGCCATTGTCTGGTCCTCCTCTCTGTCCCTGGCAGACATCACTAATTGATGGGCGGCTCCCTAGGCCCTTTCTGGTCCCTGCTCTAGGCAGTCGTTACCAATAGATCACTGATGACACAGGAAATCAAATTTATTTCTATTCTGGGGTTATTATGACACCCCGTTCCAGGCAACATGTATACAATCTAAAGGAAATTGTCATTGTCTTAGCCCAAAGGTGCCAGGATTTCATGGGGGAAGAGTGGCCCAGCTGGGACCCATGGCTGCTGACCCTGCTGAGGTCTGGAGGCGGCCAGTTGTCCACACTACCACTGAATCTTGAGTGGCCCACCTAAGGAAATCTGAGAAGACAGTTCCTGGTGGCTGTCACACCCTCCTCCTGACCCTGCGTCCATTTGGGGAGGCCTGAGCTGGTCTCTTGCCCTACCGCGGTCCCCGGGCCCTGCTTCGCTCTGACTTCACGTGGGTCCTGACCTCATGGGTTCTGGTCCACGGGCAGTTATTTGCTAGCTTTGTGCCCACCCCCATTTCCCAATCAGGCCCAGGGTGACTGAGAGTCACAGGCCTATGCTTTGGCGAGGTCCAGAGGGAGCTGGGATCAGACACATAGGAAGGCAGTGCTCACCTCGATCATCCCAACCCGGCCTCCGGTTCGTTTCTTTTTCCACCTGGTTTTCCCCCCAGCCTTCCTAAGTACTGTTATGCCCTTATCCCTAGACTTATCTTGGACAGTGCCCAACAACGGACTATTTACAGAGGGAAAGTGAACAAGACAAGAACATTCAGAATCAGGGCGTGGGCTGAGTTTATATCCTGAGTCATCTCTTACTCGCTGTGTGACCTTGGGCAGGTTAGTTCACTTCTCTGAGCTGCCCTCTGTCAAATGAGACTAAGAGCCTCCTGCTGGGATAGTGTGGGGTGGGGGTGGGGGGGAATCAATGACTGAAGTGTCTGGCTCTTGCCTCTGGCAGGTTCTAACTGCTCAGTAAGTAAAGGCTGCTATGGCTCCCTGTTACTCTCATCCTTGTTGATTGGGGTTGAGGTTTGAAGGTCTGGCAGGGCATGCTGGCTGGAGACTTGTAGTTCTTTTTCTTTTCTTCCTCCCAGAGCTGCTGGAACTAAGCTTTCTCTCATCTCTTCAAGGAAGATATGACACCAACTTTGCTTTAGCAGAAACAAAACCCAAATAAATCATCCACAGAGGGACCGGCAGGCTAATAGAATGTTCTTAAAAGGGCATTTTATTTTGTCAAATTGTTCTAGTGCTGCTGATTTTTGCTTCCCATTTTTTTTTTTTTTTTTTTTTTTTTTTTGGTGTGTGTGCAGATTTCCGGAAGGTCTGTTTGCAGGGTTTGGGGAAAGGGGCTGTCCTGCTGTCTGTCCAGGGCAGGGGGCCCAGGGCTTCTTTCCTGTGCACTCTGTCACTCTGTCCGCCTGTTCCTGCCAGCACCCGTGCCCCCAACATCTGCACCCCCTTCCGTGGGCCCGAGGAGCAGGGGGAGATGTGGGGGTAGATGGAGGCCGCTGGAGAAGAGCCCCCGAGTCCTCAGTGGGGGCCTCCGTCAGTGCAACGCCAGAGCCCCCGTCCCCAGCCCCATCCCGGCTTGTTTTGTGTTCTTTGCTGAAAAGCCATGTGTCAGCACAGGCGCTGCAGGTGTGCTGGCTCCCCGGACTGCGCCTGTGCCCCAGCCTGGGAAGGAAAATGCCGACTCGGGGAGAATCTGGAGTCAGGCGTGGTGCTCGCCTTGGGGGCAGGAGGGGGTCGGTGGGGAGGAAGCGTGGGAGGGGCGGGGGGGGGGTACTGGCATCCAGGGGTGCGGGGGTGAGAGCTGCCTCCTGCCCAGCTGGCCCGGGGCCTCCTCGGGGCTAAGGAAAGGGGCCCCCACAAGGTGACCGTGGGGAGAGGAGCAGCTGGCTGTCTCCCTCCCTCCGTCTTTCCTCCTCTTCCTCCCTCCCTCCCTCCCCCCTCCTTCCTTCCTGCTTCTCTCCCTCCCTTCCCCTTTCTTCCTCTCTTCCTGCCCTCCCCCCTTCCTCTTTTCCTCCTCCATCCGCCCTCCTCCTCTCCTCTCCCCTCCCTTCTTCCCTCCCTCCCTCTTCACCCCATCTCCTCTCTCCCCCCTCCTTTCCCCAGCCTCCCTCCCACACCCACTAAGGACCTACTGTGCTGCTCAGCTCCAGGCTGGGCCCAGCTGCAGGGAGAGAGCACTGCCTGGTGCAGATCCTGGGCGTTTCAGGGGAGGGGGGTGGGGGGTGCGATCCACGCCCTACTGAAGGCCTGGGCGGTTCTCTTGGGATCCTCAATGTGCCTGGAGGGGCAGAGAAGACCCTTGAAGAGCAGGGAAAATTCGGCCTGGGTCTCAGTTTTCAGGGGGAAGGGTGTTCGCAGCAGAGGGAACAGCTGGTACGAAAGGCTGGGAGACAGGACAGGGTTTGGTGTATTTGAGGAGGCTGCGAGGTTCAGGGAAGCCTGAGCGAGCACGACTATGTCAGGAAAATGGGGTTGCACAGACCTGGCAGAGGCATGGGGGTTCCATGCAGGGGTGATGAGCTGTGAAGGGCCATGGGGATACTCTTTCTTCTCCATGGCTTCTTACCATCCCATCGGTTGTACTCTCCTAGACTGTGGGGTGGGTGGGAGAGACATGTGACTCGTGGAGGAGGGAGGGAGGGAGGGGCAGATGGGTGGCAAGTGGGAAGGAGGGGTCCCCAGAGGGGTCTGCCCTCGTCCCCCGTCTGGCTCTCCCTTTCACCAGATCCTCTGCACCAAGGCGTCTCGGGGGCCCAGTGCTCCAGCAGGGGCCATGTGGGTTTCCATCATCCTAGCTGTGCTTTTTCTGTTCACCGGGACTTTCGTGATCCGGACGCCCTTTCTTCTGGGAGCTTTGCAGCTTTTCAGATCAGTCCTGTCTAGGGGGCCTCCCATACTCCCGGGGCACACCTTCTGAGCCTGTGCTGTGACCTCTGCCTTCTGTTTCTCCTCTCGGCGCTGCCTCTATTCCCATCCCTCCCGGAGGGTGGAAAGCGGGGCTCCTGAGGTCTAAGGAAGCGCTGGGGCACAGCTTTATTCCCGGGTCCGGGATCAGGTCCCTTAGAAGGAGTCCACACTACAGGGTCCCTGGAAGAAAGCCCCGGTCATGACAAGAACTGGCCACATGATGGCGCCCTGGGACCACCAAGCACGGGCCCGTCTCTCCAATGGGCTACTGTCATCCTGGGGCTGGTCTCTCCCTTAAACGTTCCGCTGGCACCAAATGGTCTGTGCTTTATCTCATCATTGTCATCCTCCCCTGCCTCCGCTCCCTCCTTTCCTCGTCTCTGTTCCTCTGGGTCTCCTGCTTACCCTGGGTGGACAGCTCTCAGACTCGGCCTCTGCTGGCTGAGTTAGGGAGAAGGGGAGAGGAGAGAGGAAGGAGGGGAGAGGAGAGAGAAGGGAGGGGAGAGGAGAGAGGGAGAAGGGGGGAGGAAGGGAGGGGACCGAGGGGCTGGCAAGGGCCTCACGGCTGCAGTGATGAGGAGGGAGTATTTGGAGTTACTTACAGGCTCAGCCCTGGAGCTGGGATCTGGGAAATGTTTATGATTGGGAAACACAGTATGTCCCTCCCGGGGGACATCCGGCTGCCTGGCTTGGGGGCCCCAATACAGGTCTCTCCTCCTGGAAGCCTGAGGACCAGGGGTGACACAGAAAACGAGGCCATCAGGGACACCTGGGTGGCTCGGTCGGTTGAGCGCCGGACTCTTGATTTCGGCTCAGGTTTCTTGCGGTTCTAGAAGTTCGAGTTGCACGTCGGGCTCTGTGCTGGCAGCACGGAGCCTGCTTGGGATTCCCTCTCTCTCCTGTCTCTGCCCCTTCCCAGAATGCCATCAAACTGTGGGAGTTCACAGCTCCAGCTGGTGGCAGCTTCCCTGGCAGGCACCCTGGTGGCCAGCGGTGGCCCTTTCCGGGGCACGGCTGCAGCTGATTGAACTACTGGCTGCATGGCAGGGTGTGGCCTGACCTGGGCACCGAAAACCGAGGCTTATCTATATGGAAGAAAAAAAAAAAAAGTCTCAGGTGCGGTGGCTGAGAGTGAATGTCACACGTGCCCAGAGAGCAGGGACAAGTTGGGATTATAATGGTGGGGTAACCATTTGTGGTGCCCTTACTACATGCCAGGCACTGCTCTAAGCACTTTACGCGGATTATTTTATTTGCGTGGACTACCCCCAAGATAGGTGACACCCGAGGGTTTCTAATGAAATTCAGGCCTGGGAAGGAGATAGACTTGGTTTTCCTGCCGTGAAGCCCAGGACGCTTGCAGGGCGGACGTGAGCTCCTTCTGCTTGTGGCGGTACAGAGAGAAAAGCCTCTCCTTTTAGCTCACATCGTACGCTGGGACCTGCTGCTTTAGCCTCTTCCGTTCCCGTTTTCTTTCCAGTGGAAGGAACAGTCTGCGGCTGGAGTTGGATCCTGATTTAATAAGGCAATAACCAGAGAAATGCATTTCAATTGATTATTAAGCGTTTGTTTATCAGGGCTCAGTAGCTCTGACCCAAATAGCGGCTAAGCAGTCATTAAACATCAACGATGTTTCTGTGTATACATTTTGTTTATTTACCATCATGAACAAACATTACTGCATCAATTAAATGTCGATTAGGGCCCATGATTTGGATGAGATTATATCCATAGCGTCCAGCCATTTTTGTGTCTCTTTTGGAGATATAATCTGTTTCTGCTTTCATGTTCAAACAGGGTTCAATCCAAGTGTTAGAAGCTGTGGCTGGTGGGAGGGACAGGGTCGTTTCTATGCAGTTTGATGGCTGGTCTTTGCTTTTTGGGTGTTTGCAGCCCAGAGCCATGTGATGGTGATATTCAATCATCCTCGATGATTTGTGGAAGGAGGGCCTTTTCTCCAGTATGATTCTTGGCTTTTTGGGGGGGTTAATTTCTTTTCTTTTTTTTTAATGTCTTAAAAGTTTACTGATTTATTTTTTAAATCTTTTAAAAGTTTATATATTTGTGTTGAGAGAAGAAATAATTATTATTTATTAATATTTTGCAAGCCGATGCAAGCAAAGCTTGAACTCATGAACTGTGAGATCATGACCTGAACCCAAATCAAGAGTCAGACGCTTAGCGATTGAGCCACTCAGGCGCCCCTTGCGGAGTTAATTTCTTGAACCACAATGCAACCCAGCACAGAGCAATAACCCCCCCATCGCCAAGCCCTTAGATATTTATCTCCAGGTTTGCACGGGTGAGCTGCCGAAATGAAACTAAGTTCCCTGAAATCGGCGTTGAAATCAGCAGCATTGAAGTCAGGACAGTTTTCCTAGTCACTTAATTCACAAGGACTGAAATAACAGATCTCAACAGCTTTTTAAAAATAATTCAAGGAAAACTTGGGGGAAATCTCTAAATTTATGAGAAAAATGCTTTTTAGAAAATGAGATCACGTGTAAACCTTCTTGCCTTTTTGAGTCAGAGGAGGGACTTGAAGGAGGTTATCCTGGCTGGGTCGGGCCTCGTTGGGCTTAGAATGGGACCTTCCTAGTCTCTAGATCTACCCTTCTTCTCCTGTAACCCCTGGCTTGGCTGAAGAAGGACTTTCCATGGGAACACGGGGTGGGGCGGGGGGACTCAGATCTCCCGGGGGGGGGGGGTGTGGGGGCAAAGTTGAGGCTGATTGAGGCTTCTCCTCACCCTGGCCTCCAGCCCAGGGAGGCCACCGAACGAGGCCAGCCCTGGGGAGGCTGCACTCAGGGGGTCCTGGGTCAGGCGGAGGGGACGGGAGGCTTGCAGGGTGGGGGGCAGCGGGGCCAGTGGGGATGTGCTCCAGCCTCGTGGAGCTGGGAGGGCCAGCCCTGCAGCTGCAGGGTGGGGTTTATTCTGGGGTAAAGGAGAGAAAGAAAGGCTGGAGGGCGGGGGACAGTGGCAGGGAATGTGTGACCTGCCTGGAGAGGCTGGTCTGCTGGTTGAAAGGCTTTTCCTCCTCTTCCAGCTCAGACGTTTTCAAACATTTGTTTGTTTGTTTGTTTTTAAAGCAGTGGAACTCTCTCGGCAAACGACATCCTAGACCAAAGCTTGATATGTAAACATTTAAAGTCATTGAGGTGCGGGCAGGGTCCATCTCACTCGCCCCCTTGACCCTCCGTCCCATGACACCCTCCAGCATCTCTGCCGAAATCTTGCTCTGCAAACCCCCACATCAGCACACGGGACTGCCCTAGTCTCAAAGCCGGTCCCCAGCCAAGGTCTGGGCTGTCAGCAGAAGGATCACTGGGATGGGACCTTCTTCTCCAAGTCCCAGGCTGCCCGTGCATATTCTGCTTC
Organism: Leopardus geoffroyi; assembly: GCF_018350155.1. Taxonomy (NCBI): domain Eukaryota; kingdom Metazoa; phylum Chordata; class Mammalia; order Carnivora; family Felidae; genus Leopardus; species Leopardus geoffroyi. The sequence goes on along the minus strand of NC_059336.1, from coordinate 20,763,183 downwards.
TTTTTCTTTTTCTTTTTTGAGAGAGAGAGAGAGAGCAGGCAAGTGTGAGCAGGGGAGGGGCAGAGGGAGAGGGAGAGAGAGAATCCCAAGTGGGCTTGACTGGCTGAGCCACCCAGGCACCCTTGGATATTCTGATTCTGGAGGGCTGGATTAGGCCCAAGAATAAACTGTTAACACGATCCCCAAGTGATCGTAATGCCGTAGACATCACTGGGATGAGAGTGTGGGCACAGTCTGAGGGACTGACTGTAGAGCTGCGGGTCCCTGAGAGTGACGCCTCCCGAAATGTGACACCCTGTGGGGTTGCTTGCACACAGAGTTGCTCAGAGAGGGCTTGGATGATTGAAAGCTAGTCAGCCTGCAGTGGAAAGCCACCTTCCGGTTCTCCGCGGGGCAGACGGTACGGAGATCAGGCCGGTGGCAGTATCCGTAAGAGTTTCAATCACTGTCGTTCTAAATTTAAGTTTTGATGCTTACAAGACACAAGATGCGGTGCGAAACAATATAGAAACATTCCCATATTCTACCCTCATACCAACCCTGTGGTATGAAACCCATTTTGTAAACGGGGAAACTGAGGCTTTGAAAATTAAGGTCTTGGACAAGTTCACACTCTAGTTGGTGGTGGAGCCTCACACTCAGGCCTAATGTTCCCCCAAAGCTTGGAATCTTGACTTTTATGTTGTATTGAGAACCTGAGCCTACGGACTCTTCTCAGCAGTGGGGATGGTGGCCCCAAATGACCCTCATTCTGAAATAATAGCCCCCGATACGGACAGTGGAAAGAGTGTATGTCTGCCCAGAAAGTGTCCCCATCTGCCTTCTCTGAAGCAAATCCCACCCCAGCCCTGGTCACAAAGGTCACATGCCCCAGAGTGGGCCAGTCAGAACACCCCGTCTCCCTCAATGCCACGGTGAGTCTGGGGGGGAGGTCAGTGGACCCAAGTCAAACCAATCACATGCCTCCCCCAGCTTTTTCCATTAGGAGCTGGAGGAGGGGCTATCTTCCCGAGACACTGCGCTGGAGGGAGGTGAGGGACCGCTCACAGCCAGGGCTCTAGGGGAAGGTCAAGATAAACAAGAGATTAGAGGAGAGGGAGCCACACCTGGGGACCGGATCTTGCTGGCAACGTCCTCCTGGGACTTTGGAATTGCCCAAGCACGTCTCCTTCTCGGTTAGGTCACAAGACTTCATTTTCTGCTTTAGCCTCGTGCATGTTAGTTTTCTGTCACTTGCAACCAAAAGAATCCTGTCTAATTCAGCATCCCACGTCAACATCCCAGTGACGGCGTCCTGAGCCCCCTCTGAACCACCCACTTCCAGGCTATTTGTGCCTCTTTCCCTGATCCTCCCTGCAGACCATGCTTTTTCTCAGAGTGGCAAGGGTTCTCTGAATACGAGTTACTCTCAGCAAGACCCCAGCCCCGCCCTAATGCATTTAGTTACAATTTTAATTGTGGTAAAAAAGGCAAAGCATAGTATTTACCATCTTAATTTTTTAAATTAATTTTTTTAAGTTTTTTTTTTTTTTTTTTTGAGAGAGAGACAGAGTGCGAGCGGGGGAGGGGCAGAGAGAGGGGGAGACACAGAGTCCGAAGCAGGCTCCAGGCTCTGAGCTGTCAGCACAGAGCCCGACGTGGGGCTCGAACCCACGAACCGTGAGATCACGACCTGAGCCAAAGTCGGACGCTTAACCTAGTGAGTCACATAGGCGCCCCATCTTAATTTTTAAGGGTACAGTTCAGTGGCATTAAGTACAGTCACGTTATTCTGCTGCCATCACCACTGTCCCTCTCCAGGATGCTTTTCATGCCCCACAGTGGAAACTCGGAGCCATTAGAGACTGACCCCCTCCTCCCCCACTGTCCCTAGCAACCGACAACCACTGTTCTCTGTCTCTACCGATTTGGCGACTCTAGGGACCTTATATATATGGAATCACGTAGTAATTTGTCTTTTTGCGATTGGCTTATTTTATTCAATAAATGTCCTCAAGGTTCATCCACGTTGTAAGCACGTGTCAGAATTTCCTTCCTTTTTAAGGCTGACTAATATCCCATTGTATGTATATATATATACACTTTGGCTTATCCATTCATCTGTACATGGGCTATTTTGACTAATGCTGCTATTAACATAAATGTCTAAATCTCTCTTCTACACCTTGCTTTTAATTCTCTCGCTGAATCAAAAAAGTGAAATTGCTGAATCATATGGTAATTTCTATCTCTAATTTTACGGAGGAACCACCATACCGTTTTCCACGGTGGCCGCACCGTTTTGCATCCCCACCAGCGGTACACGACCATTCCAATTTTTCCACATCCTCACCAACATTTGTTATTCTCTACTTTTCTCCTGCACTCGCTCTCCTGATGGGGGTAAATTGGTCTTCGTTAATCCTTCATGATGACCGCTGTATCAGTTTGCTTCGTAAATACCACTCCAAAATCAGTGGCTTAAAACAGCCCCCGTTTGTTCAGCTCATGATTCCCCGACTTGGCAAAATGGGCTGAGCTCAGCTACATGGCTCTTTTGGTCTTGGCGAGCCTCACTCATGTGTTTAGGGCTAACTTCAGGGTTGACCGGTCTAGGGTGATGTCAGCTGGGATGACTCCTTGGTGCTTTGTGTCATCTCTCCTGGTCATGTGTGGTCACGTGAGCCCTGGACGGGGCTCCCAGAGAACAAACCGAAGCATGCAATGTTTCTTGTCGCCTCCCATTAGAAGTGGTACAAAATGACTTCCTTTGCATTCCATTGGTTGGAGCAAATCACACCGGGCCAGTCCAGAGTCCAGGGGTGGGGAAAATTTACTCTACCTCTTGGTGAGAGGACCTGCCACGTCTAATTGCAAATGGATATGGATACAAGGAAGTGAATAATTACCACCATTTCCCAAAAAGCTATCATAACTTTTCAACACGTTTTATCAGGCAGCAAAGAGTTGCGTTTAAGATTCACTCCGATGGGCTCACCCAATTCATGTTTCTGAGCCTCTGGTTCACCTCCAAGACTGGACTCTGCTGGGAATCATGGGACTGAGGCCATTAATTCCTCATCCGTTTGTCAAAAGCAGTTGACTCAAGGTTAGCTTTGGCCGTGGAGCCCAGCGCGGTTAGTGGCAGCCATGGTACAATGGGCTTTGTCATCATCTTTAGAAGATGCCAAGTCATACTGCCTCCTCAAAGCCTATAGAGACCAAGGGAGCCTCCACTGGGCTCCACACGCTGCTTAAAGGCTCAGAAAGCCAAACCTAAATGAAGTCTAAAGGCTTCCAAAGCTCACAGCCTCCCCAGAAATGAGATAAATACCGAGGTAGATTCCAGTGGAATCCAGGGGAGCTGCTGATGGCAAGCATGGGGGAGCAGGTACCCCCAAGCATTCTCTTCAATGCTTAGTCCGTGGAGGCTAAGTTTCCTGCTCCATTATTTCAGCTCCTGCTACAGTAATGCTGCATGACAAAACTCTCCAAACTCAGTGGCAAACAACGGTCAGCATTTATGGGCACGTGGGTCGGCTAGGGTTCGGCTGACCTTGGCTGGGCCAGGCTGGGCTCCAGGAAGTGGGCCGGGTTCAGGTCTGCTTCATTCTTGCACCAAAGCACGGTCTTCTAACGGAGGGTGGGAGGAGCGCAGAGGACCGACGAACCATCCAGCACATTTGAGGCTTCTGCTTGGTTCGTGGGCCTAAGTGAGTCACGTGGCCAAGCCAAACCTCAGCCACGTAGAGACATAAATTCTCCCTTAGGAGGGAGGGTCCTGAAAGTTACACGGCGAAGGGTGGGATGTACGATCTTAACACGGACTGAGGCCCACGGTGCGCTCTCCTATATTTACTCAGAGGGGTTTGGAGGTTGAGATGCTGGGGTTAAAGCTAAGGTCTGTGCAAGTGAAGCTTCAGGCTTGTTGGGAAATGTCTCACAAAGGGTTGGCCTGGAGCAGCAGAAGGCAATTTACAGGGGGGGGGGGTGGACGACTCTCATGAAAACGAGCTCCTTTGGGGGTTCACACGGAGCTGGGCCAAGGAGCTTACTCAAGTTAACAAAACTCCATCTTTGAAGGAAGGGGTAGCCCCGATTACTGTATGGGGGGAGTTCTCTGCCCTCTTGGGGGGTCTAGCCTTGGAGACAGCGCACGACTAGTCTTAATTGGCATGCTCTCCAGGACGTGCAACGGTCCCAGCCACACTCAGGTTAAGGCCGAATGCCTAGGCAGCTGTCCCCAGACTTTAGGGATAAGAAGGGTTAATTCAGTCCTATCAGGAGATGAAGGGGCTTGGAAACACTGTTTTCAACACCATGCCTTTGTTCGTTAAGTATCCAGTATGTTCTCTGTGCCAGGCACGATGGTGGGAACACTGAATAAAGAAACATTTCCTTAGTTTCAGGTGTTGTTGATAATGCGGGAGGTGAGGCATAGGGACAGGGGTGCCATTTACGCGTTGTCTACAGCTGCTTTAGCACTATAAGGGCAGAGTTGAGTGGTTACGACAGAGACTGTAGGACCTCTGATGAATAAACTATTGACCGTTCTTTTCAGAAAAAAACTTGCCAATTTGTTGTCTAGTAAAAGACAAACAGGCCGTGACAGTATAGCATGGTAATCCTGCAACAAAAGGAAGTACGTGGCTTTGGGGGTGGGGGGGGGGGGGCATCAGGGAAGGCTTCCTGGAGGAGGCAGTGTCTAATCTGAGACCTATAGGGGAGAGACTGCAGGCAGAGAAAAGCATGAACACAGGCCAGAGATATGAGCGAAGGTTGGTTTGGGTCCTTCCCTGGGGGGCCAGTGGGATGGGGCTCCCTGAGCTGTGGGCTTACCTCTTCCCTCCCATTAAAACTGTGTCCTTTGTCCTCAGGCCCTGCCTCTTGGGCCAATATGGTCTTCAAATCTACACTCAGGAAAAAGCCCTGTGACTCAAAGCAGCCACCCTTCAGTGCTTGACTGGGGGCCACAAACGTCATCACTCTCTGTCTTGCGCCCAGAACCGACTTGCTACGCAATCTCCAAACTCTCCCACCGAGTCCAGACAGCCTCAGGATCCTGCTCAACACAGGATCCTGACCCCGTGGGTCAGCCAACGTCCTTCCCAGCCCTTCGTTAATCCGGAGGAGAAGGGTTGGCTCCCGCAGTTCCTTCAGCACAAACGTACTCGCCTCCCGCGGGCAGCCAGCCTTTCCATCAACTCTGCTTCTGACTCAGAATTTAACACAAGTCAACAGATGTTCACCGAGAATCCACTAGGTGTCAAGGAGCAGGGATGAATAAACATGGTCTCTGTGCCCTCAGGAGCTCACATTCTGATGAGAGAAGTTACTGACTTCAGCTACCTCTGAGGTGGCAGCCGCCTTCCGCTATTGTTTGTGCTGGCACGGGGCACACTCTGGGGCAGCAGCTCAAGGTAAATGATGCAGTCAGGTTTGGGCCAGGCTGGGATTAACGAACAGAGCATCTGGCCAGAGCAATGGGTACAGTACCAGGGTCTCTGGAACGTTCTGATTAGGAAGCGTACTCTGGCGCTCCGATCACTGATCTGCTGAGGACAGAGGGGGGCAAGAGTGGGCAAGCAAAGAGATAAAGTGTCAGGGTCTCAGACCCCCAAATAGGAACACGGCAAGAAAGAAACCAAGGCAGGGGAGCAGCCAGTCCAGTGCTGTGCAAGGGTGGGCACACACGTGTCAGGACCCCTGCAGATTGGTTTTTAATGTGCATTTATTTTTGAGAAAGAGAGAGACAGAGTGCGAGCAGGGGAGGGGCAGAGAGAGAGGGAGACACAGAATCTGAAGCAGGCTCCAGGCTCTGAGCTGTCAGCACAGAGCCCGACGCGGGGCTCGAACTCACAGACCGCGAGATCATGACCTGAGCCAAAGTCGGACGCTCAACCGACTGAGCCACCTGCGTGCCCCAGGACGCCTGCAGATTTGCCAGGCTTTAGAAAGGTGCCAGTTCTAAGGAGCTTGGAGGCGGATTCCTCTGGTCTAGCCCCACACTGCCCAGACCTGGTTCAAGGATCCTGGGCAGCGGGGTCTCCCTGTGTTAGAAGCCCCATGTGAACCTCTTGTGACTTGCCAGGTTTCCTCTCCTTCAAAATGCAATGGCTGTTTCCACAGCCCCTGAGAGCCAGCAGTCACATCATCCCCCAGAAGGAGCACCCAGTGCTTCTCAGACTCTGTCATGGCCTTTGACTACTTGCCTTTCCATGGAAATTTCCAGAATCTACTAAGTAGATGCCATAAACAGACAGAGAAGGGAGTGTGTGTGTGTGTGTGTGTGTGTGTGTGTGTGTCTGTCCTTGTCTCTACTTACACCGCAGACACAGACACACACACACACACACACACACACACAGAATCAGATCTACTTCTCAGAATCAGTTTGCAAACTTCATTTCTTTAGGATGAAGGGAAGAGGAAATTATTATTAACATATCAATGGCACCTCCATGCTGGGAACAAGATTACTCTCAGGCACACACAAGCGCCCAGGGAGGCACAGACGCTGTATTTTAAATGTGCTCGTCTCCGCATCGCGCTCTCCTCCACCCTGCCCCCACTGCCTTCTTATTTTTATTTATTTATTTTTTATTCCTCCAAGCTTGTTTCTCTTGAAATTTCCACCTTGTGGTTGTGTACTGCTGACTTCACATTTGCTGTGGTGTGAACTCCACATCTGTGAATGGATGACAGGAAAGATTAATGGCCCTGCTCCCTTCTCCTTGACTGTGGGCCCAGCTAATGAATAAATAAATAAATAAATAAACAGAGCTCCAATCCCCTAAATAGAGACCCAGAGCCGGGGAGAAAACAGCCTTTTGCTGAATCCATTCTTTAAGGAAAAACCCAACCTCTAATGATCTCTGATTTACATAGTCGGCAGTTTTTCGCTAAACATTTTACAAAGACACAAAAGTTTGGGGTGGAGGGATTGCCCCCACGCTCTTGGCAGACGGAGGCTGGGGGCCCCCCCGAGAAGCCCACAAGCCAAGCCGAGCTGGCGCACAGCTTGGGCTGGTGATTAGAAGGAGCTGATTTCTCACCCAGGCCGTGTCAGGCCAGGGACAGTGGAGCCAACTGATCGCAATGAGGGTGGCAGAGTGAGCCCACGGGGGTCCCAGCCGCTGTGCTCACTTCCCAGCCAGGGGGAAGCTCCCGAGGCCCAGTCAGTCAGCTCAGCAAGCCTCTGCATACAATGAGGGGGAGATAATCCTCTCCGTTCTGCCTCCTTCTTGCTCCCAATTCCTGCGAAAGAGAAGCTTAGATGTTCAAGGAAACTGCTTCCCAAACCTTGAACTTCATCATTTCCAGCCAGCTCCCAGGGGAAGCCGACGCTGCCGGTCCAGGGACCACAGGGAGAGAAGCCGGACCCTGAGGAGGCCATGTCCCCTCCTCGGTGGCTCTCGTCATCCCCTGCCCACCATCCCTGGGGCTTGGCCTTTATCTGGTTCTTCAACCTAGGCTAACTCTTTGGCTTGGTTATTCCAGGCAACCTCAGCTCAAACTGGCCAGTCCTCTCTAGAGCAGGCGTGGAGAGTTCTGGCCTTCACTGGCTGTGTTTTAGAGTCATGCTGCCTCTCATCTGCTCACTGAATCTCAGACAAGATCAGTTGTTTGATATCGGAGGATATGCTGCGGCTGGGTGACCCGGTCGAGGGGCGGGCGGGTCCCCAGGCAGCAAAGGCGTCCGCGTGCCCCGGGTTGCGCTGACCAAGAGGCTGGGGGTCGAAGGCAGTGGATGTTGGAGGGGCAGCGAGAGGGTCTTCTCCGCACAGCCCGGAATCTGGGGAGCCAGACTGCAGGTGCTTTCTGCTGTTTACCAGCTCACTTCACCGTCTTCCATGACAAAGCAGGGATGAGAACGTTGCTGCAGTTAGGAGGGACCGGAAGCCCCCAGGGCCGGACGCTCTCTCACATTCATGGTCCCTCTGGCTCCAGCAGATTTGCTCCCAGGAAACCAGGTAACACTCAGGTGGGCCGACTGGTCCACGCGGTGGTGAACGGAGCAGACCCGGCTGACTTTCTGTTCTGTCTCGGTGCTCAGCCAGGACGTCTGGTACCTCCCGGTCCTGGATCCCCAGCTGTGAGTCAGCTTGTGAAAGCCTTAAGCTTTGGGTTATGAATCACCCCAGTGAGCTCACCCTCTAACGGCCTGGATCGTCCTCAGATGACCCCCATCCAGTCAGGGGTGCTGATGCCCCTCCCGTTCCGTCCTAGAGCCCCTGCCCTGTTGGCTCTGCCTTCACCCCCGGCATGTCCCACCACGGCTCACTTCTCAGAACCTCAGTTTGCTGGTCCGTGCCACACCTCCAAGCAGGGCAGCGACTGTGCCTTTGGCCTTTGCAAGGCCTCGCCTTTCTACCCCTCTGTCCACGCCCCCTTGCCCTGGAGCCTCCTATGTTCTGTCCCATCAGCTAACTGGGCAGCATTTCCCCCAGGAGTGTTTCATGAAACGAATCCCATGGGATACTTTGCAAAAAAGAAAAAAAAAATCCACAGTGAAAAATAAACTTTTTGTGGGGGCGGGGGGGCTGATGGAGGGGAAATTGTATAACATTCCTCTCTTGAGGAGTAAATCTGTTTAACCTGGCTTGATTCTGCCTTACCCAGACTTGTTTGACCGTGGAGTGGTTTCAGTATAACACTTACTAACAACTGAGGTGTCAGGGGATGGGGGATGGGAGCAGCTGACACTGTCCTCTTCCAAAGCCTCAACCTGAAGGTGTGGCTGGCAGCACCCAGGGGAAGCCTGGCACCTGCAGAGGCTGTGTTTTGTGGATGCAGGTCCCCACCCCTGTTCTAAGTTGCAAGCATTCCTCTCCTGCTTTTGTCCCCTGGGCTTTCTGACCCCGTGATTCTCCGGAGCTTCAGCCTCCAACGCCGGGCGTCTTAGGCTGTTCCCTGGCCGAGAAAGGTGGGACTTAACCTTGCAACCACCCAGAGGGCCCTGCTCTGTTCAGCGCCAGGGTTAACGCAGTGATACAGCCCAACCCAGACCCTGAGCCTGAGCCCGATGTTGTCTGTGACCTGCCCATATCCCCTTGACGTTCCTTGGTCTGGGAGCTGCTCACTGACATCTGGCCTTCCTCCAGCCAGGGGGATTCATCTCTGCTGGCCGCGGGAAGGCCATGAGTGCTGACAGTTAATGCCCCTGGGAGGTGCCCTCAGGTAGTGCCTGATGGGGCGTATTAGTTTCCTGTGGCTGCAAATTTCCACAAGCTCTTGATGGAGGAAGAGGAAGTGTTCTCTTTCAGTTCTGGAAGCCAGAAGTCCAAAACCAACCTCCCTGGGCTGGGCTGAAATCAGGGTGTTGGAGGACCAAGGTCCCTCTGGAAGCTCTCGGGAAGAGTCCTTTCCTAGTGTCCCTCCAGTTCTGGCTGAGGCTGGCATTGGCCACTGAAATCTCCGCCTCTGTGGTCATATTGCCTTCTCCTCCTCTGTTTGTGTGAAATCGCCCTCTCGTTTTGATTGTATTTAAACCTCCCCCGCCCCAATAATCCAGGATAATCTCTCTTATCTCAAGATCCTTAATTTAATCATATCTGCAAAAGTCCTTCCCCACCCCCATCCCCCCTCACCCCCATATAAGGTAACATTTGCAGGTTCCAGGGATTGGGATCTGATCCTTTCCGGGGCCATTATTTAGCCTACCACGTGGGGGCTGGAGGATAAACAACCAGCCTCTTGCCCCCTGGGTAAAATGATGCCGAGACTCCGTTTCCTGTTGTCTCCTAGTGTTCCCGGAAGGCACAGAGGGTTTGCGCCTCAGTTGTCCATAGCAACACAGGGCTCAGCAACACACTGTGTTGGTTTTCTCCTTCTCTTCCCTTCCCTTCCCCTCCCTCCTCCTCCCTCCCCCTCCCCCTTCCCTCTGCTCCCCTCTCCTTCCCTTCCTTTCCCTTCCCCTCCCTCCCCCCCCTCCCCTCCCTCCCCCTCCCCCTCCCCTCCGCTCCCCTCTCCTTCCCTTCCCCATCTCGCTTCTGTTCTCCTCTAACGGGTGGCTCCTGGGATCCCTGCCTCAATAAACTACTTGGCCTTGAATCTTCCTCTCCAGGTTTGCTTCTGGGGGACCCAGCCTAAGAAACCCATCTATCACCCGTCATCCGCAGCAAAGGCAATAACTCGTCAATTATCTTTCAAACTCCAAGAATCTAGGCGTGCACACCCTGGGGACACAGTGTTTGGAGTCATGAACGCAGTGGCTGGGTCAGCAGCCAACTAGTGTGGCTGCACTGCTTCCTGTCCAAGCGGACTTCATTCGGCAGCCGGATGGCATCTCTGTGTATGTACCTTGACATTCACCCCGGAGCAGAAATCTTGGTGGGACGTAAAGAGCAGAGGTTCCACCGTAGCCGCCATCATCTGTTTGATGCAGAGATTTGACCTGCTCCAGACGCTGGGTAGCAGAAGCCCTTGTTAAGCCAAGCAGCTTGCAAGGGACCTGAAATCTGATAGCTGCTTAGAAGAGACGAGTATCACACGGGCATAGACCTGCATGGGGCCCAGGGAACCAGGAAGAACGACACTGTCTCCACCGGCTCCTGAGGAGAACGGGTCCATCCAATGATATTCTGGTAAATGCTTTACAACTGGCTCTCTGGGTTCTCTTGGTTTATAACATTTGCCAGTTTCTGTGGTGTAAATATTCCCGCGATGGCCAATTTCAAGCTACCAATTTGTCCACTGGTTTGAAAAGTTCCCGATACTTAAAAAATTTTTTTTAATGTTTATTTATCATCAGAGAGAGAGAGAGATTCTGAAGCAGGCTCCAGGCTCCGAGCTGTCAGCAGAGCCTGATGCAGGGCTCGAACTCACAAACCGTGAGATCATGATCTGAGTCGAAGTCAGATGCTTAACCGACCGAGCCACCCGGGTGTCCCCCAAAACTCCTGAAACTTTAACAGTGAACTCTTGCAAGCGAGCATGAGCTAACTCCAGCGTGTTATGACCTCTGCCCTTTATTTCATTGTATTTTTTAAAATTGTTTTTATATTTTATTTCTTGGAAAGATTCTTATTAAATTTTATTGAAGTTCAGACTTATAGAAAAATTCCCAAAACAGTAAATGAGACCCCTGTAGACCCTTTAACTTGAGCCATCAAATGTCAGTATTTTGCCATTGTTGCTTTATTTCTCTTTCCAAACGTATATATTTGTTATTGTTGTTTTATGATCGTTGACCCATTAGAATAAGTTTCAGGCACACGACTCTTGTTCCTAAGTACTTACTCATCTTTTTCTCCTGGACCCCACACCTCCCCAAACCACATTGTCATCTGATCCGCAGCTGGTATTTAAATTTTATCTATTGTCTTAGTAATGTCCTTTATTACAATATAATGCTTTTTTCAGATCCAAGATCTGATCCAGGGTCCTGTGTTGCATTTCTTTGTCAAGTGTCTTTTCTCTTCTTTAACCTGGAACGATTTCCTCACACTTTGATGCCTTTTGTGAAACTGACATTTTTGGGAAACATCCAGAAAAGTTTTGTCGGATGTTCTTTAATTTGGGTTTAGTTTAGCACAGAGGTACTGTTTTGTTTTTTTTTTTTTAAATTTTGGTAAAGAAATACGCTAGATTAGTTATTATTCATTTAAGTTGTTTGAGGAATATATAAAGAAAAACAGGTAGGAGTAAAAATATAAATACCATTCATTAGTACGCTACTCAGAAAGGGCCACTCCTGACATTTCACTGTGTATCCTCTATGTTTTGTCATGTGCACACACTTACTTGTCTTCCCAAATCCAAAGAGGGAATCGTAGGTACACGCAAACATCAAGCTTTTACTAGTTAACATCACGGACGTCTCTCCGTATCATTCAATATCTCTCTACACCGTCTTCTATGGCTACAGAATATTGATCTACATTTATATCGTTTCTAATTTTTCTTTTGAAAGAAATTTTTTAAAAATTAAAAAAAAATGCTTTTATTTATTTTTGAGAGAGGGACAGAGAGAGCAAGTGGGGGAGGGCAGAGGGAGAGGGGACAGAGGATCCAAAGCGGGCTCTGTGCTGACCGCAGAAAGCCTGATGCGGGACCTGAACTCCCGACCCGTGAGGTCATGACCTGGGCCCCAGTTGGATGCTTCACCGACTGAGCCACCCAGGCGCTCCTTTTTTCTTAGAAAGCTCAACGCTGGGGTACACTCATGGTAACTTCCTTGGGAAAAAAAAATTCCCAGTGGTGGAATGGATACATCAAAAGGTTCAAAAACATTCAACAGTTATTGCTAAATTGTCTTTCGGAAATCTGCTGATTTCTATTTTACCAGCAGGACAGGAAAGTTGCCATTGCCCCACATCTCCCACATCACTAGGAGTCATTTTATTTTAACTTTTGGGCGTGGAAAATGAGTCCTTTTTTGTTTTAGAAATATTTTATTATGAAGTATTGCATTCAGAAAGGTACTGGAGATTAATAAAAGGACTGCTTATAAACCTTCACACGTGGCCAACTTTATCAGATCTTAACATTTTCTGGTCTTACTTCAGATTTCTTTTAGTAATAAAACACCATGGACACAGTTGAAGGCCCCCAAACGCTTGCTTCCTGATACGTGTCCCTTCCCTTTTTTTCCCCCCAGAGTGGACGTTGGCACGGGGTTGGTGCTTGTCCCTTCAATGCGGTTTTTGTCCTATTCCTAGATACATGTGGTTGTTTCATTCACAATTCTGTGATGACTAATGACATCGAGTATGTCTTCAGATGTTTATTAAACGCTCGTACTCTGTGCGTTGACTGTTCAAGTCCTTCTCCTATTTTTGTTTCGGTTGCTACTTATTTGTAGGATGCTGCGATGCTGGAGGAGGCCTCATTTTTCTTCCCTGGACTGTTTCTCTGCACTTCTAGTCCCCTTTCTTCTGAGCTTCTTATAACACAGGTCTGGCCATGACACCTCCCTCGTGAATTTCTTACTTAATTTTTCTTTTAACGTTTATTTATTTTTGAGACAGAGAGAGACAGAGCATGAACGGGGGAGGGTCAGAGAGAGAGGGAGACACAGAATCTGAAACAGGCTCCAGGCTCTGAGCAGTCAGCACAGACTCACGGAGCGCGAGATCATGACCTGAGCCGAAGTCGGACGCTTAACCGACTGAGCCACCCAGGCGCCCCATGGATTTCTTTAAGGATTCCCTGCTTTCTTTCAGACAGAGTCCTGACTCCTCAGTGAGGCCTGTGCTGATGCGACCTGGCCTGTCTTTTACCACTCCATATTCAACTCTACCCTGTGTATTCTCCCGGCCTTCCAGGCGTTCTGCACCAGCTGGCATTCTCAAACATGCGCCTTGCTCATGACTGTGTTTTTGAACATGCCATTTCTTCCTCCTGGAATAAATGGCCTTGCAGACTGAAAACTTACATCTATCTGCCACGGCCCACATGGGCAGTCATCTTTTCCCTCCTTGGTGGTCCCATTCGACCTTGTGCAGATTGTAGGGCTACACTCTGGATGGAGATGACTTGTGGACCCTGGATGCCAGCTGGCACCTCCTGGTCCTTAGAGTTCTAGTGAAGATTGCTTGGAGCCTCTGTTTTGTATCTGACGTTTATCCCAAACTCTCCCAAGTTCTCTGCCTCGACACCTTGGCCCTGGGCCTTCTGTCTTCAGGGTTGAAATCCATGGTTAATGCTTACAGACCCAACTGGGAAACACAGTCCCTTCCTCGAGGCCCACGAAGGACCCCACTTCTTCCAAGCATTCGTGAGTGTGCCAAGCTAGCAGAATTTAAGTAAAGCTGTATTTTGGGAGCCAGGGGTTAACGACCAGAATACATCCTCTTCTTAAATAACTTCAAGCCACTTAATCAACAGGGCTTCACCAGATGTCACAGGGTGCCATTTTCCCCAGCTTTCCCTCCTTTCCCTTCTCAACTGTTTTCCCTTTTTTGCTCTCCTGCCCTGTCCTCCCAGGAGTAAGGACCATTATCTTGCTTGTCGTGTGCAGAGAAGTTCAGTTTTTTTCCTTTGTTGACTCCCTGCCATGCCTTTGGGTCCTCACTGTCCATCTCAGGTGGCTCGTTGAGGCCTTTGCACAAAGACGGTCTGCCCCCTGCTCCCAGAGGGGCTGGCTGTTAAGAGGTGCTAACCTCTGTCACCCTTGGATGCTCGTCTGTCACCACCAAGGCACTGGGGGCCCCTTGAGGACAAGCAGGATGAAAAGAACCAGCTTCGTTGTGGCAGCGATGGTTATAAGGATGAAATGAGATGTTTTCCTCCATCTGTTTCTTACTAGATATTGCTTTTCACTTCTCCTTATTTTGACTGAATTGACCACACTGGTCGTCACGTAGGCCCGGCTGTCTCTGTGTCTCAGGGCTTCTCTGGCCCTCGTGGCCTTGTCCACTGTCAGCCGGCCCTCGGAAAAGGAGGTTGGTGAGCCCAGATGCCAGTGTATTTGGGAGCAGAAAGCTGGTCGTGGCACTCCTTGGCATTGCGGGGTTTGGAAAACGCCCACCAGCAAAGGTGATCCCTGGAGCTGTTTTGCCCTGGCCTGACCCAGCCCATACTTGGCATCTACCTCTCTATTCCATTTTTTTTTTTTTTTTTGGTCTGGCATTTATGAGCTCCACCTCGGTGTCACACTTCTCCTCATCTTCCTCTCCAGCACCTCTGCCCTAGATCAGTCATCACCATCTCTTTGAGGTGGGTAGTATTTTTATGCCCGTTTTCGTGATGGAGAAATTGAGTCTAGAGATGTTAGAGCAGAGCTAGGACTCAAATTCAGGCAGTTCAGTTCTGTACCCTCTGCATAAAAAGTAGGACAGGGTCGGGGCACCTGGATGGCTCAGTCGGTTAAGCGTCCCACTTAGGCTCAGGTCGTGATCTCACAGTTTGTGAGTTCGAGCCCCACGTGGGGCTCTGTGCTGACAGCTCGGAGCCCGGAGCCTGCTTCGGATGCCGTGTCTCCGTCTCTCTCTCTCTCTCCCCCCTCCCCCACTCATGTTCTTTCTCTCTCAACAATAAATAAACATTAAAAAAGAAAAGGCAGGACAGGGTGTAGTAAGATGGGCTGGACCCTCAGCCCCAAGGACAAGGGACAGCTGCACACTGACCATTGGGGTCAAGTGTGTGTGAGTAGAGGACGGCCCAGGTGTTTAGGGGCCGTGCAATAGGTGAGTCAGTGGTCAAGCCAGGGCGTGAGCCCGATTCTCTCCACTCGTCCTATGGCCCTTCTAATACCTTATGCAGTTTTATTAGGCCACACCAGGTAAGGCTGAGTATTTGCCTTCGGTCCTACGATTTCACCGTGGGAGGTGGGCTCAGGGTCCAGGCCTCCTGGGTCCTGGTCTAGGATTTTCCCACCACTCCGAGCGACCCTCTGCCCACGACTGTCCATTTCTTTGCCTGGTTTTCTGTCTCTGCTTCTGCCTCCTCTGTGGGGCAGTCAGGCAAAGACACATGAAGACTCCTCCAATTCAGCGGCCGGCAGCCTGACGGTATAGTCCATCCGCCAATGTCACAATCCAGCTTTCAGAGACGCCAGTGTTTACGTGAGCTCTGGGCTGAGGAGGGCATCGGTGCTACGTGTGGGGGCCCTCACCTGCTCATTGCCTGCTTGCTTGCCTCATCTTGCCAGTATGTCATCACGTGACAGGTCAGGCGGTGTTTCTGACTGTTCCGTGAGACCCGGGTAATGATGTCAGCTTCCTCCCCCCACCTTAACACGCACTCACATGCACACACACACACACACACACACCCTCACTTCTAGGCACCAAATGGCAGAGGTCGGTTCCAGGGCAGACCAGCCCTTTAGTTCTGGGCCTTCCAATATGATCTGGGGTTTGGGGGGCAGGTGACGGGGAGGCTGAGCTGTCACTTTGAATTGCAAAGGCTCTATCCATAATGCATAAAGGGGCCTCTGCGAGTGGCCACAGCCTCCTGTCGTCCTGCGGCTCAGGGAAATTAGACAGCTTCAGAGCCCCTTATGAAAATGCAATGTATTACCGCTGCTTTTTGACTAGTGAATTATGCATTCAAGAGTGACAAATTCCAAGATGCCGCCTTTATTAGGAACTCAGTGGCGGGTGGGGTGGACAGTGCTGTCTTCCAAGCTTGTGACAGAATGTTTAATAACTTTTCCTGACTACGCTTCCCGGAGGTGGTGTTTATAATACGTATTCCTTCCCCCCCGCCTTTCATTTTATCAAAACACTGATGCTGGAGATTATTGCTCTATTTATGCATTTGGAAACTCTTCCTGGGTCAAAGGGCAGCATCGTTTGAAATGACAAAGGCAACGACAGGAATGGTTTTTTTTAACCAGTCTGTCTCCTGTGCCTGCGGCCTTCGACTCCTGGGTTTTTTAAAGACCCATCCGTTTGGAAGAGTCAGCACCTTCCTGAACTTCAGGCCCGGAGATGGGAGACAGGGTGTCTTACCTTCTGTCATTCTTTGGGCAGGTGGAGACCTGTGATGGCCTCCGGGATACCAGAGTGGGCTTCCTGGGGGGTGGGGGCAGGGGATGCTCGTGGAAAAAACCGCTTAGGGATAGTCTGCGCCCCCCACTCCTTACTTAGGCCCAGTTCTGGCTGTCGTGCAGGATAGGGCTAGGTGCCGGGGCGGCCCCATCTGGCCACGCGTGGGGCCTGTTTTAGGTTCATCTCTAATAAAGAAGTTTGGTAACCTGTGCTTCCTCATGAAGGGCTGCTGCTGTGTCCAGAGGTCCCAGGGTTCGCGCTTTCCTGTCTCTTCTGAGACAGTCCTTGCCCGGCTCCCCGAGGCACCATCCTAGCAAACGAATCTGACCGCATCACTCGTCTGGTTTGAGGTCTTCCATGGCTTACAGGGTGAACGTTAAATTCCTCAGCCAGGCCTAAAAGGTGCTTGATGACCTTGACCCGCTGACCCCGCCAGCCTTCTTGTCACACGCCTCTGCCACTGTCACTTGCATGCTTACCTTTGTGACTCCCGGCATCTGGGGGGCTCTGACCCTTTGACAACTTTGCACATGCTGGGCTCTCTGCCTGGAATGCCTCCCTCTGCCTGTCTGTCCGGCAAATTCTTATTCATCTGTTAGGACCCAGCTCCAGTTTTGCCTCCTATGGGAAGCCTTCCTTGATTTCCTGGGCCGAGTCCATGCCCTTGTACTCACTGTGTTTGTACCTACCTTGAGAGCCTGTTTGGAGGTTCTAGCAGGGGAGCGCAGCTACTCGTATACCCTTGACTGAAGAACGGTCCTCCTCTATCGGGGAAGGTCGTCCTCTTCGACCGAGCGCACAGCTTCGGGGGGGACACACATGGAGCGGTGAGGGAGGAAGGGGACACACGCCTAGCCAGCCCGGTCAGCCGAATCAACCCTGGCGATCAGTGGGGTGACAGATGCCACGGCCAGATCTCCCTCACATCCGTACCTACCTTCATTAGAGCAATGATCATCTCAGATGTCAATGGTTGGCTGATCTTTTCTCCTTGCTTTGTTCTCAGTACAAGAGCTGGATTTCTAGTGGGGGCTAACTAAATATTTGCTGTTGTTTGCCTGGCATCTTATGTTGCCTGACATGGAATCTTGACCAGATACATTCAGGCATTCAACACGTATGCACTGAGCACCGTGGGAGCCTGACCCTTCAGTCGTGCCGTCTACTGGTAGTGTCACTTTGAACAGGTTCCTTAATCTCTCTGTGCCTCAGTTTCCTCCTCTGTAAAGGGGGGCAATGGGAGCACTTGTTTCATGGCAAGTTAAACGGATGTTACATATCCAGCGTATCAGGGACAGTCCCCGTTAGCACCGGGGCTGGCACACCGTACTCACATGATGTTAGCTGTAACGATGTTGTTGCCATAGTTATATTGTTTTATAACACGTGCATACTGTATATTTATTATTATATTATTATTATTATTATTAGTGTTATTATTATTATTCGCATTACTTGCTCTCCTTGAACTGACTGGGTCTCCATCCTTCTCTGGCTGCTTTGCCCTGCACTTGGCAGATGGGATGTGGATCATTTTAATTAGGTTTTATTGGGCTGTTATACGGGTCATAATTGCGGCCATTATTCATTTTCATGGGGCCGCTGACAGAGCCTCGGTTTAGACGTGATGATATCTTGACAAGACAAATCCCCGTATCAAAAGGATCCCTGTTCGAGGGGCCGGAGCCGTGGCAGGAAAAGGGTCCTTCTGGGGCCCCAAACGCAGCTTCGGAGGAGATGAATACCGGGAGCACTCATCAGAGAGAAGAGAGATGATGGCAGCCGATGGTACCGTCCGTGTGGACGGTGGGGCCGCCCCTGGGGGGGGGGGTGGTGGGGTCATTCGCTCCTCTTGGCCGTGTGCTCCAGGATCACCACTGGATCCCTAGTGCTCTGGACAGAGGAGGCGCTGGAAAAATACTTGCTGAATGAAAGCCGCACCTCTAGGCGCTCAGGAGAGCCAGAGCGAGGAGGGTGGCTGAGTGCGCAGACGCGTGATCGGGAGCTGGTGGACCGAGCCTGGCTTCAGGGCCTTGTGATGCTCTTGGGATCCCGAGCGGAGGCTCAGCGAGGCGTCGGGGAGGAGTCAGCGCAGGCCGGTGGATTGGCCCTGTCCGTGAGTCCCGACTGTCTGGACCGGCGTGTTCTTAGGTTTAGGGAGGCTGGAGTATGGAGAAGCAAATGTTCACCAACCTCCCTCGGGGACGGAGTTGTATTTCCCCACCAGGGATGTCAGTTTTGCCCGGGGGACGATGGCATGTTTGCCGACCTGACACCGGAGGAGACATGCGCACGTGCCTGCGTGATCTGGCTTAACGCCCTTCTGCGTTGTCGGTGATCTGCTGTCGCAAAGAGCGTGTCCGTGTTACCCTGGGATCAACATGGCTGGAATAAGCCTGAACCCAATTTGCAACCTAAAGCCAGGCGTAGCCACCTTTCAGCTGGCAGCGAGCTGCCCCGCCGTGCCCAGCCGAGATCAGCTGAACCCAGGCTACCCGCAGACCCAGCTCATGACAACAGATGCCTGTTGCTGGAAGCCTTTGAGTTTTGGGACACCTGTTATGCGGCGTTAGTGAGGTGCTAGCTGACAGATACAGAGCCCTGGGGCTGCTCCCCTGTGATGTGTCTCATATATTGGGGCTCCACATCAAATTAGGTTTGAAGCAAGTGTTCAGTTGTCACAAACAGATGGAACACCTCTGATTTTTTTAAGTTTATTTATTTATTTTTGAGAGAGAGCGAGAGAGCGAGAGAGAGAGAGCGGGAGCGAGAGCAAATCAGTGGGGGAGGGGCAGAGAAAGAGGGGGACAGAGGATCCGAAGCGGGCTCTGCACTGACAGCATTAAGCCCGATGTGGGGCTCCAACTCACGGACCATGAGATCATGACCTGGGCCAAAGCTGGGCGCTTAACCAACCGAACCACCCAGGTTGAACACCTGTAGACCTTGGTTCTCATCCAGAGGCGACTTTACCCTCCAGGGGACATTTGGCAATGTCTGGAGGGATTTTGGGTGGTGACAACTCAGGGGGAGTGGTGCCTGGTGGGTAGAGACCAAGGATGCTGCTAAACATTGTACAGTGCCCCAGACAGCCCCCACAACAAGGAATTAATTCATCTCAAATGGCAATCGTGCTGAGGTTAAGAAAACCTGCCTTAGATTCTATGAATCTCGAGCCCCAAATATCCACCCTCCCTCCCTCCTTTTCTCCTTTCCTTCCCTCCCCACTTCCTCCCTCCCTTCCTTCTTTTCCTGCCCCCTTCCTCCCCCTCTCCTCCTCCTAAACAAGATAGATACATGACCAGCCCTCGGGGAATTTGTAGTGAATGGGGGAACGCAGACCTAGTTATGAAGCCCTGAAATCATTACAACCGATGCGACGCAGGCTGCTTTGGCCGAGAAAACCAGAAGGGACCACTTTCAGATGGGTGATCAGGGAAAGGCCCTTGGAGTGGCTGACATTTCAGTGAAAGTCTGAAGGAGGAAGAAGAACCAGCTGTGGGAGAGGCGAAGGAAGAGTGTTTCTGGCTTTAGGAACGGCAAGCGTGGAGGGACCAAGGTGGGAAAAAGCTTGTGTGTTCCGGGAACTGGGAGGGGGTCCCCGTCTGATGCGGAAAAGGCGTGGGGCCCCCTGCCCTCTCCAGCCTTGCGGCTGGAGTTTGCTCACTGATTTGCATACCCCACATCTGCACCGCCGAACTCTCAGGAATTCCTGGGGAATCCAGAGTCTCAGGGGCGCATGAGGGTCCAAGCTTAAGTCTGGAAAGCTGCCTCCATGCCATGTTCAATCCATTTCCTACAGGTACAGAGCTGAAAGTTGATCAGCATTTGAAGTGTTGAAATTGGAATGTTTTCATACGAGCACCAAAATCCATGGCAGCTTCTGGTTAAAATGCACTGGGCAAGGTGGCGGGTGGCCTCACCAGGACACATGCACCTGCTCAGGTGGGCTCGGACGGGTGGAGCTGCTGGGGCCGCTCAAAATGATGGTGTTTTCCTCGCTTTCACCCTGGCTCCTTCCAATGCAGCCTCCACGGGAAAGCCAGGGCACAGTGGGGTCACGTGGACCCATTCTGCTCCCAGGATGAAATTCCAACTCCTCACTGTGGCCCAAACGGCCCCTTGTGATCCCGTCCTTGCTGGGCCTCCCACTTTATCCTGTCCATAGGCTCTGAGGACCTCAGGGGTTGCTCACATCTTTCCTGCATCAGAAGGGGGGCTCCCTCTGGTTCTCAGACACGGCAGTCATCTGGCCTCCTTTCTCTTCCCAGGACATGATGAGCTCTCTTCGGACTCCTCGTCTTCAGGCTTGCTGTCCCCTTGGCCTGGAATATTCTCCCTTGAACATGTTTGCACAGTGGTCTCCCTTCCATCCTTCAGGCTGAAACATCTCCTCCCTGGGAAAACCTTCTCTGATGACCCAGTCCTAAATCACTCTCCTCGTACTCATTATTCTCCATCCTGTCCTGTTCATATCCTCCGCGGCATTCGACCCATGCTGGGATTTTCTCCCTATGTGCTCACTTGTTTATTGTTGTTGCTTATCTTGGCCACCCGGGAGAGTGCCGGGCACATAGGAGATGCTCAGTAAATACCCACTGAGTGAGGGAATGAAAGGGGGATAACGCATTAACCCACCGCTGGCCAGAACAGCTCACATGGGAATTGGAGCGAGCAGCAGTATGAGGCTGGCTCCCAAGGTGTGAGCATGTATGGCTAACAACCGTGCAGCGTTATGGGCCGAACTGTGCCCCCCATCCCTGCACCCCCATAGGTTGAAACCCTAGGAGCCGCTTCAGCATGAAGCATGACCTTATGTGGAGACAGGGGCTTTACAGAGGCAATCAAATTAAAATGAAGTCATTAGGATGGGTCCTAATCCAGTGTGCCCGGGGTCCTCAGAAAAAGGGGAAATGTGGGGAGACAGCACGCACACAGGGAAAGCGAATGGCAAAGAAGATAGAGGCAAAGATCGGGGTGATTCACCTACAAGGAGTCCAAGGAGCGTCGAATATGCGGGCGAGCCCCCGGCAGCCAGGGGAGAGACAGGTTCTTCGAAGGAACCAGCCCGGCCGACACCTTGATCTTGGACTTTTGGTCTCCAGAATGGTGAGCCATCACATTTCTGCTGCTTAAGCCACTTAGTGTGGGAGACTTTGCTGTGACAGTCAAAGCAAACCCACACGAACAGGTGGAGGCTAAGGGCCTGGCCCTGCCCACGGAGGGGGGAGGGGCCGAGCTGGGGGCTCAGTCTGGGGAGGGGCCTGGGGAGTGGCTGCGGGTGGGGCTGACTTAGGCTGGTTCCCGTTTTGGCTGTGGGCCAAGCAGGGTGGGGGGTCGGGGGGGGGGTGGAAGCTGCAGGCCTGCACCAGCCAGGGGCCCTCACCCCCAGCCTTCCAGGCTGTGCGCGCGGGCGTGTGTGTGTGTGTGTGTGTGTGTGTGTGTGTGTATGTGTCTGTATGTGTATGTGTGTGTGTTGGGGATGTGGGGTGTGGCAGGGCGCAGAGGGGAGCAGGAGCCAGAGGCGTAATTACGGCATGGAGAGGAAGAGCCGGGGAGCTGGCAGGACCTTCTCTGCTGGAAGAGAAGAATGGACCCGTTGGTTGGCCGGTGAGTCCTTCAGCTGGGTCCCCGTCCCTAATTACCACCCAGACCGAGCCTCTGGGCCCCGGCGGCCCGGCCCATCTGCAGCCTCCGAGATGCCCAGGATCCAAGCCAGGTCCTGCTGCGCGGGTCCTCGGGGCCCGCGAGTGGCAAGAGGGCTTTAATTCAAGAGCTAATTGCTGCGGCTCTCCACTGACCCCTGGCGGCCTCCCGGCCGATCTGGACCAGAGCTCTCTTAACGTGGGATTTCCGGGCGGCGCTCGCGTGTGGGTGCGTATTGCGTGCCCAGGACGTGTGCCTGTGTGCGCTCGCACATGTGTATTGTGTGTCTGCGTGTGCCCCTGCGGGCGTGCGCGTGCACCTCCCGGGTGTTACCACAAGCGTCCTGTGTTTCTGTTTGTGTGTCTCCCTTTGCGCAGGCGGGTCTCTGGACACACGCACGTATGGTGGTGTAAACACACATGGGTGAGGTGGTCAGTACACACGTGTGTGTCAGGGGTGTGTACGTGTGCGGGCCTGTATAATTCTTTTCCCTCACTTAGTAGTAGAACGTTGGTGATCGGGAGGGTGGTTGTGCGTGTGTCTGGTCACCGTGCAAGTGTGTGTGTGCAGAGCGTGTGAGCACGTGTGTGCAGACAGGCTCCGGCATCTGCGCTCGAACCTGGCTCTCTGAGGCTCTGCCCGACAGAGAGGAGATGTGGAAAGCTCGCAGGCAAGCTCGCAGGGTGGGTAGAGGCGGGCTGGTCCGTGCAGTGGGTGGTTTGCCGTCAACCGCTGGGCCCTGCCCCGATGCCCGGTTTGGCTGTGCTGGGCTGAGGAGGGAGGCTGTTCTTGCCAGCTTGCCAGGGACAGGAAGATCTGACTTAGGACAGGGGCGAGTGGGTGGTTCCCAGGGGACAGCACGGGTCCTCCCAGGGCGAGTGCTGTGCTTCCCACTTTCGGCCGTGATCCCCCGGGTGATGCGGGACTGGGTGCTGGACCTGTAGGGATGCTTATCTCCATGGAAGGGAGCTCCAGGGAGCTCCCACGATGGGATTTCAGGGCCACGGTTTTATGAAGACTTTCGGGGATTGGGGCAAGAAAACGGAAAAGCTCTCTCTCAACTGCAGAACAGCATTCGTAAGTTTTAGATTCCAGAGGAGCTCGGGGCCTCGGGCTGGCAAAAAGGAAATTCGTGATGTTTGCAGAGGTAGTATGGTCTGTTTGAACCCCTGAACAATGCATCCCTGGACATAAAGGGATTGGAGGAGCAGAGAGGAGCCCCAAGGGCTGTGGGAGAGGACTGAGCCCTTAATGGGCTGGGCGGGGTTCTCACAGGGTGCGCACGGGTATAGACACAGCATCTGCATGGCGAGCTGGGGTCGGGGAGAAGTTGGCGCAGGGACAATGCTGATCCACTCAATCTGTGTCCTCCTTTCTCTCCTCCCTTGAACAGATCACGTCCTAGGCAGTCTGTAGGACCCACTCTAGTCCCTGCCGGGGACCAAGGACGCAAGGTCAGCGAAGAACTGATATGTCCCCAGAAGTTCTGGGTAAACTATTTCCTTGGCAGCTCATTAAATAACCTTTTCCTTTGTCCAACTGGTATGTTGGGAGTTGTGGATGGCACACAGCTCACAGACCCAAGTGCTCCCGGACACCTGTCCCCTCAGCTCCTTCTGGGCCCAGAAGCAGGTGGGTCTGCCCTGATCCTTGCCGGGTAGAGGGCTGGAGGGTCCTTGACCAGAGTGATTTCTTAAGTCGTCCTAGCCTACTTGAGAAATGCTTCTGCTCGGGCAAGGCAGTGACTGAAACACTGGCCTGGGTTTCCTGTGCTTTAGGGACACCACCTATGAATTAATTAGCTTGCAACAATATGATAACAATAATGATAATCGGGGCCACTGGTGGCCCACACAGCACCTGTGGGAGAGTTTAGAAAAAGGCACCACCTCAGGGTAAAACAGGTGACTAAGAGATGGTCCCCTCTGGGTGGCCGGTGGGGACCGGTGTTCCCCTCTGGGGGGCCGGTGTCTGAGCCGAGGCGCATGGCCCAGGGAGCAGAGCCCAGGCTGGAGACTCCAGCTGCACTTGGGTGCCCTCCTGGGTAGGTGCCCCGGTGCAGGGGCCGACCCACAGAGCGGTGCGTGACCGCCCTGCGTGGTGGGGAACATTGTTCAAGTGCGAGGTGTCTTCTGAAAGCAGTGAACCGTTACTGTACCCAAATCTCACAGCAATGGCGTGCCCGGGCACCAGCACGCCCATGCTGCAGGAAGGGAACGGAAGCTTCCGGAGGTTCCGCATGCGGCTGGGGCCACACAGCCTTTAAGTGGGACAGTGTGATTCTGAGTCCAGGCTCTTAGCCACCAAGTTAAAGGTAGCGCCTCGGGTGGCTTAAGAGGGTGGGGCTGGATGGTCTCAGGGAATCCCGGGATGGCTCAGCAGGGAGGCTGTCAGTGCCCTGCCTGTGTGTCTGCCCCTAAGTGCTGTGTGACCTTAGGGAGGCGCCTGCCCCTCTCTGAGTCTCCCCTGCCTCTGAGACCCTGGCCCCTTTGAGTTCCACCTCTGCTCTTAAACATGGAAGCCATGAAAGTCAGAAAGTCAGTCCCTTCTTTGGCACGCATACCAAGAATTGAGGAGATTTGGGGGCGCCTGGGTGGCTCAGTCGGTTAAGCGTCTGACCCTTGGTTTCAGCTCAGGTCATGATCTCATGGGTTCGTGGGTTCGAGCCCTGCATCTGGCTCTACACCGGCAGGGCGGAGCTTGCTTGGGAGTCTCCCTCTCCCTCTCTCTCTGCCCCTCCCTCGCTTGTGTTGTCTCCGTCTTTCTCAAAATAAATACATAAACTCAAAAAAAAAAAAGAAATGGGATTTTTACTGAAGTTTTGGGGTTCCAGTGTATTAGTCAGGGTTCACGAGAGAAGAACCAAGAGGATATACATAGATATATAGAAAGAGACTTATTCTGGGGAAATGGATCACAGGACTGCGGAGGTTAAGAAGTCCCATGACCTGCTGTCTGCAAGCTGGAGGCCCAGGAAAGTGGGTGGTGGAACAGTCCAAGCCGGAGGACCTGAGGACCAGGCAGGGCAGCCGATCGGGCAGTCTGAGTCTGAAGGCCTGAGAGACAGGAGCTCTGGTGTCCGAGGGCGGGAGATGACGGATGTCCCAGCTCAAGCGGGGAGCAAATAACCCTCCCCCACTTTTTTTGTCCTATTTGGGGCCATCTGCATTGGTGAGGGTGATCTTTACTCAGTCTGTAAGCTTCAAGGCTAATTTCCTCCAGGAACGCCCTTCCAGACACCGAGTTTACCAGCGCCCTGGGTGTCCCTCAGTCCAGTGACATTGACATATAGAATTCACCATCGCAGCCAGGGAGGGACAGGGTCAGCCCGCGGTGCACAGCCTTTGACGAATCGCAGGCTTCTCTCTTTCTACTTCTTTGCTCTCAGTTCCTGTGTCCTGTCCTGGAATGGGGCGAGCAGTCCTGCTCTCCCAGACGTGCAGACCCCACCCCAGCGCACAACCTGGCACAAAGCTGGACAAGGCTGTCTCTTGAGCCAACCTCCTTAGAAACCTCCTGGGCTTAGGGGCGCCTGGGTGGCGCAGTCGGTTGAGCGTCCGACTTCAGCCAGGTCACGATCTCGCGGTCCGTGGGTTCCAGCCCCGTGTCGGGCTCTGGGCAGATGGCTCAGAGCCTGGAGCCTGTTTCCGATTCTGTGTCTCTCTCTCTCTCTGCCCCTCCCCCGTTCATGCTCTGTCTCTCTCTGTCCCAAAAATAAATAAACGTTGAAAAAAATTAAAAAAAAAAAAAAAAAAAAAAAAAAAGAAACCTCCTGGGGTTAGAAATTGCAAAACTGTCATCCTGTTCCATCCACATGGGATACGGGGCTTTGGAATATCATTTCATACAATCAGAGAGTTTGGTGTCTATGGTGAGTACCATAAGAATAAAATAAAGCCTCTGGACACTGGGCAGTCCTGTCGGGAGAGAAGTAGCTTCGAAATTTTGTGGAACACGAACGGCTCAGGTAGCACAGGCTCAAGGGGTCCCCACAACAATCTGGCAAGGTGGGTGTGATTATTACGAATGTCCTATTAGCAGAAATCTTCAGTCGGAAAAAAAAAAAAAAAAAGAACGATGTTCCCATTTTACAGGTGGGGAAATAGAAGCACAGAGGTTAGAAGTGTTTTGCTTTATAGATGAGTCAGAATGCCTTTTGCTACAAGTCACAGCTCGATTAGAATTGTTTTAAACAATGAGGGCCACTTACTTACCAGCTTGGATGCTGAGAAGTCCGAACAGGAAGTGGCTCTGGGATTGGGCGATTCAGCAGCTCAACAGCTCGTCCCAGAGGCAGGTTCCTCTTCTGCACGTCCTTTCCGCTCTGGACTACTTGCTGCCCACGGGTAGGTTTGTAGCTTGTTGTCATTCATGGGTCAGACATTGTGACGAGGCCCTTTCATGTGCCCTCTTTATGGAGGAGGGAGTTGGGGCCCGAGCCACGCCCCCACGGTATCCCCAGGACGTGTCCCGGGTGTTCTCCCTCTATTTCCAGGGCTCCTTGCTGTCGTGCTGCCCAACTGCAGTGTCAGGGAGGACGAGAAAGGCAGGGGTGTCTCTGGGCTGGTTCACAGTGAGGTTGATGGAGACCCTGCACTTCAACACCTAGCCCCTCCCAAGGTCACCCCAGATTTCATCAGCCAGAGCCTGGAGGACAGCTTACGGGAGGTTTGGCAGGGGCCACCCCCAGGACCGGTGCACATCACTCCTCTTATTCCGTGGGCTGGGACTCAGCTGTGGGGCTGTGTGTGACCCCAAGGGACGCCAGCTGGGTGTCGGGGGGAAGAGGACACGAGTTTGGGAAGCGACACTTGATTTTGAATTGGGACCCTCGACTCCCTGAGTCTGTTTTGTCACTCGAGGTGCAAAAGGCAGTTGGATCTGTGGGGAAGGACCACCGAATCCTTTCATCACTCCTGGAGCCATGGTCCCCTCCTGCGAAGCACTTGCCTCTACTTACTATGGTCCCCATACTTGCTAATGACCCTTCCCCGAGAGCTCCAGGACACGGCCATGCTTCTCTTCGCCAGCGTGCAGCCACACGGACCAACCCGGAGCCCAGCACTTAGTAGGTGTTCAGTAAGTGCGTGTCGGGAGGGTGAATATTTGGATGAGTTAATATGAACGTGTACGTGCTCAGATTTATTTACTTTCTAAAGAATTCTTCCTCCATACATATTCCACCTCCAGGTTCCATCACGGTGTGCTGGTGGGGCGGGGGGGGGGGAAGGTGAGGAGGAGGGAGCACACCTTCCCCCCAACCCTAGCGGAGTCCGGACTATAAATAGCTCCAGTTGGAATCTGACCGCAGATTCCTCCAGCAAAGTCAGCATTCCCAGGACCTCTCATCCTAGATGGGGACCAGGAGCGTTTCCTCATTAATCACGGCTCTTTAATTAACAGCTCTGAGCCTGGAACGAAAGGTGCTTACCGGGAGAACGCCAGCGGGCCCTGAACTCTGGCCGCCTGCTTGGATTTGGAGGACGTGGCGCCTCAGGGAGCAGGCCTGGCATGGCTCGGCGCTGAGCCCGGCGGGGGTTGGGTTTGGAGGGCGGGCAGCTGGCAGGCCGGCCACCTGTCTCCGCCTCGGACATCACCTCGCAGAGCTGACTCGACTCCGAGCAAGTTGCGGGCAGCTCTGTCCTCCCTGGGCACAGGGAGGGGAGGTGCCCGGAGCAGGATAGTCGAGGACAGCCATCTCCCAACTTGCGCGCCTACTAGATAGAATCACTTCACAGAGCTTTGGAAACGTCGAGGCAGGGTCTCCTGAGATTCTGCTGTAATCGATCTGGGAGGGGGGCCAGGCAGTGGGAGCTCAGTTTGAGAACCAGTACTCAGGGATGGCAGGCTTGGGAAGGCACCGAGGCTTGACCGAGAGCCTGGTGGGAATAGCAAAGGCCCAGGCAGGTCAAAGTCCCTTTTTTTCCGCCTTGGCTGGAGGTGGCAGGAATGGGACCTCCAGTTTCCTTCTCATTCCCTGCCTTCCAAAGATGCTCAGAGGAGTATCCGCCCAGAGAAGCAGGGAGTCAGGACAGAGGCTGGAGAGGGGAGGGGGCACAGGCTGGCACAGGAGGCCGTGGCGGAGCCACAGCGGAGATTTGCCCCAGGGATCTCTGACATGCTTTGAAGGCTCCTCCTTTGCGGGCTGTGGGATACAGGGAGCGGCTGGTTAAAGAGTATCAACTTGCAGCTAGAATGGGAATGCAGGGCCGAAGATCTAAAGGAAAACGTGGTGGTCGTAGTTGGTAACACTGTACCGTATGGCTGAAATTTGTTCAGATTCTGTGTCTCCCTCGCTCTGACCCTCCCCCGTTCATGCTCTGTCTCTCTGTGTCTCAAAAATAAATAAACGTTAAAAAAAAAAAAAAAAAGAATGTATGTAAGAAAGTAGAACTCAAGTGCTCTTATCAAAAAAAGAAACACCGCTGAGGGGCTACATATGTCAACTACGTGGCAGGGACCCTTGCACAATGGATACAAGTATCTTACAATTTCATTTGTCAGTTGTACCGCAATGAAGCTGAACCCGCCTAGCTCTCCCCACCGCACCCCTGCTCCCGTACTCCGAGCCCTGCCGTAGGGGCCCCGTACAGCCCAACCGGGTCGTTACAGAATCCTGTCAGTCTGGGCAGTGGCCTCCTCATCTGTAACATGGGGGTCACGCTCTATAAATCCCCAGCACGTGTGACAAGAAGGAGGTGCTCAGAAAATTCTCGGCCGAACCCTAACGCCCGCACCAGGGATGGCAGGAGTTTTCATCCCTCAGGCCTGCCTGCAGCTGACAGCAGACACCTGGAAAGGGAATTGGGGCCAAACTGGAGATCAGAGAAAGGGTGTGGGGGTTGATTAGTGATGTCTGTCAGGAATGCAGAAAGGGCAGGTGAGGGCGTAAATGTCATGAATTTGTCATCCGGGTCTAGATGGAACTGTACGAAGTTAGGGACTGTGTTTTTCTTGTTCCCATTTGTGGCCTTGTTTGGGAGAGAGTGGCGTGGGAGTAAGCCCTCAAATGTTTGTGGAAGGAAAAGTCTGTTCCATTGCCTTGACTTTTTCTATCCCATCCTTCCCTGGGTCTGTTCTTCTCTTGAGTTCTTTCCATGGAGTTCAGTTTCCTTGTCTCCTTCTCCGTAGTGGTGGCGACAAAGTCCCTCAGGTTTTTTTTTGGGGGGGGCGGAGGGGCTGGTGTGATGTATGAGAGCCCGTCAGGGACCTGGGGGCTCCCATCTTCCGGCCCCTTCCCTGTCCTGGCATTAGGCAAGCCAGTTCCCCTCTCTGAGCCTCTCATCTGTCCTTTATGTTGTATGGGAATCACGCTCATTTCCTCACACGTTGTCCCAGTGATTGCATGATTAAATGCATTTAAAATGCCCAGAAAACGTAAGGGCTCAGTCTCTTGTGAATTTCAATGTCCATCCTTTCTCCTCCCCTTTCACGTGCCCCTGCAAGGGGGTGGATGCAGGAACGCTCGTATCCTCCTCTTGACCTCACTTCTTTGCTGGTAAGTCCTCACGCTCTGCCTTCCAGACCGTTCATGCCCCCTTCACCCTTCCCTACCCACCAGGCCTCCATTGTTTTCCAGCCTCTCCTCAATCTAGCCATCCTGTTCTATCCACATGATTTTATTTTCCCACGTCGGAGATTCCAGGAGGGTGCCCGCCCCACTGTTCCCTCTGCCCAGAGGCTGACGCCCCCAAACTCTCAAGTGGGAGTCAAAGTGTTGGAGGCGATCCACCCCCTTCCCCAAAGGTGTTTTCCCCACTCCCGTTGTTGTTCCTTAATCCATTTGCGAGCTCATTTCATATGCAGATTCCTAGACCAGTTTGGAGTGGAGGTTTCCAATCTATGAATTTCAAGCACCCAGGTGATTCTGATTCATCCTCAAGTTTGCCAATAACTTGGAGAATGTTCCTTCAGGGAGACCCCTATTCGAACGGTCCCTTGGGGTGCCCTGGTCTTTCTGTTTGCTGGTTTTAGCCTTTTCCACTCTTTGTAGCTGGGGCTCTTGGTCTGGACTGCACATGAGATCCCAGATCGATTACACCAGGATTTTGGGGGTGAGACCCTGGCATTGGTCCTTCCAAAGGGTCTTCCAAGTGGTTTGAATGGGTGTCCAGAACCACTGGATGGATCCCTGTGATTCCAGCTTCGGAGGAAGAAGGGAATCCTTGGTCCTTTCCTTATTTCAAGAGAAGCAGATTTCTCCCTGCTCTTCCCTCTTACGTCTTAGGGAGCGGGGCAGATTCTAGATACCGGACCGCCCCTTATAGGCAGTGGACAGAGTTACTGTGCGTTTCAACCCCTCTTTCCTCATGGACTTGTCATTCCTTCCTCTCACCCCCACGGAACTGGCGTAGAAGGGCAGTGATTTTGGCCATCTTCTGCCACGCACAGGTTAGTACTCCTGTATCTCTGTTTTTCTGCCCATGTGGCTGGCAGGGGTGTTAGGTATTGTGCCAAGATTCAGGTTGGGCACCAGAGGGCTGGGGACACCCGCTCAGGACGGGCCGGCTCTGGCACACCACCAGTCCTGCCCCTTCTCCAGGAGACGAAACCTTGTACCCGGGAACCCTGCGGCCTGTCTAGTAAGTATGTCTGAGGAAGCTTGCCAGCTCCCCGGGCGGCTTATTCCAGACTGGAGAAGTTTGGGGAGCCAGATTCACCCCTGCCGCCTTGCTCCTGGATCACATCAGACGAGCACAGCTCTTCACTCAGGTAATTCTCGTCCCAAGTCCACAGGGGCCTCCGCGACCGCTGTGCCATTCGGTGCTGTCTCCCCAGTTGCTTATCATGCCTTATCTCTATGAACTTACTTCAGTTGGTCATTATGTTTTCTTGTTTCCTTGTGTATAAGCTCCACCAGGGCAGGGACCAAGCCCGTAAGACATAGATACCACACTTGCCTCTTGCAGTTTGAGTTTAATAAGGGGACTGTCCATATCTACAAGGGTGTGGGCAGGTGTACCCCAGGGCTTAGCAGCATTAAGAAGCCGTTACCGGGATGCCTGGCGGGCTCTGTCGGTATGGCGTGTGACTTTTGATCTCAGGGTCTTGAGTTCGAGCCCCATGCCGGGTGTGGATCCCACTTAAAAAGAATAAATAAATAAATGATAAAAAAAATAAGTAATAAAAAAAAAAGCTGTTATTAACCCAGTGGCTGATGGGCAGAGAAAGGCACTGGAGCCAGAGGAAGCGGTGGGGAGAGGGCCACCTAGCAGGAACAGAGGCTGTCGGTTGCCCTCGAGTCCCCGGAAGCACCTTGGCAAATACTGTGGCCTCACTCTCCTCCTACCTTCTGGGCTCTCATTGGCTGAGCCTGACTGGAAGCCAGAGGGGAGGAGAGTCTGTGGATGCATTTCACTAAGGTCACCCTCTAGGGCTGCAAGGCAGAGCGGAGAAGGGCAGAAGGGGACCTGGAGGGGCCTGTGGAAGGTACGCCGCGTTCAATGTTGTGTGCCCGGAGCCTGGCACTTAGTAGCAGCTTATTAAATGCTGAACTAGTCGAGTCTGACTCTGTATTGAAGAGATCGGTCATGCTGCCTGGTCCAGGGACCAGGCCATGCTGTCGACCCTCACGTAATGCCGTCCTGTGACCCCTGTCCAAGCTGCTCGTGCTTTTCTGAGTGTACTCATGGCAGTTATGTCCCTCTCAAGCGTGTAGTCTAGGTGTGGTCCCGTCGGCCTGGAGCAGCGGGACTCTCCCCCCACCCCCTCCCCTCCTGTAACCTCTCTGAATACAGCCTGAGATTCTGGTATATTCTGGGGGGGATATGTTGTGATGCCTCCTTGCTGTCGCGTGAAATCCCTACACACTCCCATGAGCTGCTGAGCATATAATCAATTCCATTCCAGGATGTAGGTCTGCTCTGGGCACCGTCTCACTGGAGAGTATGATCTCCACCTAGATCCAGAATAGCAATCAGCACACAGAGCATGCTTCTGAGGCAGACGTGATGAATCACCCATGATTTCTCCTCTGTTGCGCCTCTGAATCCTCCTCAACACGGTGGTTTAGACAGTCACTCCCAATCTACGGGAGGAGGTATACGAAATAAAACGTATTTGGCATTTTTGTCCTAGGTGTTGTTCGTTACTTAGGAAATGAAAGACGGAAGCAGGAACCCTCGTATCTCAACGGGCAAGGAATTGTTTCTATCAGAGCGCAGTGCCAGACTCACGGAAGCTCAGAAGGCTGGAGCCGAAAGGTAGGGGGGAACTGAGGCAGAACCTTTCAGTGGGATCTGGAGTGAATTGTGCAGCCGGAGACCCACTATCCCAGCGGAGGCGTCAGGGACCGGCTCACGCACTGGGTTTACAGCCTTCTCGAGATGTGCAACGGGCTTGCGCAACCTGGCAGAGGGGTTTCTGCCTCGGTTTCTCCGCCTGGAGCCCGAATTATTTGTCGGATCCAGACTTCTGACTCTCTTTTAGTAGGGTGGATTCTGGTGCCGAACCTTCAGTTTGCTGGTCTACACTCAGTCACCCTCGCTTGGCTAATCCGTATTCATCCTTTAGATCATGCCGCCCAGGAGAAATACGATGCCGGCCACAGACGTGAGTTAGCTCCGTACCTTTAAACGTTCTAGTAGTCGCGTTAAGAGAGAGTAAAAAGAAACGGGTGAAATTAATTTTGAAAATACGTTTTACTTAACCCAGTATGTCCCCAATCTTATCATTTTGACGTGGAATCAATAAAAAAAATGGCCGATGAGCCATTTTGCATGCTTTCTTTTGCACTTTGAAGTCTTTGAAATTTGGTGCGCATTTTATCCTCGCAGCTCGTTCCCATTTGTACGAACCACGCTGCAAGTGCCCAGGGGCACACGTGGTGAGTGGCCACCATAGGGGATAGCACAGGTTTACGTCTTAGGGAAATCCCCTGTCCTCAGGCATGGCCCTGAGCTTGGATATATTTGCTCCCACACTGGGCTCTCCTTATCAAAAGAATTGTCATAGTTTATTGTTGCTGCTAGTTCACTATTTCTCTTTCCCTTCAGGTCACACGTTTCATAAGGGCAAGGAGCTCCTCTCTACCCAGCTTGCCTGGCATACGGGAGGGGCTCAATAAATGCATGTTGCAGGAACAAGTTAACATGGCCCTCTATTCTCCAGGAACCCCGAATACCTCTGTGTTCTATGCTCTACCCCCGTCCCTGCCTCAGTTTCTCAGATCCCTGCACATCTCACGGCCGTCTGTTGGGACAGGCTTTTATCTGGCCTGGTCCTGAGGCACCTGACAGCTGGGATTATTAGTAGGCAGCCCAGGCAAGGGCCTAATGGACTTGGGCAGGGCCCGTGGGGGAGCCGGCACCGTGCAGAGGGCAGGCAGAACTGCCTGGGATGAAGGATGGGCCTGCCTGCTGGCCCGGGGAGGCGCCACGCACGCACTTCCCACCAATCGGTGCCAGCAAATGTTCCAGGGACACTGCTAAATGCCTGCTGTAAATCTTGCTTAAAGGGCCATCAAGAGCAGCTTTTGGCTGCGAGCATCTTTGCCATTATTCTTTACTAGGCCCTTTTAACGTAACTGGGAACAGGGCAATATTTTGTTCATGTGTAGCTGTTGGAAAGAAGCTCAGTGAAGTTTAATGGCCGAGACCCGGACAGCAGGCTTACCCTGGGAGGGACCTGGGGCCAGCTGCAGCCAGCTCTGGGGCCTGCGGGTGGGAGGGGTGGTGCGGGGTGCTTCCTGTCCTGGCTCTGAGGGGCCCTGGAGCCTGTGAGGACACAGGAGGACCGCACTTCCTCCCCAGGGCCACTCCACACGCCTCAGGCGGGGTGAAGGGCTTGAGACTTCCAGAGGCCCCCGCTGACCCCTGGGTCCTGGAGCAACCAGGAAACGCAGAGCAGGAGGCTCCCAGCAGAGGCGCCCCGCGGCCAGGCAGCCCTCCGTCCCCAAGTCAAATGCCCTTTCAGCTTCAACAGGAATAGCGTTGCCTTAGTCCCCATAGTTCTCCACAGGGGGTGATCCACTCCCTCCAGGGACCTTCCGGCCCCAGCCCCCTTCAACCTCAAACTGCCCATGCAGTGTGCCAGTCCCCGTCAAACTGTTTCCAAACATGCAGTAAGTAGCTCATCATTATTTTGGAGGAGACACCTCCGTCATTCAAGTATGGGAACTAGTTACATCGTAGCCAAGAGTCCATGTGGTCCCCTACCAGTGATTTTTTTTTCTCTCACAAATGTGGCGCTCCTTGGTGACCCTCAGGCAGGGTTGACACATTGCCCAACTCAAGGAGGGAACCACTCGTATCACCGTCCGTGTGAATGGCACCTCCTTGATTTGTGCAGTGCACACCCTGGACGACCAGACACGACAGCCCGGTCTTCAGCCTCCAGCAGGTCTCTGCCTTGGCATTGTGTGGAATGTTGCCGTAGGGTCTGACCGTGTGGTTCTCAGAAGGGGTGTTCGTGGGTTAGGTCCTCTTGACAACCAGAGGCCTCTGCCGTCACCGGCGGGTCTGAGCCTGTCGTCCCTCCGCTTCAGCATGCTGGACCAGAGGCTGGCCAATTATGCAGTTTTATTGGACTGTAGCCATGCTCATCTGTTCATGCATTGTCTGTGACTGCTTCCAAATGGCAGAGCTGAGTAGGAGCCGCAGGGATCATGCAGCCCTCAAAGCCAAGCCCATTTACTATCTGGCCTTTCAGGAGACCGTTTGCCACCCCCACCCCAGACTGTGGGGAAGGAAGAATGGCTTCCAATGCTTACCTGCTTGCTCTCTCTGGAGGCCCCAGGGGCTTTTAGTGACTGCTTTGATCACGCAAGCCCAGACATAGCTACGTCTTTTCTTGGTGCCGCTGACGCAGAGGAATTAAGAGCGTCTAAATGTCTTTGTTTTGCCCCGTCGCTGGCATCTGATTCAAGAACAGCGGCCCCGGTGCCGCGAGGGCCAGGATTCAAGAGCTCGTTCTGCGAATGTTTATTCTACCCGCTGAGTGTCAGTAGCCAGGTGCTGTGGTATAGACAGAAACAAGACCCAGGCCCACAGGCTCTGACCTGAAGGATGTCGTGGACTAGTAAGGAGGAAACGTATGCGCACAGATAACTGGAATGTGCTATGAAGAATGTCCTGGAACACTGGGCCTGTGATAGGCTCCTCCATGCAGCCTTTTTAGGGAGGAGGGGGATACATGGATTAGGCCTTAAAGTAAGAATAGAAGCCTTTAGGTATACGAAGGAGGGATATTCTAAGCCCACGGTCTCAGTCCGGAGGTGGAGTCAGTCCCTCTGGGACTGAATGTAGGAATCCGGAAAGCACTCATTAAAGTTAGTGCCCTGGGCCTGATGTCCAATATTATAGCCCTGCACATACATACAGAGACTCCTGTCTCCAGCGCCTGTCGAGGCGCACTTGCCCTTGTGTAGACAGACGATCACGTGGACATGCTGGGACGGGGTGATCGGTGACTCTCTCACATCAACCTCATTCCCCCCCGCCCCCCCCGACACGCGTTTGGCACACAGCTTTGTGCACACGGCTGCGGATACCTCGAGGCTGGGGTGTAAGCACACGCACCCATACACTGCCGCACGGTGGACCTCGTCCTCGGTCTTCTGTCCTCAGTGTATGTGACCATCCACGCTTCATTCTCTACCATCAGCGGTAACCTGGCCCTGGAGCCCGGAATGCAGGACTGGGTCACGTACTCAGATGTGGGGGCCCTTCCACAGTTTCCTCTTCCTCCCACTCTGGCCCCTCTTCTGGTCAAGCTGCCCTTCTCGGCGAGGACGCATGGGCTGTGCTGTGATCTGGGGACAGAGAAGTGGGTGCTCCATCCAGGTTGGAGCCAGACGTGAACTCTCAGAGGGCTTCCTTACTCGTGTCAAGGCCAGGACCCAGGAGGCTGGTTATTCAAGTCATCACGTGTCCCTGCATCTGAGCACCATTTCTGTCACTGCCTGTCCGCTTCCTGGAAGTCAGGCCACCGGGAAACTTGGCATCCACTTAGGGAACGGGCAGGTGGACAGGAGACCAGAGACACAGAGGTGATAGATTTTAGGGGTGTCTCCGCCACAGGTCAGAGGATGACCTCCTTCCTTCTCCTCCTGTTTGTGTGAGTCTTGGGCAGTCGGCTGGTGTCCCACGCTGCCTGTGTCCACAGATTGTATTTATCTTGTGTACTTCCTTATTGTAGATTTCATCATGGGCAAATGATAAAACGAGCATGGTAGGGAAGACATCAAAAATTTGCACGTGGCAAAGGAGCAATATTCCCAATAACTAAACAGCTCTTGCAAGTGGATAAGAGACAGATACTCTAATTTAAAAAATGGACAACAAAGAGACAAACACTCTAAGTACAAAAAACAAGCAAAGGCTCAGAGCAGGCAATTCACAAGACACATCTGAATGTCCTGTACGCAGAAAAACACACCCAACCTCACGGCTAATCCGAGAAGTGCAAGGAGAAGCGGATCACTTGTTACTGGCAATGGTTACAAATTAAAAATAACCGACTTCTTCAAGGTTGCAGGGAAGCGAAACGCTCACGCACTCTGGGGGGTCAATGTAAATTCACACACCTTTTCTGGAGACGCGAGGTGAGAAAGTTTATCTAAATTTTAAATGTATGCGCCGTTGAAGCTGGTGCTTCTACCTCTAGTCCTCTATCCTCAGGTAATAAGTGGACAAGTTCATACAGGTGTAGGAAGAGGGCTACGCATCATCGCCTGGTGGCTAGGGGAAAAAAGGAAACACCTTAAACATCTATCTATGTGGGAGTAGTTAGATACATTCTGTTACAACGGCTAACAAGCGTGAGAGGGGAGCTAACAAGCTCCTTGACATGGGAGCTAAAAATCAAGGCAGGGGGTGCATAGCATGATCCGCTGGTAAAATCACACCCACGGTGTGGGGGGTTGTAAATCACAGAAAGGCTGAACATTGGTGGTGGCCGTCTCTGAGCGCTGAGACCCCGGAAGGATGTTTGGTTTCTTCTTTGGACCTTTCTGAAGGTGTAGATTTGTGTAACAGCCAGCGTGCGTGATCTCTGTCCGCTTAAACGTAAAGAACATCGCTCTGCCACGGCACTGACTTGGTTGCTGTGGCTGGTTGGGCTGCAGTGAGATCTACCGTAAGGAAGTGCCCGAGATCAACAGAACCTGTGGACGCGTTCACTCTGCCCAGCGTGGGATGCCAGCCGACCGCCCAGGACTCATATGCACCAGCCAGGATGGAGAAGGAGGTCATTTGTAGACTCCTGGGTGAGTGACACAGCCACCTCCCTTTGTAGATGGGAAAGCTGGTTCATCTCAGAGAAGGGAGTGTGCCTTCGTTCCCCTTTGCTCGCCACCGGAGCCTTTTCCACTTTTGCCTTTGCCTCTCCGATGGGCCTCTGAACCCGTTGGGCTCATCTCTCACGATCTGTAATCAGCTAGCCCACAACGCCGCTTCTCCATCGTTGGGGCCTTTGGCGGGAGCTGGAGAGCCGTTGAAGGAGCAGGCGGTGTGGCCAGCCCAGGTGATAGGGAGAGTCAGCCCTGGCTGGGAAGTCCTGTCCCCGAGCATTCTTCTGTGCCATTATCTTGGACATCAAGGCTCAGAGTGAGACCAAAAGGGAGGCAGAGTCTCCCCTGTGACACAGGGAGGGTCTGGAAGGGGGAGCCCAGGCTGGAGGGCCGATGGGCTGGGCTTGCTAACCCCTTGAGGTCCTGCTTGGTTAGAATGGCTTCAGATACAATATCTATCTGTAGGCGTGTATCTGGCGTGTAGACCGCTGCCTCGTGGTCCAACCTTCGACCCCATCGTCAGACACGTGTCTGGATTTTGTTTGGGGAAATCTGGTGCCTGCACCTTTAAATGTTTAATCTCCTGCAGCCGTGGTGAGAAAAAGAAAGGGGAGGAAGTTGGTATTTAGGTGGGAGTACGAGTGAGTGGCTGTGCGAGGGAGTCGGGGGGGGGGGGAGGGTGCATGCTGGGGGACCCCGAGATGTTTCCTTTCTCGCCTGTTTTTTCCACCCTATTTCTTTTTCCTCCACGTCAACACCAAATAAGACAGGACTAAAATTAATGGGGAAAGCAGCAATTAGCAAATTAGGTTAGCGGCGTGCTGCCGAGTGGCCCGGCTGCCAGGTGCGGGGTCTCTGGCAGGATATTTATTAGGGGCTGTCAGAGAAGTGGCACTTTGATAAATGGAGTTGGGTAATCAGCCCCTCGATGACAGCAAGCATTGTGAGGCCTCAGCACGCGCCCCCACGGAAGCCAACCTTTGTTATGATTTTTTAAAGTCGTAACGTGCACAAAAGTAACACAACAGCGACGTCCGCGGCCACAGAGAGCGGCCTGGGCCCCAAATCCTGATGACCGAGGGCAGTCGCGGGTCTTCGGGCTTTTCCCTTTGGAACGAGCAACCTGGAAAACTTGGTCAAAGGCAAGCAAGCCATGCGGAGAAGTCTGGCCGACTTTGAGAAATGCCCTGCGGTTGAGATACGGAAAGTAGGAGCGGGTTTTAAGGAACAAGCGGGGCGTTGAGGGCTGTTCTCACCGGGCTCATCTGCAAAGGGGACCATTTGCTGGAGCGCGGGGGCTGGGCCGGGGCCGGGACGCTGGGAGCGGAGGAGGGTGGCTCTGGCCGGTGGTGGAAGGCTGCTGAGCACGGCTTTCCCAAGATTCCTGCTGCGTGAGTTCCTCCCCCTGGCAGACGCGTGCTGCTTGGCCATTTCTCTGCGAGGGCCAGCTGCCTGGAGGGAGGTCCCTGACCTGGACTGGGTCCCTTCCATGCCCAGAAGCCCTGCCAGACCTAGCAGGTCCCGTCAAGGCCCTGGGTCCATGTGAACAGAGCCCCTGCCTCTGCTCCCTGGCCTTAATCCTGCCGCCCTCAGTCCCGGGGTGATCTTACATGCGCCAAGTCCTAGCCTTCCTCGGCTCCCCGCTGAGCATGATTTCTCTGGCTTTGGGCCGGTGGCAGCGCTCCCAACTTCTCGCTGACAGAGTGACCCGCTCGGATGGAGTCTCGGGTGCTGGAGTCCTACTGTAACTTCATCTGCGTGACGTTGGGCCCATGTACGCCTGGGCCTCTCTTAACACTTCCCCATCCCGCTGGACCCCGTCACTCTGGCCCCAGCCATTGTCTCGTGTCCCGCTCTGGATTGGGCCCATCTGGGTGTTGATCTAGGCTGAGTGGAACTAAATGTGTTCCATCCCTTTGGACCCTGGATCCTGGACTGCTGACCTCCCCCCCTGAGGGCCAGGGCCAGGGCCACGGCCAGGTGGTCAGCCTCCAGCCGGCCGAGACCCAGGGCCCAGCCTCCAGCCGGCTCTTCCTCCCCATCTGCCCCCTGCCGAGGTACAGTGAGCTGCAAGCCTGAACCCGCCCCCCTTGGGACTCGTGTGGGTGCCTGGGTCTGGGTTAACCTCTAGCAGATGTGTCCCAAAGGCAGAGCTGGTCTCACCTTTCCCTAACGACACGGCTGTGAGTGAAAATGGCGATGTATGTGGTCCGAGGGAGGGGGGTGAGGGTTGTGACGGCTCGTTCCCAGTATTGGCCGCCAATGTCTCCTGCCTTGCCCCCCATGTTGGCCCTGAGTCTTTTCTTGGACTTTTCCTGGAACTGGAACCAGAGACTGATGAGAGAGCCAACCCCCTCCCCAGTCTGCCCTGGGGCTCACCGCGGTCCCATCTCGCTGAAGGAAACTGAGGCATTGGTGATGGGTTTCTGGGGTCTCACGCTGAGGGGAAGTAGGGAATCCTGATGCCCTCATCAGCACCTACTGATGGCGGGTGACCTTCTGCCAAACACGGTTCCTGTCACCGTTGGTTGGGGCTGGGACAGGGAAAGGCAGACCCCTGAACTGGACACAGAGCTCCAGGTATGCTCTGTGTGGTACGGAAGGACTGAAGAAGAATCCCTTCCCATGACCCACGTTCCTGTTTCTGTCCAAACGATCCTATATTTTACAGGATCCCAAATGCTCTTTCCCTGAGCTGGGGCCCATGCTTCTGCAAGGTGTATTTTGCGCCTCAATGGGCCGCACTAGAATTAGCCTGTTGGTTGCCTCCCAACCTTCCAGTTTGTTGGGATCATTTTGATTCTGTCAACTCAGTTACTTTTCATCCTTTGGAAAGGAGGCGTATACCTTCTAAGTCTTCCCCCAAGTGGTTTATAAAGTTATGGAGAACATGGCAAGAACTGAGTCTGTGGCCCATCTCCAGCCACTCTTGTGATCCCCGCGCACTCCCGAGGCGAGGTTCTGTTAGCAGCAACTAACGTCAGTATCGTGGAAATTATTTTCTGAAGGGCTTTTACGTGCATTTTCATTTGGCCCTTGATTTAGGGCCTCCCTGTTAGAGACAAGAAGACCGAGGCTATGATTGGCCCCGTTCCTCTGCTAATAAGTGCTAAACTTGAACCAACCCAGGGCTCTTTTTTTTTTTTTTTTTTTTTTTTTTAATCAGTCATGCTAGTTTATTGGCTTTGTCTCAGCTAAACTAAACGACTTATTTTTATCAGTGTGACTCTTGGAAAGTTAGCACACAAACAAAGCACACAGATCAGACACATGCAGCTTGATGAATTTGCAAACTGAACATTCTTGTGTGACCAGCACCCAGACCAAGGACGGCTCCCTCCCCCTCCCCCCTCCTTGGTCCTGAATTCCAACAGCATGGATTGCTTTTGCCCATTTTTGAACTTGATGTGAGCAGAATCACACAGTTTAAAACTCTTGTTTCTTGGGGCGCCTGGGTGGCGCAGTCGGTTAAGCGTCCGACTTCAGCCAGGTCACGATCTCGCGGTCCGTGAGTTCGAGCCCCGCGTCAGGCTCTGGGCTGATGGCTCAGAGCCTGGAGCCTGTTTCCGATTCTGTGTCTCCCTCTCTCTCTGCCCCTCCCCCGTTCATGCTCTGTCTCTCTCTGTCCCAAAAATAAAGAAACGTTGAAAAAAAAATTTAAAAGAAAAAAAAAATAAAACTCTTGTTTCTGGTTTTTGTTCACTCGCATTATCTTTATTATTCATTCTCTTTGCTGTAGGATATCTCACGGTGTGAGCATGCTACAATGTACTTATCCATTCTCCCATGGATGGGCGTTTCTAGCAATTGTGAACAGTGCTGCTGTGAACATTCTAGAACACGCCTCATGGTGAACCTCGTTTGTTTCTCTGTTGGGTATATACCTAGGACTGGAATTGTTGGGTCATAAGACTGTGTATTGTACCCAAGTCTTTGATTTTAAGATTTGTCTTTTATCATATTCGCCCAGTCCCTGATTTATTCCCTTAATGTTTCCAAGAAACATTTGAAACACCTCTCTGAGCCTCAGTTTCCCGGGCAAGTTCTCCTGTCTTGATTGACTTCAAGTGGCTGTGTGAAGTTGGAACCCAGCTACATGCCATGTATAACCTCAGTTAAAGCCAAATCCTCACAAAGCCCTCCTTCTGCACCCCTACCCTCTTCTTCCCCTCCCCACCCCCCATCTCTGCTTCAGCCTCACGGGCCTATGCTCCTCACACAACCTGGCACCCACGCCTTGGGCCTCAGCACATGTTTCTTCAGCCTGGGATGCTCTCCCCCCAGCGATCTGCGTGGCTCCCTCCTACCTCCCTCTGTCTCAGCCCTGACATCTCCTTCCCCGAGCACCTACCCGATGCTGTGTCTTGCTTCCTCATCAGTCCGTCTCCTTAGCTTGCCTGGGTTTTTCTCCACGAGCTCACTGCCATCGATCCCACTGTGCCTGTCGCTTAGCTGTGTACCAGCTCCCGCCGTGCAGTCCCTGCCCCCCTGGGACACGGGCTCTGCCTGTTGTAGACACACTGCATCCATGGTGCCAGCTCAGCGCCTGCCTACGGTGGCCCCTCCATAAATATTTGTAGAGGGAATACTTGCTGAAATACACATGGTGTCAGCCTCACGTGTAGGCCCCTTGTCAAAAAGGAAATTAGAGTGACTTCATCTGACCTTCCCTGGGGACGGGCGTTGGATCTTGGCAGATGTCTCATCCTTTGTACATCAGTTGCCAGCTGACCAGTTAAGAAGACCTAGAATTTTTCTTGGGATTGAAGCCGATTGTTTCCTTTTCTTAGAAAAGCAAAACGTTATTTATCTTCTGGCCACTCTAACGTTCTTCTGGGTTTCTCAGAGGTCCTTCATGTGGCTCTGAGATGATGCCATCAGGATGCTGCTGGCCTCACCTTGTCTGCGATGCCGTTTTGAAGGACAGTTTTCCATCATCACCTACCTTTCTTGTGCACCTGCCCGGTGCCGGGCACTGTCCTGGGCCGTGAGGACACGAAGGCACAGAGGACACTTTCTCTGTTTCTGGCACAGAGGACACTTTCCCTCTTTTGGGATCTTTCTCAGGAGTCTGTGCGGGGAGAAATCAAGCAGCTAAAGTGATAATGGCCCAGTGAAGCTGGGTGTGGTGACAGGCGTGACGGGTGGGCCGTGAGTGTGGCGGGACGGGGCTATGTCAGTGTGGGCATGGGGCCTTGCGACCCTGGTGGGAGGTCTCCTTGTCATGGATCGTGCCTTCAACAAATATTTATCAGGCTCGCCGGTGTGAGCCTCCGGAGGGGTTGTGGTACCATTTACAGGAGGAGATGCTGATCCGTGATGCTCTTAGAAGTGAGAGATGAGGGGCGCCTGGGTGGCGCAGTCGGTTAAGCGTCCGACTTCAGCCAGGTCACGATCTCGCGGTCCGTGAGTTCGAGCCCCGCGTCGGGCTCTGGGCTGACGGCTCGGAGCCTGGAGCCTGTTTCCGATTCTGTGTCTCCCTCTCTCTCTGCCCCTCCCCCGTTCATGCTCTGTCTCTCCCTGTCTCAAAAATAAATAAACGTTAAAAAAGAAAAATTTTTAAAAAGAAGTGAGATGAGTTCTCAGTCT
Source organism: Leopardus geoffroyi (assembly GCF_018350155.1). NCBI lineage: Eukaryota > Metazoa > Chordata > Mammalia > Carnivora > Felidae > Leopardus > Leopardus geoffroyi. The sequence goes on along the minus strand of NC_059336.1, from coordinate 20,720,301 downwards.
TGCAAGTCACCACAGGGCTGACCACCTTCTCCCCATCACTAGAGCCCCCAGGAGCAATTCATGTCCCTGCATTTTGCACGTGGGGGTGCTTCTGCCATGCGGGGTGAGCATCGCTCACTCCCAGGCTCTGTGCAGGCGGTGGGGTGTCAGAGACGAATCAAACACCCCTGCTTTCAAGCCGCTCGCCGTCTAATCCCGCTTTGTGACCACGCCCCGAGCCGTTAGTAATGGCTGGTGCTCCGCGTGGGGAAGAGACTTGGGCCTGGCCTTCGTGGGAAAGAGTGTTGCACGCAGTGGGCGACGTCTGCCTTGGGCACAGGATGGGAGGCGCGGCATCACTGTGCCCACCCGGCTTAGGTTCCAAGGTAAGCCCCCACGCTCCCCGTGACCTGGACGCGGCTGCCAGAATCAGCGTCTCCTTGGGGCAGTTTCCCTGGGGCACCGTTGAGAAGTCTTTTTCCATAGAGGGGGTGTGGTGTAGTAGCCGGAACACACGGACCCCGGAGTCCACAAAGGCTGGCCTGCCCTTAACATGCTCTGGTCACTGCCTATGTACCAGGTAGCCTGGCAATTTTGATGACCTCCCTGAGCCTCACTTTCCTCATCTGAAAAATGGGAATAATGTAACCCCTGGCTTGCAGAATTATGAGGATTACTCACGGTTGTTTCTGGCACATCACGGGCTCCCAAAACATGCAGTTTGCGATCTTCTGTAGAAATCCCGATGCCGCGTCTGGAGCCGTAGACACGAGGGAGAGGTTTGTTCCGACCCCAGCAAACCCTGGGCATGTACATCATCCAACCACACTTGTCTACCAGAGTGAGCAAGGCAGCTTTGAGCTTCCCACAGCGAAAGGGGCTTTTAGGAACACCGGTTTGGGCTGTGTGGGGTGGGGAGGGAGTTAACTCTGGGCGGGGTGCGGGGAGAACGGGGACTATTCGCATGTTAACAGTGGTTCAGGGCCATGTGGAAGGGCCGGGTGACTTCTGTCCCCGAAAACCATGGGGTTTGGACAAGAGGACGCATCTCTCGGGTCCCTGCCCTGACAGGTGTCCCAAATCATAGCAGAGACCAGGACGCGGGCCCCGGGGATTGGATTCCCATGAAAACATGTTTATTTGTTTATTCTGTGAGACAGAGAGGGAGAGAGAGAGAGAGAGAGAGAGAGAGAGAGAGAGAGAGAGAATCCCAAGCAGGCTCTGCATTGTCAGTGTGGAGCCCAACGTGGGGCTCAAACCCATGAACCATGAGATCGTCACCGGAGTCGAAATCATGAGTCAGATGCTTAACCGGCTGAGCCACCTGGGCGTCCCTGGGTGCACGTTTTTACATTTCCCCCCCCAGTTTTCACCACTGCCACTGCCATAACAACAACAGCCTGCGGTGAAGAAAGTTCCGTGCCGTTCTGTTCATTGCGAATCACCAACGCCTAGAGCAGTGCCTGGTGCAACTCTCTACTCTTTGTAGATAATTATCATCACCAGTAGTAAAAACAGTAGCACCTAACATTTATTTTTTTTTTTTTAATTTTTTTTTTTCAACGTTTATTTATTTTTGGGACAGAGAGAGACAGAGCATGAACGGGGGAGGGGCAGAGAGAGAGGGAGACACAGAATCGGAAACAGGCTCCAGGCTCTGAGCCATCAGCCCAGAGCCTGACGCGGGGCTCGAACTCACGGACCGCGAGATCGTGACCTGGCTGAAGTCGGACGCTTAACCGACTGCGCCACCCAGGCGCCCCAGCACCTAACATTTAAAGCAGGTCTGTGTCCACGTTTCAGTTGACTCTCACGGCAACCTTACGATTTCTGGCAAGGAGTCGGCCAACTACGGCCCGTGCGTCAAGTCCAGCCCGTGGCTTACCGTGAGCTAACAACGGTTTTGACATTTTTCAAGAGCTGTAAACAAAGAAGAATATGAGAGGCCGTCTGGCCCACGGGACCTCGAATATTTACTCGTTGGCTCTCTGCCAGACTCTGAGACGGAGTATTTGTTAGGACAGGCCAGGTTATGCCGCGGTGACCAACAGCTCGCGACCTCAATGGCTTAGCCTAACAGAGGTTTGTCTCTTGCTGACTTCGTGGCAGCCGTGGGTCCGTGCAACCCTCCAGGGCATCCGTCTCCCAGGTGATCAGGCTGTTCTGGTCCTGTAGGTCTAATACCTCAACACGAGGCCGCTTGGTGGTTATGGCAGAAGACAGAGGCTGGGAAGCCCATGGGGACTTTCACGGCCTCACTCACTCACTCATGCGACTCTGGCTACTTGTGCGTATAGTTCATTCACCGGAACTTGTTCCATGGCGCTGCCCCACCTATGAGGGGCTGGAACTATAAAGAAGCCCCTGGAATGACCTAGAATGAGGCGAGGAAACTCAGCTTCAGAGAGGTGAGTCTCTTGTTGAAGGTTATGCCACAAGGATATGCCGGGCAATTGTGACTTCCAGAACCCGTGATCTTATCCATTACATTCTCTTTCTTTTATATTCTCCTTGTCCTGGCTGCAAACTCCATTAAACAGCTCCCTGCTTTGGAGTGGCTCAAGACAGTGTGCCCGTGGTTGCTGGCACATCTCCCAGAGAAGTCCTTCCAGCTCTGCACCTCCCCCACCATCCCCCCCCCCCCCAACAGCCTCTGTCCTCCTGGCTGTGGCCCCAGTGGGGGTGGAAGGTGCCACGGCCTGAGTAACTCATGGCTCCATTGGCTCCCTGCTGTGATGAATGACACCCATCCATCGTGGGCCCTGCTGACGGTCGAGCTCATCCATCATGGCCCCGTGCTCCCAGGTGATGTATTAGTGCCTGGAGAATGGATTGCTCAATAGCTGGTCTGGTTGGGAAGGAAACTGAGCCAAGGAATGGATTCAATCTAATTACCTGCTCACCCTGGCCGGGCTGAGAGGTACTTTGGCAGCCCCTCTTGGGCTCCCTGCAGAAATATGACTTGCAGTTCCTGAGCCACTAGGTCATTCCCAACCCATGGCTGATGAACAGGGCATTATCTTGAAGGAAAAAAAAAAAAATCCAAGGAGGCTCTTGGTAGATTTGCTTCGTGTTGGAAATCCAGGAAGCCCAGGGTGAGTCCTCTGGGGATGAGTGAAATGTGGACCAAACAATAGCGGGGTGAAGGATAATCGAGATGGACCAGAGGTGCTGGGTCAGCAGACACGTCCGTGGTCCAGGCTGTGAGCTCCGCAGTCACGGAGACTTGGGTTTGTGTCTTATTTCTGTCACTTGCGGTGTGGTCTTGGGAAAATCCTTGAACTTCTCTGAACCTCAGTTCCATCTTCTATGAAATGAAGAGTAATGGTTGTAAGGATTAAATGGGAACCTCTCTCTCTCTCTCTCTCTCTCTCTCTCTCTCTCTCTCAAGGGCCAAGCATAGTAAACCTGGTGCACAGTAAGTGATGATGAAGGCAGTGACAGTAACAATGGTGACTATAATTAAAAATCTAAAATTGTTCTTTTTTTCCCGGGGCGCCTGGGTGGCTCAGTCGGTTGAGCGTCCAACTTCGGTTGGGGTCATGATCTCGCGGTTTGTGAGTTCGAGCCCCGCGTCGGGCTCTGGGCTGACAGCTTGGAGCCTGGAGCCCGCTTCAGATTCTGTGTCTCCCTCTCTCTGCTCCTCCCCTGCTCTCTCTCTCTCAAAAATACATAAACATTAAAAAAATTTAAAACTGTTCTCCCTTCTCTTGGTCACTTAGAGTTTGCACTCTTGCCAGGGAGGCGCTGGGGGACAATGACGGCTGCAGATTATTTGTTACTCCCCCACCGAGAGGTGGAAAGACAAGCTCATGACGGCTCCAGCCAGAAGAGTGTAGAGGAAGGAATGTTGTGTCAGTTCGGGGCCTCGCCGGCCTTTGAAAAAATTGGAACCTTCCACTTCTCTTCTCTCGGGACAGGGGAAACCAGCTGCGACGCAAGGGACCCGGTTCTCCCGAGCTGTGGGGAGGCCCGGGCTGTCTACCTGGGGAGGCCACGCGGGGAGAGCTGCCCGGACCGCCCCGCCTCTTCCAGCCGTCCCGGTGGAGGTGGCAAACATGTGGGTGACGAAGTCATCCAGCTCAGCTGAGCCATCAGATGACAGTACCAGCCACCGTGTCACCACGGACTAAGGACGCACGAGAGAACGGCCAGCTGACTCACGGACACGTGACAGAGAGGCGTTGTTATTCGAAGCCACTGAGTTCTGAGGGGGTTCGTTATATGCAGCCGGGTAGGTAGCATCGCGAACGTCGCGAACGGTGGCACAGTCTCCCTTAGACTAGGAGCCTCGAGGACAGAACCGGGCCGGAGCTGCCCCAGGCGACCTCGCTCACCCTCAGGAGGGGCAGCCTCCCTGCGGACACAGCCAAGAGGCGAGCAAAACCAAGACTGAAGGAGAAAGGTCGGGGCCTGGCGACCGCATCCCTTGGATTCTGCCGTGTTTCAGACCAGTTCTGTATCTGAGATTCCCGGTCGTATCAGCCAATATGTTCTTGTTTTTTTTTTTTTTTGTTTTGTTTTTTTTTTGCTTGAGCAGTTTTGAACTGGGTTCCCGTCGCTCGCAACCACAAGAGTTTGGATGCCTACAACTCATCGTTCACGGGTGACAAGGTGACGGTGCATGTGCCACCTGTCCCCCCTACCTTCTACGGCCATGACGGGCGTGTTCAGAACCCCCAACGCTCTTCCTCCCCAAGCCCGACTTGGCTTCGGGATCCTTCGCAGCGCAGAGTTCCAGGCAGAGAAGCAGGTGAAATTGGATCCGATGCACTTGTCATCCTCCAAGGCGCATCAGATGACTTGGTTTCTTCCTCTCCTGACCCTGCGACAGGGGGCCCGACACCTGCTCAGAGCTGCGTCAGCTCTGTTCTTACCAGCGACTCCCTCCCTGGGAACCAGGGCCAGGTTTTCATCCCCATCTGCTGCCTGGATCCCACTCCAAGTTTACTAAAGTCACCTCTGTCCTCATGCTCCCACCCGCCCAGGACTCCCTCTCCCCGCAAGGTTGCAGACACAGCCCTGCTGTGCTGCTCTGTGCACTGGGGGAGCCCCTCCGCCAGGGAGGCGATCCTACCCTGGGCCCCTTTGGTCATGCTCTCTGCCTTTTCCCCAGACTCGGTCAATGGATTTCTGACAGTGGCCGTCGCCACTGTCACACAGCGTGGGTTGTCCCCTCCAGGTGTTCCACGGAAGGCTGACATAGCCCCCTTTCAGTCTGTTCTCACTTCCGTCGGAGAGCTCTTTCAACATGTAAATGTATTACCGTCTGCTTAGGGCTCTGCACTGGCCCTTCATGCACTTATTAAACTCCAACGGCTGCCCCTGTACCATGGCTTCCAGCGCTGCGTGTGTCTGGGGTCTGTCAGAACCTCCAGCCCCAGGCTGAACAACCACCTCCTGTTTGTACGGGAACCACCCGAGCCTCTCTCCCAGTTACCGGAATGGCCCCCGCTTTCTTCCTGCCACAGGGCCTTTGCACGTGACGTTCCTGTTGCCCTTTGCCGTTCATCTCCTCAATTCCTACTCATCCTTCAGCTATCACCTCAGCTGCCACGGTCATGCGGAAGCCCTTATTCATCTCTCATTTTGTTACCTCCCTCGATGAGGAAGGTCCAGCTGTAATCAAGGGCTAACAATATACGGCCTGCTCTTTGTGCCAAAGAACTGTTAAAAGTACTTCATGCATATTATTTCGTTTCCTGCTCACATCAACTCTGTGAGGTTGGGATTCTTACCTGCCATACAGGTGAGGAGCCCGAGGCACACGTTCCAGCTCCGTGTACCCCTGCTTCCTGCCACTTCACCGAGCTGAAGTGTGCGTTTATTTGTGCTTTTAAACAGTGTGTGTCTCTTGCCCCTGCCCCCCATGGGAGGCCCCTCCCTGCAGGGACTGCCTCTGTTTCCATGGATCACCTTCTCCTCAGTGCCTGGCATGGGGCCTGGCCCTGAGTTTTATACTTCCTCGGACCCCTCTGGCCGCTCTGGGCCCCAGGGGACTTGTCTGTCATTGATGCTGGCCCCCAAGCCGCAGGAGCAGCCCCTTTCTGGGCACAGATGTATGACGGGCAGGAGCACCTGGGGCAGAGAGCGGGGCTTCGGTGCCTGACTTGTGGGCAGAAATCACCTAAATCAATTTCCCATGTAAATTTTACCCAGGACCATGCCTGACACAACATAGGCTCCTCTGTCCCAGTGCTAGGTTGAAGGAAGCACCTCTGAGTCAAAAAACATTGATGGGTGCCTACTGCTGGAGCTGTCTTTGCGGCTCACCAATATTTCTGGTTTTCAGCGTCTCGGACAAGTGGTAGGACTGTCGGCCCCTATTTTCTTTGCATTCAGGTGCGGCCATGTGACTTGTTTTGGCCAATGAAGTGAGAGCCAAGTGACGTGGTCCCTTCCCCGGGGGGAGGCTTAGAAGCTAGTGCATCAGGTAAGAGAAGTTCTAGAGCTGGGGTGCCCCTCAGCCTGAGTCTTTGAGTGAAGGTCATAGAAAGAAGAGGCCCCAGCTGACCTCTGGGAGATGTGTTGTGTAGTAAGAAATAAAACTTTGTTGTCTTCACCCGGAGATTTTTGTTTGTTACTTAGCTTATCTTGTCTGATTAATATACACCAAGACCCTTCATTAGTTTTGTCTTTTCATCTCCACACGGGGCAAGGATTTAACCTTCTTTCACAGATGATAAAACAGGCTTGGGGGTCTGTAAGGTTTATCTTCTGTCAGTAAACAGATCAGCCTTTCAGTGTAAAAAAAAAAAAAGTCACATTTGGGGCCTTTGGTACAAGAAGGATCTGGATGTACAACAACGGTGACCTAGTCTCAGAAACATTTCCAGAGAGGGACGGGGTGTGGGCCAAGGGAGGGTCAACGGACTCTCCTACACAGAGGAGAGTCGACACAATATTTTCTGATTTGACTCAGATAATAAAGGCGGCCCCAAGGTAGGCGAGGGTGATAATGGCGATTTCTGCTTGCCCATCCCCTGTGGGAAATTGACCCGATAAAGTGCGTGAGACGGAGTAGCTCATTGTCGTTTTTTAGAGCTGCTCAAGTTATAGATGATCATTGTGTACAATTTTTTTTTTTTAATTTTTTTTTTTCAACGTTTATTTATTTTTGGGACAGAGAGAGACAGAGCATGAACGGGGGAGGGGCAGAGAGAGAGGGAGACACAGAATCGGAAACAGGCTCCAGGCTCCGAGCCATCAGCCCAGAGCCTGACGCGGGGCTCGAACTCACGGACTGCGAGATCGTGACCTGGCTGAAGTCGGACGCTCAACCGACTGCGCCACCCAGGCGCCCCTCATTGTGTACAATTTATAGAATTCAGAGAAATGAAAATAAAGATCTGCATGTTATGTAGCTGGAATCTTACCACATGTAGCCTTTTCAGGTCGGCTTCTTTCACTTGGTTTCCCCCATGTCTTTTCATGGCTTAGTGGGCTCATTTCTTCGCAGCGCTGAAAAAATATTCCATTGACTGGACGTACCGTATTTTGTTTATCTATCCACTTACTGAAAGATATCTTGGTTGCTTCCAAATTTTGGCAATTAGAAATAAAGCTTCGATGAGTAAAACTGGCTGCCGAAACATGCAAACTTTTGTGTGGACGTAAGCGTTTGAATCTCTTGGGTAAATACCAAGAAACACAACTGCTGGGTTACCCGGTAAGAGCATGTGTAGTTTCGTAAGAGACCACCAAGCTGTCTTCCAAAGTGGTGGCGCCAGTTTGCATTTCCGCCAGCGATGAACGAGAACTCCTTTTGCTCCGTATCCTCACCAGCATTAACATTTTATTTATTATTGAGAGACAGAGAGAGACAGAGTATAAGCAGGGGAGGAGCAGAGAGAGAGGGAGACACAGAATCCGAAGCAGGTTCCAGGCTCTGAGCTGTCAGCACAGAGCCCGATGTGGGGCTCGAACTCATGAGACGTGAGATTGTGATCGGAGCCGAAGCCGGACACTTAACTGACTGAGCCACCCGGGCGCCCTGGCCCATTTTTAAATCAGGATTTTTGTTTTCTTATCATTGAGATTTCGGAGGTTTATTGTTCTTTTGGATAACAGTCCTTTATCAGGTATGTCTCTTGCAAATGTTTCCCTCTAGTCTGGTTTTTCTTCTCATTATCTTGACGTTGTCTTTTGCAGAACTGAAGCTTTTAATTTTAACGAAGTCCAGTTTATCGATGACATCATTCATGGATCATGCCTCTGACGTCGTACCTAATGTCTTCCCCACACCCAAGACCATCCAAGTTTTCTCGTATGTTGCCTTCTGGGAGTTCCATCATTTTGACTTCGACTATGTGATTCTAACTACATGGCCTTCTGGAAAAAGCAAGACTTATGGAGACAGTAAAAGTGAGCAGTTTCCAGGGGTTGCGGGTGGGGAGGTATGAACAGGTGGAGTGCAGAGGCTATTTTAGGGCAGGAAAAATGCTCTGGATGCTATTGCAATGATGGATACGTGTCATCATACATTTGTCCAAACCCACAGAATGCCCAACGCCGAGAGTGGGCCCTAATGTAAACTATGGATTTTGGGTGACTGCGGTGGGTCATTGTAGGTTCATCGATGGTAACCAAAGTGTTACCCTAGTGGGGGAGTGTTGTTGAGGGTGGAGGGGGCATAGGTGGGGACCAGGGGTAGACAGAGGTACAAGTCTCTGCACCTTTCTTTCATTTCATTGTGAATCTAAAACTTCTCTAAGAAATAAAGTCCACAAAAAATTTAAAATCACTTAATATGCTGCTCCCTAGAGATAACCGCCATTAGTATCCAGCCTTCCAGATTTTCTGTATACGTGCCTTAAAAATGGCGCCTGGGTGGCTCACTCGGTTGAGCTTAAGTCTTAACTCTTGATTTCGGCTCAGGTCATGGTCCCATGGTTTGTGAGATTGAGCCCCACATCAGGCTCTGCCCTGACAGAGAGGAGCCTGCTTGGGAGGCTCTCTCTCCCTCTCTCTCTGCCCCTCATCCGCTCAAACCCCCTCTGCCTCTCAAAATGCATAAACGTTTAAAAATAAAAATGGTGGTTTACATATATGTATATATTGTACTGTAATTTTCTTTATCCCAGTTATCACATCGCAAACAGCCTTCCGTTTTAAGTAAATGGAGGGCCACGTCACTATTTTAAATGGTTGCATAGTATTCCATCACAAGACACCTTTATTCGTTAGTATTTATTAATAGTCCCAGGAAACCCAGTACTTCTGGATCTTTAGGCTGTTTGCAAGCTCTCGCTGTTGGAAACAATACCGTGATGAAACATCCTGGAAGATACATCTTCTGGCACTTACCTAATTATTTCCTTAGAATAAATTCTTTGAAGTGGGATTGCTCGCTCAAAAGAAATGTACTTTTCAAGGGCTTTTGCTACATCTTGCCAAATTGCCTTCCAGAACCGTGGCATTAATTTACAGTCCCAACAGTAATGCATAGGAATGCCCTTTTCTTGATTTCCCCGTCAATACTGGATGTTGTCAATCTCTTAAATCTTTGCTAATTCTAGCAGTGAAAAATTGCACTTCGCAGTTCCAAAGCGCGTTTCTTTGATTCTTGGCGAATTTGGACTTTTTTTTTTTTTCCTTTAAAGGTGCATTGTTGAATATCTTCATGGCGACCCTGCTGGGATTTCAGAATTCAGAGGGCAGGGTTTGTTTATTCTTTCAGCAGGCGTGTGTCGTTGCACCTAAATGTCTGGTATAGTTTTCGGTGTTGCAGTTACAGCAGCGAAGAAGACCGACAGACACAGTCCCTATTCCAGAGCCCACAGATGGTGTGAGTGTGTGTGGTGGAGGGGTGTGGCTGGGTGCACGAGACTTGGTTTCAACCCTAGGGACATCAGTCTCCGGAAGCAGCAGCAGAAAAATGATAGGAATCCGTGACTCAGTTATAGCCAGTGCTGTGCTGAGTTGTATTGGAGCCTGACATAAAAGGAAAAATCAGTACGACTAATCCTGTCTTCATTTAAGTTTTGATATTTTGTTAATCATGAATTTTTGCATTAGTGGTGAATTAAAAAAAAAAATTTTTTTTTTTTATGATTTTCTTTATTTTTGAGACAGAGAGAGACAGAGCGTGAGCAGGGGAAGGGCACAGAGAGAGGGAGACACAGAATCCCAAGCAGGCTCCAGGCTCTGAGCTGTCAGCACAGAGCCCGACGCGGGGCTCGAACTCACGGACCGTGAGATCATGACCTGAGCCGAAGTCGGACGCTTAACCGGCTGAGCCACCCCGGCGCCCCAGTGGTGAATTTTAAACATGTTGCATTATGATGTTACCTATCTTGATCGCTGAGTTTTCTTGGCATATCTTTAGGTTTTGCTCCCGAGATGAGTACTTCGTTCATCTTGCCCTAATCCCTGGACCTCCGGGTGTATTCCTAATTTCTAAAATTTCAGTGCACACACAGGTGAGAGCCTGCACCCTGGATTCAGGGGTCTCCTGATTTATGAATGGGTGCTGTTCTGACTACACAACTGGACATGTTTCAGGTCAGTCTAATAACCATTATTTTGAGGGATTGCTCTGTGTTAGCCCCTGTGTCAGGCACGAGGGACATAAAGTCAGAGCACTTAGTCACTGTTCTGGAGGTGAGATGCAGAAGCACAAGTAAATCATAGGCCCTGTAATTGTCCATCGGCCACCCCTGTGCCTAGAAGAGCATGGCGGGTCATTACGCCACCTTGTTCCCATCCTGGCCACCACCTTTGGTGGATTGATTGCCACGTTCTTCAAGGTCTCGGACGACGAAGTATTAATAACATTAATCTAAGCATAATTGCAGAGAGTACAAGCCATTCATATGCCAAACGTGACACTAAGCGCTTGTAACACGTCCAGCAAGGAAAACAGGAATCACTCTAAATATTTAAAATGGAGCGGATTTAATTAGGGAGTTGATCACACAGGGGATGGGAAGTCGAGGAGCCAGACAGGAAGTGGTTAGTCCACCCAACGTGTATGCAGTAGTAGAAAGCCACTTCAAACACCCCCCTCCCCCCGCCCCTCCCCCCCCCCCCCCCCCCCCCCCCCGTCTGTGGGGCTGGAGAGACAAAGGAGGGCGATGGGGTTATCAGAACTCAGGGGAGAAGTTGGAACCTTCAGTGGTCTGTTTCACAGGAGCTGACACCATGGGGGAAGTACAGGTTTGCAGGAGATGTTGCCTGGGGAAGGAGGAAGTTGGTAATGGAAAAGCACCTGGGTTTTGCCCTCCTCCTACCTTACAACATCTCACCAGTGCCTCCCATCGGCCCATCTCTGCCTGAAGCCAGCTGACCTTGGAGCTGAATCAGAGGTCGGATCTCTTCATGCTCGACAACAAATCAGGGGAAGAGGGAGGAACCCACGCGATAGAAACGAGTCAAAGCACAGCCTCCTACTGCACGTAAAATTCTCGTTACCACCCTGAAGTTGAGGACCTGATTCCATTTTCAAACACGAGGCACCAGAAACCCAGAGGAGCTAAGAGATTGACTACAAGGACATATAACAAGCAGTTGATGGAATTGCGTTGGAGGTGAGGCTTGCTTGGGGCCAAGGGCATACTTTTCCTGCATGGACTCTTCCTCTCTGCCCCGAATCCTACCATCGTCGGGGCATCTTCAGTGTTCGTGTGGGGCACCCATCCGGTGCCTTGGCTTCGCAATTTTTTGGCAGCTTCCAATGACCTTCACTTACTCCTGTTCAGCACCCCGGCCACCATATTGCACACTTCACTGAATTCTAAATGAATGGTCTTCCTGGAGTTATGCAATGTGTGGCCCTGCTGACAGCCACCCAAGCTCAAGGCCATAGCTTGGACCGACTCATGACATTTGAACTCTTGGCCTCTGAAATCTTAGGTCCTAAGAGTCCCTTCTCTGCTGTTTCCTCTTCCTTTCCCTCATTCTCATTGACTTGCCTTTTGACTTTCTTCTGACCCCATTAGTTCAGATGTTTATCAGTCCACCGGCTCTTCCTGGATCTGCCCTCCTCTATGCTCAATCTAGGTCTCATGGTCATATTCTCCTCCATCACTTTCATGCTACACTCTCTGGCCAGTCCTACTTGACCTACTTGTCCTTTGATGGACAGAACCACACAACTGCGTAAGTTGGGTTCACTATAAACTTATGATTTCCATACCTGTTTAATGTCCCTGGAGAGAGTCTCCCTTTCTCAGGTGTGGTTTGAAATTTTTCCTTTCCCCCTATAGCTACTCCTGACCTTCTGATTGTCTCTTGAACCCCAGGCTGCCTTTTTCTGGGAAGGGGTCTTGGCACCTACATTCAGATGACCCCAGTCATCTGGGGCTGATGCCAGTGGAATATCCCAGGACCAGTTGGAAATGCAGGAGTGAGGGAATAGGGTAAAGCACAGAGATTTGCGGTATCTTCCTAGAGGTGATGATGGGGGCATGATTTACCAAGGAGAAGCACCAGAGACACGGGCAAGGAGACTGAGCCCAGAAGTTGGCATTTTCTTTTCTTTTCTTCTTTTTTTAAAAGTTTATTTATTTATTTTGAGAGAGAGAGAGAGAGAGAAGGAATCCCAAGCAGGCTCAGTACCCTCAGTGCAGAATTTGATATGGGTCTCGAACTCACGTACTATGAGATCACGACCTGAGCTGAGATGCAGAGTTGAACGCTTAACCAACTGAGCCACCCAGACGCCCTGGCCTTTTCTTTTAGTGTGTATGCAATGCTCCTTTTCCTTGAGGTTTTCCAGTTTCCTAGGAATTCTGAGCTCAGTGGCTTCACAAGGGTTAACACACTCATACTTTCTCCATCCTGTGGCCCTGCCATTAATTACTCTAGTGGCTGCAGACACTACACGGAGCCAGGTCCTTGTTGTTCCAGCTTCAGAGTGGGTTTATTGCCAACCACGCATTATAAAGGACTAATTGTGAGGCCCTTGCACCTGCTGGTTCCCCTTGTGGCTGGGACTCAGGGAGGGAGGAGGGGTTATTAATGAGCTTGTGGCTCATTATAATAAAACAATGGGGAAATTGGCAAAGGGGCCAGAGGTCTAGGTGTGGTGTCAGAGAAGGCTGGTTGGCATTTCTGGAAACATGACTTTACAGTCTTATCACCTGCCTCCGTCCCTGGCTCGTGCTGTTGACGTCGGTGATAAAAGGCCTGCCATCCTGAAGGACTCGTGCAGTCTTTGTGAGCTCCTGGCCATAGGGAGCCACCTGGATGGAGCATTTGCTGAGCCAGCACAGGGTCCCAGCTGGGATGGTGCAGGACACTGGGTGTGCTGGGACCTCAGCCCCAGCATAGAGGGAACAGACACGGCTGGGCTCCAGGTTACCTGGGCTTATTAGGCGCCAGATGTGACTCCTCCTCCTTTGGGTCCCAGGGACCAGCCTGTGCCCAGTATCCATAACGTGGATTCCCCTATATTCCTGGAGGTTTTGGGTCTGTGGACACAGAGCTGTATTTCAGATGATGAAGTATTCAAAGGAGAGGCGTCTCTTTACATCCCTGCTCATTATTTTACGATGCGAGGCCAAGCAGGTCTGGACACTGTTGATTGCCAGATGCCACACTAGTAAGATGCCTTTGCTCAGGACACATGGGCAGATAGGGAATGGGTGGGAGAAATCAGGATTTTTAGCTAAGAGTTTGGCTATCATCTTCGTTAAGGAAGATAAACTTTCAGATCGGAAAGGGTAAAGTTGACCTTGATGAGACAGCTCCCAAAGGTAGAGATGATGGATCGCTTGAAACTCGTTGAAATATTCTGAGTAATATGAGTGATCCCTGGGAAACTGCAGACCCTTGAATCAGAGAAGCAAACCTTCAGAAATCCTAGAGAGGGAACGAGGTGTCTGAAACCTGGAAACTGCCAAAAAACCTTTCAGTTTTCCTAAAGGGGAAGAGAATAGAGCAGTCCTGGGTAAGATTCTAGCATTGTTTGTTAAGGAAGGATTTGTAAGCACCTTGGACATCGCCAGGAACTAATACTGACTCACTGGGAGTAAGTTACGTGAGGCTAATCTCATTTCGTGCTTTGACAGTGTCTTTAGGCTCTGAGTAGGATAGTGACGGATCTGTTAGGAATTGCAGAAACCAAACCAAACCAAACCAAAAAAAGAAAAGAAATTGGTTTACACAAGGCATTTACTTTTCTTGTGCAGTAAGAAGTCTGGAGGCAGGTAGTCTCTAGCATTGGTTTCAGAGACTCATGGCTTTTAGAGTTGAGAGGAGTTTGTGATTGCCTTGGCTTTTCCTTCATGGTTGCAAGATGGCTACAGCATCACATCAGTATTCTAGGCAGGAAGAGCAAAGAGTATCTGAGTCTGCCTCTTCCTTGAAGCGGCTTTTTTGGAAGGTCTGCACAAACATTTGCACTTTGCTCTCAATGTCCAGAATATGTCACATGGCTGCTGCTGTTTGCAAGAGAGTCTAGGAAATGTAGCTAGTACCTTGGCATACTGCCTCCCCAACAAAGTCAGCAAGAGTGGGTGTTTGGTGGGAAACTAGTCATCTCGGGTGCTGTCTCATGAAGAAGGTTGCCGATCTGGGTTTCAGCAGAACTTCTAAAAGAATCTTCAGCATTCTTGGCGAGAAGACTGAGAATATGGACTGGATTTGAGAGGATCCCAGTAGATTAATAAGTAGCTTATCTACTGAGAGCAGATGAAGGGGTGGATAACATTTGCAGGGAGGTCTTTACTGGAGAGCATAAGGGCTCTGTCTCAGCCTTGATCCTGTTTAGCAATTTTAAGGTACGACTTGGATGAAGTGACAGAAAATCCACTGGTATGATTCATGATGAAATAAAGGTAAAAGAGTAAGTGTGAAAAGGCTGGGGAAAAGAAACGTAGAAAGATCTTGGCCACCTGTGTGGGTGGGCAGAGGAAGAATGGAGTGTCCTGCCTTGGCATGCAGAAGCGATGACTCCAGTCCAGGATGGGGGACATCTGGCTTACACGCTGGATCTGTAAGGTCTTGGGACTTTTAAGTGACCGTTGACTTCCTATAGATAAGCAGGGTGGTGTGGACCCCCAAAACCGACTCACCCTCAGACAATGTTAACAGAAACATCACAAAAGGTGGGAGACGGGGCGGAGAAGGAGAACTCAGTGGGCGAGAGCGTCCGACCCGGAGCGACCCGGCGAAACACAAGCCTCTTCGCTTCCCTCAAAAATCTTTGAAGGTCTGGGGAAGGATGTTTGCTTTCCCATTTTATGAAATGAGGCTTAAGGAGATTAGAACGATCAGTTTCTATTAAAGAAAAAACTCGAGGACTTGAAAGCATCCAAGAGGCTGGAATAAAATTGTCATAGAGATGGTGAGCTCCTTGTCACTAGAAGTATTCAAGCTGGAGAAGGGGATTGTTCCATCGAGTGGGAAGATGGGCTAGTTGCACCGTAACATAATCCTGTTCGGTTCACGAGGCTCTTTGATTCTCTGAATTTCCTGATGACCCCTGGGGCCGCCTGGGTCAGGGGAGGCAGACCAGCTGCTGGCCTAGGGCTCCTAAGAGGTTGATGAAGCACAGATTCAAGCCCCCAGGATGGGATGTGCTGTTTCCAAGCAGTCTGCGGGTTTGGCCACAGAAAGATAAATGCAGTCAGAATTGAACATTAGCTAACCCAGGTGTGGGGGTGAGGGGTCAGCAGACTGTCCTCTAACCTTGAGCCTTCCTGAGTTTTGGGGAGAATGGGATCAGGGATCAGGGCTGGAGAGGACCAGGTTTATCTGTCTGCTTCATTGTGGGTCGATCAGCTGTGGCTTCATTAATCATTACTTTATGGCGTAATGGGTATGACTCTAGGGGTGTATGTGAACGTGGCACTTAAGTTTGCTAAACATTTCTGGAGCATGTATCATATGCCAGGCGTTCTGCAGGAGCCAGAGGTGTGGCGAGGAATCGAGTGTGGTGCCTGGGCTGGAGGGGCTCACTGCTCAGTGATGGAGAGGACCAAGAATCAAACAGATGTTTATAGGCAGAAGGCCTTGATGGACAGTTGTGGCGGGTGCAAGAAAGCCCGACATCACTACCCATGGGGCAGGGGCATCGGGGGACATCCCTCTAAAGTTGAGCCGTATAGGGGCAATGCTTTAGATGGATAAGACCACAGGGTGGGCTTGCCAGGTAGGGGAGCAGCATGTGCAAAGACCCAGTGTTGCCACACCCCGATGCATTCTGGGCATGGCATGCTTTTCTGGGTGGCCGGAAGGGGGAGGTTCATGGCGAGGGGGGACACTCAGCAGGTTTGGAATTGGCATTGAATGCCACGCTGGGGCAGTTGTACTTCACTCCGTCAGCACTAAGGAGCCACCTGGGCTTTAAAAATAGGACAGGGGCGTGATCAGAGCTCTCTTCCAAAGTTCACCTCCTGGGGTTCTAGACAGGGCTGAGGCAAGGGCTGGGAGACCAGCTGGACCCAAGGTGCCTGCATGGGGCTGCTTCTTTCTTTGCTGCCATTAGGTTGTCCCCAGAATGGATGATTCATGGAAACATACTGGCTGCCCCACCTTTTCCTCTTTTCTTCTGGGGTCTCATCGTCCTGGGGGAGGTGCTCTCTGCCTGGCTGGAGATCATACGTGGGGTTCGTTACAGGTCGACAGCTGAGGACAGGGGAGACAAATCACTCTCCGTTGCAAGTCGCCGGGCGTCAGGCACTTGGCCCGAGTCATTTGCAGGCCGGCTTCCTGATGTGGGAAACGAAGCCCAGAGAGGTGGCAAAACTTGTGCGAGGGCCTCCCAGCTGGTCAGTGGCAGAGCCGGGATTTGAACCTGCCTCCGGCCACACTCAGTCCAGCGCTCTTCTCTGTACCCGGGCTCCCTGCGTTTCCTCCCCACCGAGCTGTCGGGCGGGGGGTGGGGGGGTGGGGGTGGGGGTAGGCTGGCTGGTGCATCTGGGGCCGGCGGACTGCGTGTCTGGAGGGCCGGGCCCATCCCTCCGCGGAGGCAGACGGGGCGCGTCAGCTCTCTGGCAGCTCCCCTGTCCTGTCTTCGGCCTGTCTCCTGCTCAGATTAATTGCCGCTCGCCCGCGGTGTGATGTTTCCCCGCTCCGGAAGTGCGGGAGGGGTGGCAGCGGCGTAGCCGTGCGATCCGGAGCCTGCGCCCTCATCGGAAAGCGATCCATCAGCCGGCGGCGATCCCAGCTGCCGAGCTGGCACCTCTGGGCCTCCTCAGGTGTGACGGGCCTTCTGCTCCGGGCCTCTGGGCTGGGCCCTTGTGTCTTCCGCTCGGAGGGCTTTCCGGGGCTGGTGGGAGCCTCATGTGACTGGACCCTTCACTCTTGGGGGGTCTTTGGGAACGTCGTAGGTTGGGGAAGGGGCACCTCTTGAACAGGGCCCCTGTTCCCCACCCCCCCCCCCCGTCAGTCCCCAGGAGGAGCAGGGACCCCCCCCCCCCCAGATACAGTTCCCCTCAGCATCCCCAGTAGTTCCGGAGACAGGAGTGTCCCCCCATAACCGCTCAACAATGAGGTTGGGAGGGCCAGGCAGGGCCGGGGGCGCCGCGGTGTGAATTTGCACGCAAGAGGAGGCCTGAGGGGGCCTCGGTACATTGAAAGGGCCCTGCCCGTCCCTGATCCGGGGACCTGCCTTCTCGAGACCTGGATGGGATTAACTTGAAGTCCCCGTGGTTCCCAGACGCGCCCACGTGTCAGAATCACCTAGGGGACCTGGCAAAACAAAGATTGTGGGGCACCGCCCTCGGAATCTCTGATTCACTAGGTCCAGGGCCGGGTCTGGAATTTGCGCCTGTGACGTGTTCCCAGGTGATGTCAATGCTACTGGCCTGGGGTTCACACTGGTTTAGAGAAAGGCCAGTCCGTGTCCTGCTTCAGTCCCTAGGGATTTGTGGGACTCGAAGCTCTTCTGGTTTCTCTGGGCTGTGAGTTCCCGCTGAATTTCCAGCCTGCCCGGGCGGCCCTACCCCTGAAATCAGGGACAGAGCTCAGTCCTTTAGGGTGACTGACGGGGACCCTTTAAGGCGTGGCCGGCTGACTTCAGGGTGGTGGGAGCTGCTGGAGCAGAGTTGTACCAGAGCCACACAACTCCAGTTCCATTTGGATGCTCGCTGTTCTAATTGTTCCTGGGCCACAGGTCATTTGGGGGATGGCCTGAGACGGAGGACGATCTGGCTCACAGAGGATGTATAGTCAAGGCTAATTTCCCCGTCCATCTCTGACTCCTCAGTAGAGACAGGTTTGGCTGCAACTGAGCCCCAGAATAAGCTGTGCTGAGGGCAGCATCTTGGGAATGAGGATAAAAGAGGCTGTGTCTCCCAGGTCCTTAACCCTATGTGCCCCAGAGGCAGGGCTAGCTTCTCCTGGGTTCTGTTCCTTTCACCTTTTCTCAGTGCTAGGAGCTGAAGGTGTGGTGGGTCCCAGCTGGTTGACCTTCATAAAAGACCCCAGGCTGCTCGTACGTACCACTATCTTTAGGCAAAATCCTCAACTTCATCCTTCTCTCTCATCCCACCTCCTTGGGGGTTGCATCCCTCTGTCCAGACCTGTCTGCCGGTTGCTGGGTGCCCTGAGTGGCAGAAGGGTCCCCGAATTTTGCAGGGCTCTGTCCAGATGGGAAGAGTCTCAGATGCCTACCTCCTGGGGCTCTCTCACACTCACTGCAGGGTGGGCAGTTTGGCCGGAAGCGTCAGGCTGAGTCTCGATGATCTGAATCGTCATAACTGCCAGAGAACGTCCTACACCTCATTCCCATCTGCTACACTGTGCAAGCCTTGTCCCCAGTACCACACACAGACACGTGTCCAGGTGTAGCTTTTGTCCTCTCGAGTTCCCAGGGGAATCGTTTACTCTTTGTCCTAATAAGTGGGACCCTGCAAGTAGGGAAATAACCCCGATTCCTTCCAGAGCAAGCTTAAGAAGGCACTTGGGCAGAAGGGGCATGGTTGCATTTTCTCCTAAACTATTGTGAGGACGTGAGGTATTAACTCCCCGTCGTCGCTTCTCATGCTCGCTTCCCAGGGCTGCAGCAACAGCTGACTCACCCCTGCCCCTGCTGCAGCAACAGCTGACTCACCCCTGCCCCTCCTAATCGTTGTGATTGTCAGGGCGGTGGGGGGGGGGGGTTGTTCTCGGTAGCAGGGTGCCAGCCTCTGGGATTCTGTTTCTTGGCTCTTCTAAGGGTGGGGGATGCCAGAGGCAGGGCAACTGTAATGGAAAGGTCAGACAGTTGGTATAGACTGCATCAGATGGGACCTTATCTTCAGCCAAGAGAGTATTTTTTATTTTAACAAGGATGATTTCGTCAAAAATAATTTAATTCTTACTTAAGACATGGGTGATTGAATCCATCATTTTCACTTTCTGCAACCCTCTAAAGAGGAAACATCAATCCACAAGGCATGGAGCAGAAGGAGGTCACATTCTGCCACGTGGCGTCCATCCCCTACTATCGGGACAGGGGAGAGAAGATCCGGGCTTTGGAGTATTGTCCTGAGTAAATGCCTCTAACGTGCCCCAGGCTTGCCCTGCCCGCAGCCTCAGGAGACAGTAGGCTCCCCAGCCTTTTCTGTGAACCTTGCCAGTTTCTCTCTGCATCAGTGCATAATGTCAAATGAGGGGCCCCCACCAAGGCGCCTGCTGCTTGCTGCCAGGCACTCCTGATGACTTCAGCTAATTTCTGAGTCTAGAAACATTGTTGACAATGTGATTTCTGAAACGTGAAAGGCGTTATCTCGTCGTGCCATCTGCAGAGTGTCTGTCTGAGCTGGGGCTTCCGCTGCCACTCTGCCCCCTCGAAGCAACTCTCGCTGCTCCGTCATCATCTCCCACAGCTAATTGCTCCAAACTGACAAGGAGCCTTTTTTCCATTTAGAGATACAGGGAAATGGAACTTTCTTGCTGATGTTTCCAAGTCAAGCGTGCCTTTTGGAATTGTAAGTTGATCTTTTGGTTCGGGAGGGGTGGAGGGGGGTTGGAGGGAGTCTGGTTTCAGCACTGGGTCAGGGACAGCTCCTGGGAAAGAAGGGACCCAGGAGTCCTGGCTGGGAAGGGAGGCCCTCCTGTGATTCTGTGACAGGAAGTCTGGAATGAAATGGAATGTGCTGCTTTGGGAGGTAGTGAATTCTCTGTCAGTAGAGGTAAGCAAATGGAGATGAAATTTTTTTTTTTTTTTACCTGCTTGGAAAGCCGTAAATAGAGCCAAACTTTAAATGGGTGACCTCTTCTAGCTCAGAGAGTCTCCTGGAACCAGTTATTTTCAGGGGAAATGTGAGGTAGAGGAGGGTAGTAAAAGGGTCAGGGCTAGTGTAGTGGTTATCTATCGCTGTGTAACAAATCACTGGAGCAGGTCAGTGGCTTGAAACGACAATACATTTTTTTTTTTTCACATAGCTTTTCTGGTCATTGACTCAGACAGGGCACAGTGAGGATACCTTGTCTCTATTCCATGATGCCTGAGACCTCAGCCTGAGGTCTTGCAGACTAAGGGGCTGGAATCATCTGAGAGCTTCACTGGGGCTAAGAATCCATTTCAAGGTGGTTCGTTCGCCTGGCTGGGAAGTTGGTGCTGGCTCTTGGCCAGGGGCCTCAGTTCCTCACCACATGGACCTTTCTAGAGGGCTGCTCGAGTCCTCATGGTGTGATGGCTGGTCTTCTCAGAGTAAGAAATTCAAAGCAGAAGCTACAATGTCTTTTATGGCTTATCCTCGGAAGTCACACACTATCGTTTCTGTAGTCTTCTCTTGGTCACAGAGGTCAGCCTGATTCAGTGTGGGAGGGGAATACACACAGGTATAAATACCAAGAGGCAAGGACCCTTAGGGGGAGGATCTTGGACGTTGGCCATTATGCTAGACAATCAGATGGCAGAGCAAGGTAGCCAGGTTCTGTTGGTTGGAAGGGGGAAGACAAGTTCTGAGCTCAGTAATATTCAGCAGCAGGGGCATCAATTCCAAGCCACGTTGGGTTTCTGTGAAACGTGTTCTCTTCTCTCTTTACTCGCTCCCCCGTGGCGTCCCCTCCACTGCCATGTATCTGTGCTTCCACAACTTTGCTCCCAACATTGGCCTTTTCCTTGAGCTTCATTCAGACTTACATTTCCGTCTCACTCCAACTACTCCGGCCTTCCATCGGCTTCTCAAATACATCACAGTCTTGGACGCTGCAGGGGCCTCTGTACATGGTATTATCTCTGCCAGGAATACCGTCCCCAAAAGTCCACCTTCATCCCAGCCCCGGTCAACTCACGGGTATCTCAGTCCAAACGCCGTTTTCTTGAGCAGTCTTTTCTGACCTCTCCCACGGCAGATTGTATTTCCCGAAGATGGCCTTAAAAACACCTATCTCCCGTCCCACGTGCTCTTCTTACAATGCAATGTTGACATTACTCTGTCAAGAGGTGGATTTGTGTTTCCTCCTCTATAACTTGAGTGGACCTTTGTTACTGCCTTGATCAATAGAATGTGGCGGAAATGATGCTGTGTGACTTTCAAGGTTAAGTCATAAGAGGCATCATCTCTCTCTCTCTTTCTCTGTCTCTCTCTATCCCTCTCTCCACTAACTAGCCCATGCAGAAGCCACTTGGAAAGCTGACACTGCCTATCAAACATGTGGGTGATGAGCCCTTGGGTGACTCCAGCCCCCTTTGTAGAGCAGAGGCAAATTACTTCCACTGTGCTCTTTGGAACTCCTGACTTACAGAGGCTGTGAGAAATGATAAATGATTATCGTTGTTTTATGCCACCAAATTTTGGGGTTGTTGTGCAACCACAGTAACTGATATGTCCCCAGACTCCATTCGATTTCCTTATAATGTGCCATCATAACTCCTGATATTTTCCCTTCAGACCATTCTTCAAGAGTTTGTAGTTCTATATTTACAGGTTCAATTAATTTCTTCTTTTTCTTGTTCTGGAATTCTTCTTCTTCTTCTTTTTAGTATGAAATTTACTGTCAAATTGGTTTCCATGCAACACCCGGTGCTCATCCCAACAGGTGCCCTCCTCAATGCCCATCACCCACTTTCCCCTCCCTCCCGCCCCCCATCAACCCTCAGTTTATTCTGAGTTTTTAAGAGTCGCTTATGGTTTGCCTCCTTCCCTCTCTGTAACTTTTTTTCCCCCTTCCCCTCCCCCCTGGTCTTCTGTTAAGTTTCTCAGGATCCACATAAGAGTGAAAACACACGGTTTTCACTACCTGCTCTTTTAGACGGTAACATTTATGAAGGTAAGCCCTGTACCCAGTTTGCTCACCAGCACCTTGCCAGAGTCCGGCATAAAACGTGTACTCGATACAAGTGTTAAATGGATAAATTCGTGAATGAGCTTTCCCCCCTTAACGCTTCACAGCCGCTTCAAACCCTTCATATACGAGCCCAAGTTATCATGCGTATCTCCTGACTCAGTCCTCCTCTGGCATCTTGGCGAAAGCACCACTGCCTCTTCGGGTACTCAGACCATGAGCTTGGAAACCATCTTCGTCTTTTCTCATCCTCCTTTCCACAAAGGACTCCCGGTCTGTCCATTCTACCTCTTAATACGCTCTCATTCCACCCCCTTCGCCCCACCTCGGTTCCGTCCCCCATCGTTTCTTCCCCGCATCACATCAGGAGGCTCCTGACCACTTCAGTTCCCTCCAACACGTCATCCAGCCTGGCAAGGGGACCTTCCCACGATGCACGTCTGAGCTCGCTAGGCGTTGGATGAGAATTGTTCACTGGCTCCGGCGTTGTCTTTATAATGAAGTTCAAAGTCCTCAGTGGTCTCCCGGAATCATTTGTGGAGAAGGGCGGGATAGAAGTTAAATACAGCAAAGCTCCTTGCTGGGTCTTACCGTTAGTTCCTCGGGGATCTGTCCTGGGCTCATCCGCTCTCCTTCGTCTCTTACCATCCCATCCCCCCACCCTTTGCCCCCCACAGTGTGCTCTAAACTCATCACGCTCTTTGGGCTCTTCCCAAATCACCTGTATTAATTTGGTTGCAAGTGACAGGGATCTGACTTCAGCTAATTTAGGTACTAAGGAGAGTTCACTGACTCAAGGAATTGGTGCAGGGAGGGCAGGGGCAGGAGTTCCCAAACAACCAGACCAGGGACTCAGGGAGCACTGCTATCTCTCCTTCTATTCCAGCGGGCCAGCTGATCCTCCCTCACTAGAGAAGGGCTTTCTCTGTGCTTCGGATGTTGCTGCGAGCAAACCACTTTAACCTTAGTGGTGTAATATATGAACATCATTTATTATTACAGTGTCTCGTGGCTCTGTGCCTTCCACCTGGAGCACCTTTTCTTCTCCTTTCCACCCTGATCACTCTCCTCTGCCTTTCTTCTCTCATCTGATGAACGACCTCCTCCGGGAAGCCTTCTCTTTCTCGAACCCCTCCTTCCCTCCACCCACCAAAGCTAGAGTAGGGGTTTCTTCCTCCCACGCCCAAAGACCTCTATGCTTACCTTACTTCTACTCATTACCTGAATTCCTAATTTGACTTCTTTTAAAAATCTATCTTCCCTCCCCAACTGTGAGCTTCTGTAGGGACAAACTTGTATTCCTAATGCCTCGGTCAGGGTCTGGCACTTAGTAGGTGCTTGATGAGCGCTTGTGAAATGGGCGAATTAAGCAGAGCACAGAGGAGGCTGCCCTCGAAATGAACTTCTCTGTCCCCTGGTGTGACCAGATGGTCCAGCTGTGATGTGCTGGGGCAGAGAGAGGCCGATTTCCCCCACAGCTGCCCAGCGGTGGAAAACCCGCAGGCCGTTTGGGGAGCCCTAAGCTGGCCCGGCAGATGGAGGAGGGCTGAAGGCCCCACAGCCCTTTTGAGCCTCCCCATCGCTGAGCGGCCACAAGAGGCCATGACAACATCTGGGAGAGCGGATGGTTCAGGGGGAAGCATCAGATGTTGAGCCTCGTGCAGGTGAAATAACCAGTCTCAGCCTGAGGTTCCTGGCGTCTGCTTGTGGGAGGGCGCGGGGTCAGGGGGCCCTGTGAAATGGCACGGAGAGCGGGCTTGATTAATCAAGTTAGACCAGCCAAGCCAGGAGTTTAGGGGCCAGACAAAAGAACCTCTAGAGCTGCTGTTTATTGAGTCCTTCCTACGTGCCAAGCTTATGCTGAACTCTGTGCTTGTCCGTTCACTGCTTTTAACCCTATGAGGCAGGAACTCCTGTTATCTCTGCACTGTCCTCCCCCACGGCATTATGATAAGGCCACGGTATTGTGGCAAAGCCAGGTATCTGGGGTCTGAAAGCTGGATTTGAACTGTGGGGCTGTCTCTTCTTAGTGGTTTGGGTCTGGTCGTATGGTTTTTACTGTTTTGCGGAGCCTGTATTTCCCTACAGATACTTGGCTTTGTAGATGGCCACCTCTCATTACGTCCTCACGTGGCAGAGAGGGTTCTGGTCTCTTCCTCTTCTTACAGGGATGTTAATCGCATCACGGAGTCCCCACCCTCACGGCTCCATTTAAACCCGGTTCGTTCCGAAAGGCCCCGCTTTCAAATACGATCACCTTGAAGCTTAAGGCTTCAACGGATGCATCTGGGGCGTGGGCACACAAACCTTCAGTCCGTAACACTTCTGCTCATTATGAGGAGTGTTACTGAGGAGTTTACAGATTCATTCCTTCATTCACGTAATTTATATCGGTTGATTCACTACCTGCCAAGTAATAGTACTATACTGATGGATTCACTGTATGTCCGGTAAGTCAAGCAATGGGTGAGACAAAGGGCTCAGATAAGACAGGAAGATAGGGAGTCGGGAAGCCAGCCAGAGTTGACAGCAAGTGCTGGGTGTCCCTTTATATGACATCTGGAATCCAAGATGGCCCTCGATGAGCGTTGCTTCCTCATAGTCATATTCTGGTATTTTCATGGCGTAAGTCTACCGCACGGGGCTCTTCTGTGCAGCCAATGATACACTGCGAAAATGATGGTGTGACTTCTGAGCTTGGGTTGGAAAACAAGAGCTGACTTCCATCTTGCTTACTTTGGATCGTTTACTGCCACGTTGTGAGGGCACTGAAGCAGCCCTGGGGAGAAGCCTGTGTCATGTGGAACCAAGATATCCTGCCACCAGCCAGCACAGATGTGACAACCGTACTGGGGGAGACATCTTGGAATCTGGTCCTCCGGACTCCGTCTAGCCTTCACAGAGCCGCCGTTTGAGCCAACGTCTTGACTGAGACCTCGTAAGAGACTCTGAGCCAGGACCACCCAGCTAAGCCAGTCCTGCCCAGTTGGCCCACAGAAACTGTGGAAGGTAATGGATGGTTGTCGTTATTTTCTGTCGCTAAGGTTTGGACGACTTTGTTATGCAGCCTTGGATGACTGACATGAACTTGGCACCTGGAAGTAGGTACTTTTACAACCCACCTACGGTGGTGGCTTTGGGAATGGTTGGTGGCAGAAGATGGAGAGCGTTCGTGGAAGCGCAAATCGTCTTGAACAGATCGCGTACCAGAAGTCTGATGGTCTAAGAGGAGGATGTTGGTGAGGGCTTACGGCCAGGCTTATAGAGAGATTCACGAGGCAAGGACCTGGCCAGGTCAAAGTCAACATGGGTTTTCCAGTTATGTGAATGAGCTATTTTGGGAGTGGATGCTCCATTCTGGTTAAGTCTGAAGTCCTGGCCAATGTCAACTGCAATCTCTTGAGAAATCTTGAGCCCCAACCGCCCAGCAGAGCCGCTTCCAAACTCCTGACCCATTGAAACTATGTGAGATAATAAGTGTTTATGGTTTTACATTGAAGTTCCAGGGAAACTTGTGACAGCAGTAGATGATTAACGTGAGAAGAATTAATAAAGAATGGCTTTCCATTCAAGTATGATCTAGTTCGGTGTTGGCCCCGAAGGAGGTCCTCAGTGGAGGCCCATCAGACTTGGGTCTTGCCTTGTTTGATACCTTTTATTGTTTTCAGAAGGTTAGCAGTAATTACGGTAATTCACACTTACTGAACACTGATTATGTACCAGGCATATGCAGAACTGTGTACATAGCTTATCTTTTCATTCCAGCAACAACCCAGTATTATGGAACAGGAGACTTGAGGCCCACAGAAGTTAAAAACTCTCTCCCTGGATCTCTAGCAAGGAGTTGAAAATAGCGGGCTGGAGTTTACAAGAAGAGTCATAGCTGGAGTTACTGAGTAGGAGTGTGATGCCCAAAAATGAAACCATGGATACGGTGTGATGAAACATGATAAAAACGGGACAACAGGATGTAGTCTGGAGAGAGGGGGCAGGGATGACGGTGGGCCTCGTCCGTGGGGTAGGCTACGTTCAAGGAAACGGAGGAGGAAAATCTGGTCAGAGAGAGAAAGGGGAACCGGGATTGCGGAGTATCATGGAAGACCGATGGTGCCATGATGGGCTTTTGGACTCGCCAACATGGTGGGTTACAGTCCTGTTGTTTAATCAAACACTTTAATCTAGGTGTTGCTGCAAAGATATTTTGTAGATCTGATTAAAGTGAGTAATCAGGTGGCTTAAAGTAAGAGAGATCATCCTAGATAATCTGGACTGGACTGGTTCAATCTGGGAGAAGTCCTTAAGAGCAGGACTGGGAAACGAAATTTGATAGCCATCAGCAGGTTTAGTCTGTGCCCAATGGTGCCAGCATTCCCTTCTGATGGCTTGCCCTGTGGGTTTTATTTTATTTGTATTTATTTATTTAGAAAATTCTTAATGTTTATTTATTTTTGAGAGAGAGAGACAGACAGACAGAGCGCGAGTGGGGGAGGGGCAGAGAGAGAGGGAGACCCAAAGTCTGAAGTTGTCTCCAGGCTCCTAGCTGTCAGCACAGAGCCTGATGCGGGGCTCGAACTCACGACCCACGAGATCATGACCTGAGCCGAAGTCGGCTGCTCAACTGACTGAGCCACCCAGGCGCCCGCCCCTCAGTTTCCATTCTTTTGTGGATGTTAAGCTCCTAGTCCTCACTACCTGGTAATAGTCCCAGTGCCTGGTGAAACTTCAGCCTTGGGCCCCACTCGGAATTGTGGAATTTCACTTCATTCCCTGCCAAAAGAGATTGGAATATGATCTCTGAGCCTGATTATACCTATATTTGTAACACTTTGAAGTTTTATGTGCCATTTATGTGAGTTTGGAAAAGAAGATTAGGCCGTTCTGTGACCTGGGCAGTAGTCCATTAGCACTTCATTTGCATTATCTCATTTAACCGTCACAATAACCCTGTGAAGGCACTATTATCATCTTCACTTTTCAAATGAGAAAATTGAGGCTCGAATAGATGAAGTAAGTGATCTGTCCAAAGTCATTCACCTAGTAAGCAGTAGTAGATTGAGGAATCAAATCCAGGCACTCTACCCAACCCCAGAGCCCATGTTTTTAACCGTTGCCATAACCTACAGGACTTCTCAGTGCCTTTACTACACTGATGGGCACTGTAAGTCTCCAAGAGTGGCTGTGCAGAATTTCCCAAATTGATTTTACCCGATTCTTCTTAAGCTTCTTTCATAACTGTGGCTCTGGACACATTCTTTGGGAAATGTTCTTGCAGAGACAGACCAGGATAAATGTGGGGAGACCCCACTGAGGTGCATTGTGTTACAGTCAGCTTTTGCTTAAGTAAGGCAGTGGTAACAAAGAGCCCCTCAAAAATCGGTACCTTATCAAACAACAGAAATTCATCTCCGTCTTATGTTACATCTTAGCACCTGCAGTTTAGAGCTGCAGCTCTAACTCGGTATGACTTTCATTTTGGGACTCGTGTAGACAGAGTCACCCCAGTCCAGGACACGATAGTCTCATGGCAGAAGGGAAGTTCAAGAGATCAGGTGGAGACCTGGAACTCATCTTCACTCCCGCCTGGACATCGCGTAGGTCAAACTGCTCACTGATTACGGGCCAAAGCATGTCAGATGTCCAAGCCCAAAGTCCATGAGATAGAAATGCGTGCGGTCTTTACAGGCAATGACGAAATAAATAATTCCCGGAGCGCTACAATCCACCATGGAGGATGGAACCATCCAGAGTGTGCATGCGGGCATGTTTGGTGGTAGAAGGAAGGGAAGTTGGAAGCTGTACCCTCGAGTTTTCGGGGCAAGCATGGGAGGCGTGAGGGCGGGAGCTAACGGGAGGCAAGGGGGCCGCTGCTGTTCGTTTCGCACAGCCTCATGGGTCAGTGACGACGTCCACCCATCCCAGGACATCATGATGGAAGCACCACGTGAAATGTGGGCGCGGGAGGGCGGTGCCTGGATATCCTCTTTGATATCAGCTTCCCATGTTCGAAAGGTGTTGCTGGCTTGTTCATTCCTCTGTGCTTTACACATTCAGAGAGCTCTCTCCACAGACTTGGAAAAAAAATCTATTTATGTGTCTCCTCTTACTTTCCTTCCCCCCTTTCGATTGCTCCCTAATCAGCAGCTGATCGCGCCTGCCCTATAACCTGAAGGTGATGTCATCTTTGGTATCGTTCAAGATATAGCACTTAACAGTTGTTAAATAGGGGAGTTCATTTTTAGAACACTGCCTGCTTATCTTCCCCTGCTTTACAAAGGTGATTAAGATTTATTTTTACTTGGATGAAAACAGCCTTCATTGATTTCGGCCCTATGGAGAGATACGAAGACACTTGCATTAACCAGAGAGGAGGTTAACCCTTCTTTTCACTGCCATCGGGCTACACTCCGCCTCCTAGGTTAGGTTGAATGGGTAAACAAAGTCAAAATGTTCTTGCTCGGTACAAAAGCAGCATATGCTGGGGTCAGAGAATGTGACTTCTCTGTGCTCAGTGCGAGGCTATTTGGGGGATCCCAGTTCTTGGGAAGCTTTCCCAGGATAGCGACCAGGGGAGAGTGCGGTTTGGGAAGCTCCAGCTGTGGCCTTCTCTTCTCTCAGGCTGGGATCTGTATTACTTTCCTCCCTTTTACCCTTCACACCCCGTGCCCCCAAACTCTGTCTTCTCGTCTTGTAACAGATGCTCCCACTTTGTTAGGTATTTGTTGTATCAGCATCCCACTTCCGGGCATCAAAATCTGCCCTAGTTTCCTACTGATGCTTTAACCAATTACCACGCACTCAGTTGCCGAAAACGATACAGATTTATTGTATTACAATTCTGGAAGCCAGCCGTCTGAAATGGTCTCATGGGACTAAAAGCAAGGGACCGGCAGAGCTGTATTCCTTCTGGAGGTTCTAGAGGAGAGTCCATTTCCGGGTCTTTCGGCTTCTGGTGGCTGCCTGCATTCTTTGACTCATGGTCCCCTTCCATCTTCAAAGCCATCAGCGAATCGTCGGTCAAGTGTGTCTCATGTGTCTCTGTTTCTAACTCTGCCTCCTCCTTCTTCCGCCTTTAAGCAATCCTTGTGATTACCCTGAGCCCATCTAGAGAATCCAGGATAATCTTATCATAAGGTCAGCTGGTTAGCAACTTCAATTCCACCTGCAACCTTAATTCTCTCCTGCTGGGTAACCCAACACCTTTACAGGTTCTGAGGATTAGGACTTGGGCATTTTTTGGAGGGCCACTCTTCGGCCTACCGTCCCACTGAATCTTTTGCTTTTGTCAAATGTGCACCTGGAGATGGTTTTTATCTTTTTACCAGCCTGGAAAGCCCCGGGGGTCCGGGAGAAAAGAGGAATGTGTGGTGTATAATGTAAACGATTTCAAATTATCCCTATGATATTATTATTCTAAAGGGTTCTTTGGTCACGGCAACAATGCGAATCTTCTTTGGCTACATCCTCCCTATAGTTTCCAGACTCTTATTTGGTTGATGGTGAGTGTTTCCATGTCCTAGCTGTTACTCTGACCCAGCGTGCCTTGACTGTAGAGAATAAGCGAAGCTTGGTGTATGAGGCAGGGTTCTTCAGAGAAAACAGAACCAATGGGGTATACAGAGAGATGCATATATGCGAGGAGATTGATTGTAGGAATTGGCTCATGTGATTAGGGAGGCAAAGAAGTCTCCTAATCTGCCGTCTGCTAGCTGGAAAACCAGGAGAGCTGGAGATGTAATTCAGTCCAAGTCCAACGGTCAGAGAACTTGGGGCTCATGGTGTAAGTCCTGGTCTGAGTCCGAAAGCCAGAGATTCGGAGGGGAAGATGTTTGAGGATAGAAGACGGTTGTCTCAGATCAAGCAGAGAGCACAAGTTCGCCTTCCTGCCATCTTTTTTGTTCTCTTCAAGCCTTCAGTAGATTGGATGATGCCCACCACACTGGCAAGGGTGGTCATCTTTACTCAGTCTACTGATACAAATGCTAATCTCTTCTGGAGATGCTCTCACAGACACATCCAGAAATAATGGGTATACCAGTTATCTGGGCATCCCTTAGCACTGCTAAGGTAACACATACCATTCCCCATTATGCTTGGTAAGAACTGAAGTCCACAGGGAGCCGATCATGCACGGCTTTAGAAAACACGGTAGGAATTGTGGCATTTATTCTGAGATCCATGGTGTGTCCTTGGCCCCCCATCACCCCAACCCCTTCAGGGAGAAAGGGACATTTCTATATTTCTAGCTCTAGGGAGAGTAACATTTCCACCACCGTTATTAAATGAATAAGTGAGTGAATGATTGAATATATATGCTCCATGCATGTTTAATACGTGCATATAGATACACATATACCTGTGACTATGACCTCTGGTTTCCGCCTTCCCACACGTGGCGTTTATTAACATAGGAGAATAACTGGAGTTTGACAGAAGCCAAGTTATATTTGCAAGCAAAGCAGTTAAAGCACGTTTCACCTTCTGGAAGCATGCCATGCAGGCTTCACGAGGGACAGGCCAGTTCCTAGAGAAGCATTTAGCTGTTAAAGGAACCTGACATTGGATTTAAATTGACTGATGAAATGGAACCTCATTTGCTTACTGCCAGACGGTCCTTGGTAACTTTTGGAAAGCCCAGATTTCTTATTTTGGAGGTGGTGGTGGGGTGGGGGTGGGGGGGGGATCTTAAGGACCGTTAATAGGCAGATCGATGGATGAAGAAAGGATTTCTGGAATTCCTGAACGCAGACAGATGAGCTGCTCTTAAATCCCACAGTTTTCCAGTAGAAAGCTCACAGTGCTTGATCACAATGGTCTGGAAGACTGTCCAGTGACATGAAAAATGCTTATCACCAAACACCAATACGGAATTGCGTAAATGATTTTTTTTTCTGTTTATGTAAAAATATATCTAGAAAAAAAATTGGCAAGTTCTGACCTCAAGCCATGGCTGTGTGAGGATAGTGGGACTGTGGCTAATTTGTTTGCTAATAATAAATAAACAGGGCTGAACTTCATTGAGCATTTGGCATGTGCCTGGCATTACATTCAGCAATTTTTTGTGGATCATCTTATTTAACCTTCATAATAACCTTATTAGGTAGGTGCTCAGTGGGGTATGAGGCTGAGGAAGCTGGCTTAGAGAGGTTCAGTGGTGTTCTTACAGCTACCCAGATAATGTATTAGTCAGAATAGTGTAAATTACTCTCTGGAAACAAAATCCCCGAATCTCAATGGTTTTTACAAAGTGAAATTTTCTCTCTCACTCATGTTATGGTCTGACCACGTCATGATCTGACCATGCCGAGGTCTGATGTCATTCAGGTGACTCTCCTTGGTGGTTCGACCTGAAGGGTGACTTAGGGACCTCAGAAGCTCCCATCTTGTAACTCTGCCCTCTCAAAGTTCTTATGTCGACCACGCATGCCAGATGGACAAAGCGTGGAGAAGTCACACCCTTGAGTTAAGAACAGCCTTGGAGCTGAAGGGATTTCACTCACATCCCCATTGGTAAGAACTTGGCCCCCTGCCCCCACCCTAGATGCGAGGGAGTCTGGGAAAAGTAATCTTTCTGCGTGGAGAGGCAGAGGAAATAGTGTGGGAAACACATAGCATTGCTTCGGGTAGGTTCCCTAGAAAGTGGCGGAGCCTGACGTTGAACTTGAGTCAGGCATTCTGACTCCAAAGTCGAGACAAGCGATCTGGGGACATTGCTTTCTCTCTGTTCCCCTGCCGATAACCATTTAGAGCTGTCTGAGTGGTTTTGTATCATAAGTAGACTTTTAAAAGTCTACGAATAGACTCTGTATCATAAAATAGACTTTTCCATAGGCTTTCTATAGAGAAGTCTCTAGAGAACGGGATAAGAACTAGATTATGAGGTTTCCATTATGGTAAAATACAGACAGCATAAAATTTGCCATTTTTATTATTCTGAAGGGTACACTCTAGTGGCTCTTAGTACATTCAGAAAGCTCTGCAGTCATTACCACTACAAGTTCCAGAGCGTTTCTGTCATACGAAATGGAAACCCCATGCCCATAATCAGCCACTTCTTTGTTCCTCCCTCCCGTCCAGCCCCTGGCAACCGCTGCCCTGCATTCTGTCTCTGTGGTCTTGCCAGTTCTGGATGTTTCATGGAAATGGAATCGTACAATCTATGGTCTTCTGTGTCTGGCTCTTTTCGGTGAGCATAAGGTGTTCAAAGTTCATCCATGTCGTAGCATGGGTCAGAATTTCATTTTTATGGGCTGAATAATAGTCCCTTGTATGGATGTACCACGTGTTGTTTATCCATAAACTCATCGGTTGATGGACATTTGTATTGTTTCGCCTTCTGGCTCTTGTCAACAGAGCTGCTGTGAGCATTTGTGTACCAGTGTTTGGTTTGAACTCCTGGTTTGCCTCTCCACGATGGCTAATGACACGGAACGTCTTTTCATACGCTCGTTGGCTATTTGTGCAACTTCTCTGGGAAAGGGTCTACTCAAGTCCTTGGCTCCTTTTAATCAGGTGGTTGGTCTTTTTGTTGGTGGGGTGTAAGGATTCTCATGTGTCTGGATACTAGGCCCTTATCAGGTACGGTTTCCTCCCTAGTTATATGCTTTTTTAAAACCCCCTTCCTGTTCTCTCTGCCTGCCCCATTCACGCTGCAGGAAGGGCTGTCCAGGCACACCCCCGTGGGGGGTGTAGAGGACCAGTCGACAAAGAAAACAAGGGTCGTTCGCATTAATGTGCATTTGCGGGTCCATAGCAGGGACAACTGTGTTTATAGCCATGGCTTTCAGTCAAGGGCTGGGATCGAGGTGGGGGAAAGTCTGGACCATAGACCCTATGCCATGAAATGAGGAGAAGGGAAGACTGGAGATGACCTGAGTCATTCTTCTGCCCGGACGGAGAGCAGAGTCTCCCCGGGGTCCAAGAAAGACAGGATCTCAGTGGCGAGCCCAGAGGTTTCTACACTGGTGGGTCCCTGAGGTGCCCAATGCTGTACCTCATTGATTGCATTTTGGGAAAACTTGCCACAAGGAAAGAATTTTTCGTAGACGACTCAGGTGAAATCTGGAGAGTCCCAGCACAGACGGGACCTTTTCCAGGCTTTCGGGGGTCCCCCTTGAGAAGTGATGAGTTTCAGAAAGGAGCTGTGTGGCCAAATGGCCCCTTGGACGTAGAGTGGGAATGTGTTTGTGGGGAGTCTGCCTGAAGGGCCTGAGGGCAGCACAGGGGCTCTGCACACGGACGAGGCAGGAAACCATCCCCCAATCCTGCAGGGTCTAGAGAGGCAATGGAAAGTGAGGGAGTCTGGGCCACCTTTGTGGAGAGGATACGGAGTTAGGATGGCCCTCACGGACCCGCACCCCCTGTTGGCCTCCAGTCCCGGGCGAGCCCCTCATACCCAAGCTCTGCCCAGAGACAGGGCAAGAGGTGGAAAGTGAGTGAAATCGCAAGCCAGTGGCGTAGTTGCTCCAAAGGGGCTAAGTTTTAGGTCAGTCGGAACAGAGTTTTCTGCTAAGTAGAAAAGAGTCTCATGGGCAAAACGAACCCGTTTACAGTAGTGGTTCTCAGACTTTAGGCGCATGTGAATCACCCGGGGCGGGGGTGGGGGGTGGGGTGGGGGGCTGGTTTAAGGCACAGATGGGAGCTCCCCACCCCCAGAGTTTCTGGTTCACGGGGTCTATGGTAGAACCTGGGAATCTGTATTTCTAACACATCCCCAGGGGAATGCTGAGGCTGATGGTTTGAGGACCACCCCCCCCCCCAGAGAATTACTGATTTACGTACAGAATAAAGAAGAGGGAGTATTGACGTTTATAAAACTTCTGTGAGATAAATCTGCAGGGCGCATTGTCATGGTAAAAAATTCAGACAGCGTAAAAATGAGTGTTCCTTCACTCCCTCCACCTGCCCCACCCCGTCTGCATCATACTCGTCGGAGGCAGCCTCTGGTAGCGGGTTCTGGCGTATCATTCAAGTCATGTTCTACTTAGAAAGACGTATCTGTAAACACAAGTGTTTGTGTCATGTATCAGTTTTACGTAAACATAAGCTCGCGATACGCGGTTCTGCACCCGGTGCGTTTTCCTCATTCGTGTCTCAGATCTTCCTGAAAGATGAACGTGTAGATTGACATGCTTTTTAATACAGCTTTGAGTTCTCACTGACTTATGTTTCCCTAATCGTTTGTAATCAAGTCTTATCTCTTCTGGAACAGTACTAACAGAACGTTGCAACTGGCAGGAAGAACCATCCTAATAGCGATTTACTGAGGGACAGTTTATTAAGCGCCAACGCTCTGGAAGTCTTTATGTATTATCTTCTTTAACCCGCTTGGTAACTCTGTAGCATCGGAGTCATTCTGGCCCTTTACAGGTGCAGAGACTCTGGCTCAGCGGGGTCAAGTGACTTTTATATTCAGTAGGCGGTAGAGTCCAGGCTTGAACGCAGATTGAACTGCCTTCAAAGCCTCGTCCAACCATTACTCCTGGAAGTTTCTCAGTGTGTATCAGAGCCCATTCTTTGTAAAACCCGCCGAGTCACATTTAGTGATGAGAGCGACGAGGGCCTCATGGGGAAAGGTAAATGATGATGAATTAGTTTAATCACCACAGAGGACAGAGTGGCAAGAAACGCCATGGGGCAGAGACTGGCTACGTGCCCCAGGAATGGACTGGATGATGTTTGCTCCTTTCTCCAGCATGCAAGGTAGGCTCTGGGATTGGAACAGTTGGTGTCAGAGACCACACATTTCCTTTAAGTCGCTCCAGGGCAAGATTCCTTAGTACTAGCTCGATATGGGAAGAACTAACCCGGTCTTTCTTGTTCGGTGCCTCTTTTCTTTCTACAGGATATTTAGATTCCCGATTCTTCTTCTTGGCCCAGTGCTGGACCTTGATATTAATCCCTGGCTGTCATACTTATGATACTTTTGGTTTGCGAATTAAGCATAAATACAACTTTTACAACTTGGTCTGCAAATTCAAATTAAGAAAATCCAATTTACGCTAGCTTAACTGGCAAAGGAAATTCATTGGCTTACGTCACTGACTAGTTCAGAGATATCGGGCTTCAGGCACAGTTTGATCAGGGGGTTGACTATGTTTCTCTGTGAGTTATCTGAGTTGCTTTATAATGTGTCAACTTGGATCAGCCTGCATCTTCCAGAATTCCCTTTCCTAAATGTTTCATGTTAGAAGACATCCTTAGGCAAGATTTAGAGGATAGAAATGAACCAGGAACGATTTTTGTTCGGGAGTGCCTCCGATACCCTATTCCATAGTCACATGCTCTATCCCTGATCTTGAGGCTGTGTTAAGGCTCTGGGCTCAGTGGAGTTTCCAGCCTTGGTTATGTGTCCCAGAACCGTAAAACCTTCAGGCTGGGGTGAACGTGGGCCAGCAGTGCAAGCTCCCTGTCCCTTCTGGCGAATCTTTTCTCGGAGCCATTATTGTCCTTTTGTTCTGAAAATAGGCAGGGCATCCAGTCACCTCAAAGATGTCTGAGGCCACACAGACACCTCAATCCTAAACTCAGGTTCAGGATTTCAATCCCTTCGTTCGCAGTAGGATTCTTGGGAAAAGTGGCTCACTTCTCCTTACCAAAACATTTCTGCCATGCTAGGAGCACTGGGAGAAACACCTGTGTGAGGTGAGGAGAGCCCAATGTTATGTTCCTTTTTTATGGCTGAGTACCATTCCACTGTGTGTATAGACCACATCTTGTTACCCATTCGTCACTCTTGGATATTTGGATTGCCTTAACCTTTTGGCTGTCATGAATAAAGCTGCTGCAGTGAACATTTGTGCACAGACTTTGGGTCGGGTATCTGTTTTCAATTCTTTTGGGGAGATTCCCGGGAGTGGAGCCACTGGTCATAGGCTAACTCTGTGTTTCACTTACTGAGAAACTTACGGAAGGCATATCGAAGATAACCGTTACCTCCCGTTTTAGAGAAGAGGAAACGGAGGCCTTCCGGCGGCCGTAACGGTCACCTGTCCATCGTCACCGCTCAACTCTTTGGCTCCTGCCCAAATAATCTCCCTGGTCCTTACAGCTCATCCATTTGATGCCTGGTAGAAATTTCTACCTGGATATTTCACGGTGCCCTGAATGCAGCGTGTCTGAAACTGAATCCATCACTTCCTGTTTCCATGTCTGTGAATGACGCCCCCATCCCATCAGCCATCAGCCGGTCATCCCCCTTGGCCTCTCAAGGATGGAGGCATTATTAACTGCAGGGGGCCGGGGGCACGTTATTAATCTCGCCCCACCCCGTAAATGTCTCCTCCCACTAATTTGCATAAAAGAAAATCCTTCCCCATCTACCTCCACCCAAGTCACTCTTCCCAGAGCCCGGAGGGCAGTGTGCTTCTTTGATGCACTTTGGCAGAGATGCTCATTCGCGGCTCTTGTGAGAGAACTAAATTCCTGCCTTACCTAGCTAGCAACCGCTTGAAACCTGAACTGACCATGTGTGTCTTTAGGAGATGATTTGTCATTGCTCGCCTGGTGGATGCCCATGAAACTGCCCCGGGGGTCTTGACCACAGCCTGGAGCCCATTTCACATCCAAGTGAGTGACTGGAATGAGCTTTATTCAATAAATACAACTTTCTGCTGGGTCCAAGTGTACTGGGGAGACACCGGGAAGAGGTGAGCGGGGAAGGATGGGCAGGATTTTGAGGGGGGAATCTGGGCCTGGGAAGGGAGGGATGCCATAGGTAAAGGCAGGCGTGGGGGTGAGACCAGAGGAGGCTGCAGTCCCGTGGGAGATGATGAATCTGGGGGTGGAGGCCTGAACTCTGGCTCCGCCCTGGTCTGTATGGCCTTGTAGCGGGCACTGTTGAGTGCTGTCCAGCGTCCAGCGCGGAACACATCTGGATCTGTAAGTCAGGAGAGCATCTGGTTCAGCTGATCATCGATAAGGCAAAGAATGGGAACACGGGAGACTGGTGTCTGGCCTGTCGAAGGTAAAATGGTGGCAGGGGGCCTCTGTGCATCTTACTTAAGTCTTACGGTGATGGGTGGACGTTTGTAGTAATCTGTTTCCTAGAATGCTAAAGGGCAAGGAGATTTATTCCCCATAGTTCTCCCTGATCAAAGACTCAGATCAAGGGGCGCCTGGGTGGCTCAGTCCGTTGAGCGTCCGACTTTGGCTCAGGTCACGATCTCGCGGTTCGTGAGCTCGAGCCCCGCGTCGGGCTCTGGGCTGACGACTCAGAGCCTGGAGCCTGTTTCCGATTCTGTGTCTCCCTCTCTCTCTGACCCTCCCCTGTTCATGCTGTCTCTCTCTCTGTCTCAAAAACAAATAAACATTAAAAAAACAAAAACAAAACAAAACAAAAAAACAAAGACTCAGATCAAGTTCAGTATTGTCACCAGATTCTGGATGGTTCCTTTCACCAACTCTGCGTGCTGCCAGGGGCTTTGCCACCCACTGTGACCATCTTCAGAGGGTTGCCCTCGGGCACGGGCACAGTCCCCCGCCCCACACTGTGGCCCGCAGCCCCTCAAAGAGTGGCGTGCAGGTGCGAAAGCCCAGCTCCGGTGCCCGAAGCTGGGTGCGATCGAAGGGGTAATTACGTCCCAGAGCTGCCTGCGGGGTCAGGCTGAGGCTGAGACTTCACCAGAAGTCATACCTTTGTGGCTTCCTTTTCTATCTCACTTCCTCCGCACCCTTATGGCGTCTCCCCAGAGCACCTACACTCAAACCTTCCGGGAGAGCCCAGCCTACGACAGCCTCAGTTTCTCATGTGTGCCTTGGGATCGGCCATGGCTTTTAACCCTTTGCTTTGACTGCAGATCCCTTTCTGTGCATTGGGTGCTGTGAGGAGCCCTGAAGGCGTAAGAGGCAACGAGGAGTGCTGGAGTCTGTGTGGAGTAGAGGCCCTGCAGCCCCTCTACTGTTTCCAGCATCTTCTCTACATGAGGAGCAGCCCCCTTCCCAGCCCCTTGGGATTCCACAGACGCAGCATGGAGCTCTGGCGCGCGTGGACAAAGCTTCCGGTCAGTCCTACAGCCTTATAGTCTCCTTTGAGACCCCAAGTTTGCAATGAGGTTCCCAGAAACTGCCCCCCCCCCCCCCGCCACCGGTTTCCTGATTATTGCTTTGAATCCGTGCCCAAGGATTTAACTCCTGTCGATCCAAAGACCACCAACTTTGGGGTGGAGCTTCGAGATCTGGTTTCCCAGGGGTGAATCGGTGGGGGCAGCCCCAGGCGGCAGAGGAAGTTCCATTCAACGGAACGAATGTGCCTTGCTCACTCTGGACACTCGTGGCGGAAACTGGAGGAAATATGCAGAGGCTGAGTCAGTGTGGGCATTAAGCTGATCTACTTCCTTCTGTTGATGAAAATGGCCACAATGGCACCGATTCCTTTAGCACGTATGGAGGCCTTATTACGTGCCAGGTACTGCGCTCAAGGCATCTAATCGTCACGACAGCCCTGTGAACTGGGTTCTATTCTTATCCCCATTTGACAGATAAAGAGACTGAGGCTGAACTGTGTGTGCCGTATCCCCATTTGACAGATAAAGAGACTGAGGCTGAACTGTGTGTGCAAGGCCACACAGCCGATGAGTTGGAGTGGGGTTCGAACCCGGGCAGTCTGATTCCTGACGCACCCCCCCCCCCCCCCCCCCCCCCCGCCGCCCCACGCTGCAGTAGCCGTGCCCCAGCGCGCCCTCAGACACGCTCAGGAGATGGCCGCAGGCATGCATGCACGTGTGCGTGTGTGCGTGGGCCCGCTTGCCCACACGTGTGTGCAGGCCGAGGGCAGAGCACAAGCCGGGAGGGTGAGTCAGCTCTGTCTGCTGCCTGTGGGCTCTGTGACTGCAGTCGGGCAAGGCGCTGGCCTGTTCCGGCTCACTTTTATGTTTTTATTTAGAAGCTTCGATAGCAGAGCCGATGGCAGAAAATGTGCAGTAAAACGCGGGAGGCCGCTGGGTAATGGCCCCTGTAAAGTGTTAATTGCC
The DNA here is from genome assembly GCF_018350155.1 of Leopardus geoffroyi. Classification (NCBI taxonomy): domain Eukaryota; kingdom Metazoa; phylum Chordata; class Mammalia; order Carnivora; family Felidae; genus Leopardus; species Leopardus geoffroyi. The sequence goes on along the minus strand of NC_059336.1, from coordinate 20,681,191 downwards.
TATTGAGACGGCAGACTTTGTCGATGGTGGGGATCTGAGCTATTGACAGCCCCTTATTTATTTCGGGCCCACAAAGCGGGGTCCTCCTCCACACAGGCTTCCAATCAGTCACGCTTCCCTGGGCCCGCCAAGGAGCGCCAGTCGATAAGTCCGCTTGCTGCCTTAACCCTTTGAGGCTGGCAGCGTGGGTGGTGGGACTGGCTTGGCCAAAGGCCTCCTCCCAAGGGGGCCTCCGTCCACGGTGGCCAGGAAGGAAAGCTCCCGGGGATAAGTGCTGATTCTGTGCCGGGGGCCCGGTGGTGGGCTTTACTGATGCTTGTCGGTTTTCTCTGATGGCTTCCAACGTGGACAGGCGGGGGGGTGGGGGGGGAGCGTCCCTCTGTATGGACGGGGCAGCCCAGGCTCAGACACGTCGAGGGAACTGCTGATTGTCGAAGCTAGAAACGCCGCAGAGCGTTACGAGCCGGACCGTGCTCCCTCCAAATCTGTATGTTGAAGTCTTAACCTCTAGTAGCTTACTTAGAGCTATTTGGAGACAGGGTCTGTACCAAGATGGTTAATGTCAAGTGAGGTGGTTAGGGGAGGTCCAACACGACCGCGTCCTTGTAAGAAGAGGCAGTTAGGACACAGAGGGGAGACCACGTGAAGAGACACAGAGAAGACAGACGTCTGTAAACCAGGGAGAGAGGCCATAGGAGAAATCAACTCCGCTGACACCTTAATCTCAGACCTCTGGGCTTCGGAATCATGAGAACACCAACTTCCGTTGTCTGCCCAACTCGAGGTACTTTAATACAAATCCCAACTGGTTGGCCAAGCATACATATTGAGAACATCCCGGAGGAAGGGGTCCGAGACGGGCAGAGCCTGGACCCAGCAGAAGTTGTCGGGTGGCTTGACCGAGTGGTGGCAGCGGAGGCGAGGTGGGCAGACTTGAAACTGGCTTTGGAGACGTCGCTGGCAGAACCTACGATGGACTGAGCGCGGAGGTGAACGGGAGGGCGTCGACAGGACGCCGCTCTGGTCTGTGGCTTGAGCGACCCAGTCTTCACGGGAGCTGGTCACCAGGAGGGAAGACATGTCGGGTGGCAGATGGTCTCTTGCCTTCGTGGACTGTCCTCTGGAGAGGGCGACCTTACTGAATGAAGGTGGTTCGAATCTATTCATTCCCTTATCCACTCATGCACACATACGAGTTTTACGTATGTAAAATGTACGTACGTATGTTCCCGTGAAGAAGTGGCTTCCCTGTCCCCTCACCCCTCAGCTCCTGGCCACCACGAATCTGTTTTCTGTCCCTAGAGATTTACCTGTTCTGGACATTTCGTATCAATGGAATCATGTACGACATGGCCTTTTGTGTCTGTCTTTTGCAATTACATTAATGTTTTTAAGACTCTTCAACGTGACTGGGGCGCCTGGGTGGCTCGGTCAGTTAAGCGTCCAGCTTCGGCTCAGGTCATGATCTCGCGGTTCGTGGGTTCGAGCCCCGTGTTGGGTTTTGTACTGACGGCTTGTAGCCTGGAGCCTGCTTTGGATCCTGTGTCTCCCTCTCTCTCTGTCCTTCTCCTGCTCGCACTCTGTCTCTCTCTCTCTTTCAAAAGTAAATAAACATTAAAACAAATTTGAGACTCTTCAGCATGACTTACAACATGTCCAGCGATGCATGTTGTAGCCTATATCAATGTTACGTTCCTTTTTTATGGCTGAGTACTATTCCACTGTATAGACCACATCTTGTTATTCATTCGTCACTCTTGGATATTTGGATTGCCTTAACCTTTTGGCTGTCATGAATAAAGCTGCTGCAGTGAACATTTGTGCACAGACTTTGGGTCGGGTATCTGTTTTCAATTCTTTTGGGGAGATTCCCGGGAGTGGAGCCACTGGTCATAGGCTAACTCTGTGTTTCACTTACTGAGAAACTTACGGAAGGCATATCGAAGATAACCGTTACCTCCCGTTTTAGAGAAGAGGAAACGGAGGCCTTCCGGCGGCCGTAACGGTCACCTGTCCATCGTCACCACTCAACTCTTTGGCTCCTGCCTAAATAATCTCCCTTGGTCCTTACAACTCATCCATTTGATGCCTGGTAGAAATTTCTACCTGGATATTTCACGGTGCCCTGAATGCAGCGTGTCTGAAACGGAATCCATCACTTCCTGTTTCCATGTCTGTGAATGACGCCCCCATCCCATCAGCCATCAGCCGGTCATCCCCCTTGGCCTCTCAAGGATGGAGGCATTATTAACTGCAGGGGGCCGGGGGCACGTTATTAATCTGTCTATGCCTGGTCTCCTTGTCCAGCAAGTGGGAGGTGACCTCACTGGGCCGTGCGAGGATCAAGGGAGATCTCTCTCTCCCTGACTCTCCATCTGTCTCTCTCTCTCTCCCCCCTCACTCTTCCCCTCCTCCTTCTCTCTGTCTCTGCCTTAACAAGTATGGTGCACACTGTGAGCTCCGCACACGTCATCATGAACAGGGACACTTTCTGGGTACGACGTGCTGGCATCCCGCGAAACTGGTGTGGCACCAAGCGCAGTTCAGGGAACTGGGAGGCACAGCGTCAGCAACACCTGAGTTCTGTGGCGTCTGAGCCCTGGCGGGTGAAGCCCGGGAACCGGCACAAGGAACAGACGCCCCGGGGTGATTTTCAAGCTCAGCCACGTTTGGAAACGACTGCATGCAGCTAATCACCTTCTGTTATGAATACACGCCTTAAAAGCATAGACTGGCTGGGGCGCCTGGGTGGCGCAGTCGGTTAAGCGTCCGACTTCAGCCAGGTCACGATCTCACGGTCCATGAGTTCGAGCCCCGCGTCGGGCTCTGGGCTGATGGCTCAGAGCCTGGAGCCTGTTTCCGATTCTGTGTCTCCCTCTCTCTCTGCCCCTCCCCCGTTCATGCTCTGTCTCTCCCTGTCCCAAAAATAAATAAACGTTGAAAAAAAAAAATTTAAAAAAGCATAGACTGGCAATTTCCATCCGACAGGGGTTTCACCATTTCTCTCCCCGAATCTAATAAAAGCATCAATCCGTGCGCCCTCAGGTGGGTCTCCGTTTCTTCCCGCGACTTGTGTTGAACGTGGGCGGCCTCCTGTACCTGGTCCCCACGAAGTTGTCTGCTTTAAAGTCGTGTCTTTGCCGTCATGACTGAAAGCACGCTTCGTTCGCTCAGACGTGCCATCGGCTGTAATGCTGGGCACTTTGCGACTTAACCTCACCCCGTCCTTTGGAAAGGGGGCTTGGTGCCGACCTGTGCTCGGTTCTTCTGTGCAGAGCCTGGATTCAGGAAGTGTCAGTGATGGAGGGAGATGTTCACTAGTCTTTCGAGGAAATGACTGTTCTGGGTGCAAGTGAGCTTGGAGAACATGGGGTTAAACAGAGTGACCCAGGTTCTTTTTCTGCAGGACTTCTCAGGGCCTTGAATGAGGTAATCCTAAAGTGGTGTCCTAAAGTGCCAATGAGCTGCAACTTCAAGTGACCCAGGCTGGACAAGGAGGGAGGCTTCCCAGAAGGGAAAGTTTCTAGGTGGTTGGTTTCTGACCACCCTGGTCTGTTCGGTCAGAGGCAGAAGCAGAGCGGAGACGGAGCCTTCCTGAGGCCGTGTGCCGAGGGAGGGCGCGGCACTGAATAGTGGCAGCGGTACTGGGGCGTATTAGACGTCGAGTATCCGCAGCTACCCGCTGATCCACTCTGGTCAATATCCATCCACATTTCCGTGTCCCAGCTATCTGGCCCACCCTCTGGCTCTGAAAAGCACCACTTGGGCTTCTGATCAAGGCCTGCCAGACCTTCTGATGACCTGGGCACTGGGGCTGTCACCATGTCGTCTGTCTCCAGTGCCACATCGCTGTCTCAGTCATATCGCCCATCGAGTGGAGCTGTATGTACCTCCGACCTCTCCCTTAGGAGCCCCTGGAGCGCAAGTCCCGTGTCTTATTCCTCTCCCCCTTCCCACCCGCCTCGCACGGTGCCAGGCACACCACCTGGGTCGGTTGGTGTGTGCCCGCTTGTTCCATCAAGCTACAGGAGGCTGTTTCGTCGGAAGGGAAGAGAGAGGAAGCAGGGAGGAAGGAAGAACGCGCGTGAGACAAGGCAGCTGGCAAATCCTCAGGGGCTGGAGGGAGAGGGCTGCGAGCCCCTGGGACCGTGCTGCCATTTCTCTCCAGACTGTCACCGCTAGAGAGCACAGCGTCCCTAGGAAGGAGGTCTGCTCAGCCCAGGCACCGGCCCAGCCCAGCTCTGCTCAGCTCCCGCCCCCGCCTTCCCCGGCAACACCCCAGCGGGCAGTGGGGATTTGGATGAGGCTCAGCCCTGCCTCAGACACTTTGCAATCTTGGGCCTAATTAAAACACCACAGACGGTTTGAACCCCGCATTAAAATTTGATGAGGAATTGATCAGCCAAGCAAACAGGAAATTTAGCTGTGAGTGAAGGTAATGTTTGCTCAAATGTGTAATGAGGCCCACGGGGAATATTTGTGGGGACCTCAGTCATGTCTGGAGCCACTCCCGCTCTTCAGTTTCATCTTCCCCGTGTGCCTGTCCCCTCAAAACACACCAGATGCTTCCAGAGGGAACAGAGAACTGGAAAAGTTTTGGCCTGACTTGATAATTTCCTTTGAAAACCCAAGGAAATCTAAAATCCCCCGCAATGTGCTGGAACCACAGCGCAGGAGAGGGGCAGACTCAGGCGGGGGTCTTGGCTTCGCCATTTGCCCGCTGGGGTCCTTGGTTTGCAATAATCGATCTAGCAATTAGTCACTGAGTACCTACCGTGCGCCAGCGACACTCTAGACCCTGGAGAAAGATTGGCATGCGAAATGGTCGCGGTCCCTGCCTCCACGGGGAGTGTGGTTGAGGGAGGCTACGAGCCCCCATTTCCCCATCTGCAAAATGGGGGTATTAGGATCTTATCACTGGGACTGTTGGATGGATTAAATGAGAAAATATACACAAGGCACAGAGGACAAGGCCTGCATGTGTAGTAAGCGTCCAATGAAGCTTCTACATCCTTCTTCCCCCCAGCCTGCATGTGTGGTCTCCTAAGGGTTTTAACTCATCTTCCTATTCAGTTCCCTGCAGGTGACCTGACCTGATGCTCGCTCACTTGTGTGCTCACTGTTGGGGGGGCGGGGCGTGTAACCGAGGCCAAGGGTGAAGCAACTCACACGACGGATATACGTGCGAGAATTGGGATTGGTTTGGAAGTTCTATGAGAAAGATCAGAGAGAAGGAATGCTTCGATCATCTGGGGTAGGGGAATCTATTCCTGGGCTCATAAATAAGTTGGTTGTATTCTTTAAATTTCTAGGATAATCCCCTTTCCTTGGTTCTAAGGTGCGTGTTCCTTTCCTTCGTAGATTTCAATGCCTCTGCATTCAGAATGTACCCTATAAAAAATGTCAGAAGACAAGTGCCAGCCACAGGTGGAAGAATGGACTATGCCAGTCTCAGCCTCGCTTTAACATTCTCTTAGAATAAATAGGTCATTAGAGTTTCAAAGATGGGAGGAGAGTCCGAGATGACCTCTCCCTATGTCCTGGAGAACCACTACTCGGAAACGCAGCCTATCTACCTAAAGCAATGACTGATCTCCGAGCGTAGCTGGAAGTTCCATTTTCAAGTTCCATTAAGATGGAATTCTATTCAGGGAAAAGCAGAAGTTTGAGTTTAACCAAATAGGAAGGGTAGGAAAAACCCTGGTTTTCTTCAACACGCTTCAGACGGTAATCGCTCCTGAAGTCCTCAGAACGGCCAGATTTGGCAGCATAGAGTTAGAGGAATTCTATGCTAATTCTAGAGCATAGAATTAGCATGTCACTTGGATGCTATGCCCAGCTGCTGGTGGCCAGAGAGATGCATTCAGAAGGCCCTCGGGCACTGAAAATGATTATCTGTTACCTTGGTACTGTGGATTGGATATTTTTTTTTTAACTTATAAATGTTTATTGCTGATCCCCTGGAAAGCTATGGATTTATATATATTTGTTTTATATTTTGCTATCTAGTGAAATGCTATTATTAGCTTCTCAAATCCTCCTATCACTTGTCTGACGTTTTCTAAATGTACAATAATAACGTTGGCAAACAATACCTATTTTGATTCTTTCTTGTTAATAGTTAAACACTTAATTCCCATTTTTTCGCTTATTGCATTGGTAAGCACGTCCATCAAGATCAGCATATTCTGATTTTGCAAAATGCTTATTGAGTTCATTTTGTTCGTTAGAACAGTGTAATTTTTCTACAGGCTTTCTCCAAGGTCATTGGTATATCCCTGTACAGCATTTTCTCTATTAATTTTAAAATTTTAAACATGTTTATTTATTTTTGAGAAAGAGAGAGAGAGAGAGAGAAGAGAGAATGAGCAGGGGAGGGGCAGAGAGAGGGGCACAGAGAATCTGAGGTGGGCTACAAACTGATGCGAGGCTTGAATCTACAAACCGAGAGATCATGACCTGAGCCGAAGTTGGACACGTAACCGACTGAGCCACCCAGGCGCCCCAGTTTTAAAATCTCCTTCCTATCTGCTCTCATATCCCCTTTTCCATTCTTAAATTTGTGTAACCCAAGTGTTACTGTCTCGTGAGTATCAGATGCCATTAAGAAAGAAAATCCTTCTTGCTGCTAAGATCAATCAGAGTGGAATCTGAAGTCTTACTAATTTTCTTACCCTATGTCCCAGGGGTAAACACAATGTACACTTTAAAGTATAAAATACCGGTCCTTGGGTGCCTGGGTGGCTCAGTTGGTCGAGCCATCCAACTCTTGGTTGTATCCCCACGTTGGGCTCCGTGCTGAGTGAGGAGCCTGCTTGGGATTCTCTCTCTCTCTCCTTCTGCCCCATCCCCCCACTCACATACACTCTTTCTCTCTCAAAAATAATTTTTTAAAAAAATGTCAGTCCTGGGGCGCCTGGGTGGCGCAGTCGGTTAAGCGTCCGACTTCAGCCAGGTCACGATCTCGCGGTCCGGGAGTTCGAGCCCCGCGTCGGGCTCTGGGCTGATGGCTCAGAGCCTGGAGCCTGTTTCCGATTCTGTGTCTCCCTCTCTCTCTGCCCCTCCCCCGTTCATGCTCTGTCTCTCTCTGTCCCAAAAATAAATAAACGTTGAAAAAAAAAATTAAAAAAAATAAATAAATAAAATGTCAGTCCTTTATGCATATGCAATATGCATAAATAAAATTTTATTTCTACACAGTTGCTGCCGTATTGTATATTGTCTTGTATCATGTTTTTTTCTCGTGTGTTCTTTAATGACTTCCTAATATTCTACAGTATGGATGAACCATATGCTATTTATTCATTTCCCTGTTGTTTAACTGTCAAGTTCATCCATTTGCTTGCTGCCATAAGTAGTTTTATGATGAATGTTTTTGCAAATAAATATTTGTTCACATTTCCAATTACTTCCTTAGGATGGAATCCTTAAGTGGGCATGAATAATTTCAGCATCTCTGATACGTATTGCCAAATCCCCCTTTAGGAATTTGGGCTAATTTATACTCCTACCTGCAGTAGAAGCGTGTCTAACTTGCTCCACTGTCAACGGCACTGAATTTTCTTAATCTTCGGAAATGTAGTAGGTTATAGATGAAATCACGTGGTGGTCTTAATTTGCGTTTCTTTGATCATGAGCGGGCTGCACCTTTTAAATCTTCTTTATTTGCCATTGATAGTTCTCTGTGAATCTTCTCCCTCTGCCCTTGGACCACATTTCTCTATTCTGCTTAAGGGGGATCCAGCCCTTAAGAAACCCTTAATGATATCAAATCTTTATCACATATGTTGGAAATATTTTTCTTAATTTGTTGTTAATTTTCAAATCTCTATAGTTAGGTCCGCCAATTTTTTTTTAAAGCTTTGATGTTTTGTCTTTGGTCGTACTGAGTTCGGACTTCTAACCTTAACCCACTAGCCTGCCCCTAGTCCTGTTTAGATGGTGGCCAGAAGAAAGGATCATTTCTTTTTGGCTTCCCACGTGGGAAATGGTCCCCTGTAATTGCTCGCCAGCCAACGACGTGCACAACGAGGAGAGACAGTTACCTCAGAGGAAACTAGAAAGGAGTAACAACCCCTGGGAAGGTGCTACATTGGTCAAGGAAAGAGCTGGAACCAGCTTCATCCATCTGCATGGAACCAAGCTCTCCCCACCCCTTAGCCTGTCAAGGTTGCACTGGCCCCCTTGGTCTAGTGTCTCTGCCTTCTCAGCATTCACTCTCCGACTCAAGGTCCTCCCCGTCACCTGGCTTTATTCCCTTTCACCCTTGTCTGTTGTACGTGTTTCTATATCCTTGAACCTCAAGGAGGGTCAGAGTCTGAGCTCCCGTCTTACTGGAGGGTAGGGTCTCTGTTTATGTCTTCTAGACACAAGGACTTGGGTGTGGGCTCCTTTATTTATCTGGAAGGTGACCCCAGAAAGCACAAGGGAGGAAGTAGGGAAAGCAGGACAGAGAAGGATGAAGAGCCCCACAGACGGCATGTTAATGAGTGCACCGTTATAGCTGCGGGGGACTGGGACTGAATCCTGCTAGGGACCCCCTGAGATACTATATGGTGTGCCCCTTACAATCGTCCCAGGGCGGCAGGCGGGGACATCTATCCACTGACTTCCATACTCCATTGGTGGGAGATGATCACGGGCACTTGAGCTTGCAGGAGATGAGCACTCTCAAAGATTGCTAGAAAAAGTCACGAGGTGGAGAAGAAAGGACGCGAAAGCAAACGGGGCCGCTGGGGTGTGCCGGTGGGAGTGTCTCCATCCGCTGCTGGAGGCAGGTCCCGTGGGCCGAGGGGAGGCAGCCGTATTGCAAAATGTAATAGATCATTATATTGATGATGGATTATATTTAGCCACAGTAGCATCTGCTAAAGAGGAATCTCTCCAGCCGCTGTGCAAATTGTGGCTTCATCTCTGTGGGGGGCTGCCTGAATACTGTTACAGAAAATTGGTAAAAGACCCCCAATATTTTACCAGTCTCTCAGCTCCGGTGAGTTCTGCCTGCTCCACCTTGTCCCTTTTTCTTATCTTACGTCAAAATCACCCAGAGATCAAGGTCAGAAATGGGGAACTTAAGAATTCACATTCACGCGTGTTCGTCAATTCTTTTTTTTTTTTTTCTCTTCTTCAGTATTATCCACTGTGGTCACCGTGTTATACATTAGATCGTCAGATGTTATTCGTCTTATCCCTGGAAGTTTGGATGCCTTTTACCAACCTCTCCCCATTTCCTCCACCTTCCAGCCCCGGGCAACCACCACTCCTTGTTTCTATGAGTTAGATTTAAAAAAAAAAATTATTATTATTATTATTATTATTTTTTAGATTCCACATACAAGAGCTATCATGCAGTGTTTGTCTTTCCCTGCGTGGCTTATTTCATTTAGCATGATGCCCTCTGGTTTCTTCTGTGTTGTCTCAGATAACAGGATTTCGTTAGTTTTTTTTTTAAGGTTGAATAATATTCCATTGTGTGTATGTGTGTGTATTACATTTTCTTGACCCACTCATCTATTGACAGGCACTTGGGTTGTTTCCATATCTTCCCTTTGGGCATAATTGCTGCCATGAACCGGGAGTGCAGAGATCGCTTCAAAATAATGATTTTGTTTCTCTTGGATATATACCCAGAAGTGAGACTGTGGGATCATATGGTAGTTCTATTTTTAATTTCTTGAGGAGGCTTTAGACTGTTTTCCACACCCACTCCATTCTTTAATTTATACCAGATTAATACATTGCCATAAAAGCAGCTTCCAAATGCAATGACGATCGTAACAATCACTGCGAAACGTAATAGATCATTCTATTGATGATACATTGTTTTTAGCCACATACTGATTTCCATTGTTACTGTTATCCTTACCCATGCCTCTTGCTAATGTTTAGGCTGGGGCTGATTGGCAGAATTGGTAGCTCGAAGTCCTGGGATAGACTTGGAAAGATTGCCCGAGTCCTGGCAATGAGTAGGCGCAGATGACTAATGTGAATAGTCTCTGGTTTTGTACCTCTATACATGTGAGCGAAGGGACCGTGACGGGAACTGCACGACATATTTTTGTCAGCGAAGGACCGCTTGACCCGCATGGTATTTTTGGATGGCGGTTTTCCCACTGTTCAGAAGCCTTTGGCTTTTTCTTTGCCAACCTCTGTTGATGAGACCATGCAACAAGATGCCTCTTGCATCGCTGGGGCGCTCCAGTAGAGAACATTCCGCATTGTGCTTTGGCTAATTGGTCGGGCAATAGATGGTTTTCCACCAAGAGTCCCCGCCACGGTTTTGCTCCGCTTCTCAGCAAAGATTTAAGAGGTCAGTGGTTTCGAGACTTCTCCAAGGCATTGTTACTTTGACAAGATATACCAGCGTAATTGACTAGTCTGCACTTGGTATTATCATAAATAATTAAAACAAAGCTATGCTTATCAAAACAAATGCACTAAGCAGTGTGCCTGTTTTGCTGAATCCCATGTTCAAAGGGATTAGAAGATTTAGAAATTAACCAGGTCTGTCTTTAGACACTGCCTCCAAATGAGTGACGGAGTATTGATCTATGTCCTGGAGGAAATGACATCGTAAACAGCCACGGTTTAATGAGACACGGTAGGCAAATGGGGCAGCAAAACTGGGTTAGAATTCTGATCTTCTCTTTGTAAATGTGCCCTCAGGTAAGCTTGCGCGCTTGGGTTTCTGTGACCGCATTGATGAGATAGGCTAATCACACCCATCCTTCAGGAGAAGCGTAAAGGTGAAATGAGAGAATGTATGAACAAACACTTTGTGAATTCAATAATGGTATGTAGATGCTACATGCTTCTGTTGTTAAACGTGATAGATAGCCCACTTCTCCTTTCCCCCTTCCTGGTTTCTCTCTAAGGCAGGGTTTCTCAGCCTCAGCACTAACTGACACTTCGGGATGGATAACTCTTTGTTGTGGGGGATGCCCCGTGCACCGTAGGATATTCAGCAGCATCCCTGGTCTCCATTCACTAGATTCTTAGTGGCATCATCCAAGTCGTGACCACGCCCAATTTTTCTAGACGTTGCCGTATGTCCTGGGAGTGGGGGAGGGGTGCAAATTAGGACTCGGTCGAGGTCCTCTGCTTTAAGGGCAGAGGAACAGCCAAAAGTTCCTGGAACTTCTTTGGACCTTGTTTCTTTACTAGTTGGTGGCACCTCTGGACGTTACAAGTGCCTGCGGTCGTTCTCTGCAATTCTCTCCCTTCCACTCCACCTTGCTGGGTGGATGTAACAGGCAGTTCAGGACAAGTTACACTGTGGTAACAAAGACCTCCCAAACCTCAGTGGCTTAAAATAACAAGACTTTTATTTCTGGCTCTCTTCCACAGGTCTGCACTTGGGGATCCAGGCTGACGAGGAAGCCTCCGTGGGACGATGGGACCTTGCCAGTCTGTGCCAAGGAGGAAGGAAAAACATGGTACGTCATGATCCCGCGCCCACAGCTTCTATTCAGAGGTGACACTGGTTACTCCAGTCCACGTTGCATTGGCCATGGGAAGTCAAATGGCCATTCTTGGTTTCAACAAGGCAGGGCTATTTAATCCTCTTCCAGGGAGGGGTAGCACGGGTCACCTGGCCATATCCAACCTACGTGGGACAGGGACATACAATTCTTCCTTCGGGAGGGCAGTGACTGTTGTGAAGAATAACACAATCTACCCCAGTGGGTAAGCTGGTCACGGAGGTCCTTTGTGTCCTACAGATATTGCCACTTTTTCCCCCCTATTCTCTTTGATTTTCTTTCTATTTTATTATTTTATTTTTATTTTCCGAAATATAATTTATTGTCAGGTTGGCTAACGTACAGTGTATCCAAGGTGCTCTTGGTTTGGGGGGTAGATTCCCGTGGTTCCTCACTTACATCCAACACCCAGTGCTCATCCCAACAAGTGTCCCCCTCAATGCCCATCACCCATTTTCTCCTCTCCCCTGCCCTCCCGTCCCCCCACCCCATCAACATTCGGTTTGTTCTCTGTATTTAAGAGTCTCTTAGGGTTTGCCTCCCTCCCTCTCTGTTTGTGACTCTTTTTCCCCCTTCCCTTCCCCCATGGTCTTCTGTCAAGTTTCTCAAGATCCACATATGAGTGAAAACATAGGATAGCTGTCCTTCTCTGACCGACTTATTTCACTTAGCATAATAGCCCCCAGTTCCATCGACATTGCTGCAAATGGCGGGATTTCGTTCTTTCTCATTGCCAAGGAGTATTGCATTGTATATATAAGCCACATCTTCTTTATCCATTCATCTCTTTGACTCTCCACTCCCTTGTACTAGCCTGAGGGGGCTAAGTTGTCATGATTTAAATTCTGCTCTGGGCCTCTTGGACATCTCTTCTGGCCTTACTAGAGCTCCGTGTTGGGGTGTTAGGCACATGCAAAGCTGGTAACCAAGGGCCACTTTGATTCTTCTTCGCTTTGGCTCACATTTATGGCTCCTCTGGGAACTTCACTGAGGAAGCCTTCTAAAGGTTTCAAGCACGGAGGTGGCGAAATCGATCTGCAATCTACATAGTGTCACCACGTGCTTGGCTGAAAAGCCAAACAGTCGGTTAGTCATATACTTGGTGTGGTAATAGCGTAACAGTCACCTGGTCGGGCTGACTTTGTCACTTAACTGATGGAGACTGTCTTCTGCTCAACTATCCGGCATAACCTGCCTCCCTGGTGGCCCAGATAGACCACGCCAGAAATCCTGTCACTCTAGTAGTCGGTGTATGGCAATGTCACACCTGCATGACGGTCCTACACCTGGATGCACACGCGAGACTGACTCCCCCAAGACAAAGTGTTGGTTGGACACTGGGGCAAACAGTCGCATTTCCCAATTTACCAAACACTTTCCCGTCTACAGTCTTCCTTGGAAGTGCTGCTTCTGCCCTGTCGACCTGGAGAACTCCTATTCATCCTTCAAGAGCCCACTCAGATGTGAACTCCGTGGCCTTTCTCTGACTGCCGCTCCCCAGGATAGAGCTGTCTGCTTCGTCTTCTGTGTTGATATAATCACGCCGTCCTCTACTGCTCTGTGAATTCGCGAAGGCCCTCTTTGTATCCCGGGGAACCCACCAGTTTGCCTGGCATGGGGTACGCACGTAGGGATGTGGGTGCTTCACTGAACAGCTTGCTCTAACTCCTACCATGACTGCAAGACGGGAAATGGAGATTTAGAGATTTATTCACTTGTTCCGGGTCTCACAGATGACAAGGTAGATATGCCAAGGACACAAGCCTACCTCTCCTCGTGGCCATTTCTTTCATTGGGGGGAGGGGGGGACTGATCGCTAGTTTGTGGGGTGTCTGATGCAATGTGGAGCAGTCTCAGGCCACTTGGCTTTCTTTTTGTTTTTCTGGTGAAGCACCTCTTTGGGGTGTGGATTTTAGTCTTCTACCGGCGAGTGGTGGGATGCGGTTTTAGCTGTTGTGAAGTATTGCGTGATATAACTCTGTGACCCAAAGCTCCGTCTCTGAGGTCAGAAAGATCTAGATCTGAATTCCAGCCCTCCTGTTTATTAGCTGTGTGGCTTTAGGTGAATTTTAACCTCTTGGTGCCTCAGTTTCTTTGCCCGTGAAATGGGAATCATAATCGTATCCATCTCATTGGGTTCTTTGTAACGATTCCTAGAGATAACATATGTAAAAGATTTTAGCACTTTGCCAGGCATCTATTAATCACTAAATGCTTGTTATTCTTCCCTCTCAAACAGTAGATTCTGTTTTCGCTGGGTGTGTCAGGCCCTTCCTTCGTTCAACCAGGTTCTTCGAGTGTCCTCTCTACCCCTCGCTGAGGTCAAAAAGCATCCTTAACAGCAACGGCTGCGTGGTTCCTATAACTTCTTGAGTGCTTCGTTCATCTGAGGCATCCTCCACTGGTCAATATCAATAAAGCATTCATCAATAATCAGTTGCGTGCAGTATTTCATTGAATCCTCCTCGCGACCGTGTTAGGAAGAATTCGTCCTCCCCATTTTACAGGAGGGAAAACTGAGATGCAGTTAACTGGGGGACCTGAGGGAAGACTGGATGGAAGCAGGGTGTGTTCAGGCACGAGGGGAGGAGAGAGGTGTGGTAGCCTATCCTGGCCATGTGGTACGTCGGAGAGGACGGGAGAGGGCCATCCCCGTGGGTGCCAGGCACTGGTGTTTTCTTGACGCTATTTTAGACGTTTAAGGAAAAGAACAAGCTACTTTCCCGAGCTGACTCTCCAGGGAACCCCCATCCCTCCTGGGATGAGGGAGGGCAATTCCGAGCAACAAGGAAGTTCAGAAGCCACCCGAGGGAGCAGAATCCTGTCCCGCCTCCTCAAGCAACCAGAGGACTGATCAGGTTGCAACAAAGCCCGGAGCCAGACTGACCGCCTAAGCCGCCAAAGCCCGAGCAGAGAGGAAAAACCTCAGTTGTCTGCCCTGGGACCAGCCAAGAGACAAGGAAAAGCAAAGGCCCATTTCGAGTGCCTGCTACGTGCCTCGCATCTCCCTGGCCCCATTTCATGAGTTGTCTGAATAACCCTGAGCGGCAGGAACTGTGACGGTCCCCACTGCGTGGCTTAGACAGTATTTTCATTCGTGCCCCACACATGCTTTCAGCCCTTCTGCGTTTCCAGCGCGTGCTGAGTGCTGGAGATACAGCGGTGAACAAGACCGCCAGGGCCTCGGGGCGCAGAGAGGCGAGGTCACCAGCCAAGGTCACACGGCAGCTTACGCCGTGGAGCTGGGATGTGCCCCCTTACTGGGCGTATCTCAGCTTGCCCTCCGTGGTCCTCTTTTTCTGGTGAACCACTCAGACCGGGCCCTTCCGTACCTGACTCTGTCTAAATCACCCGGGTCTTGTTACGGCGCAGATTCCGTTTCCGTGGATCGGGGAGGGGGGTCCTGCTGACCGGCTCTCTGCTGATACCCGGCCCTGGGGTCCACGCGCGACGCCCTGTGTAGCAGAGATCTAGGCCAGCATTTCCATTCTGGCTTCCACGGAAACCTAGCGTCCAGCAAGGTGCTTGTCTTGGCCGAATCAAATAAGTTTGGGAAATGGCCGGTTACACAAAATCGAACGAGCTTCTTCGCGGCAGGATTTCCCAGAACCTGTGCTCCGTTAATGTGCACGTGTCTCTCCAAGACTCGGATTCACATACGCAAATCCTTGCTTTTAGGAGAAAACCCCCATCTTCCAGCGACCCCTCCCAAGAGTACTTGTTTATTAGTGTCCTTTGGGGGGCTGTGTAGACACCACGGCTCTGGGCTTCCTCATTCCGGAAGCTTCTCGCGCTCTCCACGCCAATGTGTTTTCCTCCACGCTTCGTCTTTCTCCAGTGCCTGCACACGTTTCCCTTCCCAGCCTGGAGATAATTCATTAAAGCAACTCTCCCACTCCCTGCCTCCCTCTTCTGATACACCTTTCCACCTCCTAACACCCTGACTAAAAAACACCATCAATATTTCATAAACTCACAGTGACAAATTTATTTTAATGTGGTCCACCGAGAGCCAGAGATTGATTGGTCCCTCAGAAGTGTGACATGTTTCAAAGCAGGATATTCATGGCGTGTTTTAGTGCCTACATTAGTCAGAGAGGAGCAGACTTTGGATTTATCATCGTTATGACTTTCTCGGTATCTATTCTCTCCTAGCCACTGGCAGAAACTCTCTGAATGCTCCCTATTGATTGGTTTTGTGTCTTTAAAATGTGCTGGCCAGGGAGGTGGGAGAGGGGCTGGGGGAGGGGGGGGTGGGTGGGTGGGGATTGGTTTCCATCAAACTGAGCCTGGCTTGCTGGTGTTTCTGCATGTTGGTAGCCCGTGTTCGGGTGAAACCAATTGGAATATTTTGATTTTTACCTGTGAGGCCACTTCGGGGAGGAGGCTGATCTCTCGGAATCCTGAAGGATATTAGTGATTGGAAAGGGGGGCAGCAAGGCGTGGGTTCTGCCTGCTGTCACTTTGGACGCCTGTGGCCCTGGCCGGGGAGCTCATAAGGAGACAGGTGGAGTTGAGACTTCCGTATCTAGGGTCCTTGATGCCCAAAGACCTCATGAGTTTCTTCTCTGTCGTTTGGGACGTGCCCAGGGCAAGGCCAAAAAAAAAAAAAAAACAAAACTGTGTTCACATTCGGGAAACCCCTTCCTCCACCGATCGAAGAATCATTATGAAATTGGCAGGCAACATTTATTGAGCACTTACGATGTGCCGAGGGCATGCCAGACACAGCCTCTTCTCACAACAGCCCCGGGAGGAAAGTATTTATTATTCCCACTTTACAGACAAGTAAACTGAGGCAGCATAGAGCGTTTAAGCAGCTGATAAGTGGCGCAGTAAAAATAAAGCCCAGGATCAACTGACCCCAGCTCTTAGCTGCTTAGATACAGCCGCCCAGGGAAGCTGCCGTTTTCGAGGCTACGTGCCGTATTCGACACGTTCTTACTTATTCATTAATGCAGAAGGCAAGGCCGCTCTTCAGCAAGTCTCTTGGGCTAATTTGATTTTCTGCATGATACTCCGAGTAAATAAGCTATTGTTCCTTTTATGTTACCCCCATTTCGCATTAATTCAGACCTCCCCAAATTAACATGAATTAATAAGACCCTATCGCATTGCCACATCACGAAAAGTCGCAGTAAATCGTACGGGCAGGCTTGCCTTCTGTGCTCGTTTCCTCAGCGCCCCCCCCCCCCCCCCCCCGGCATGGGCTCTCCCCAGAAGGAGTTTGTGTCCCAGCCAAAGAGACAGGTGGGTCCGCAGCTGGCCGTGCACAAGGGCGGATTGGGGTAAGACTGGGGGACATGACCGGGCGGAGACCCGAGGACACACCACTTGCGTCACCGCGGGGTCTATCTGGGCGCTTTCCCTGGTGAAGTATCAGCGATCAGTGGTGCTGGGCCCAGAGAGACGAAAGAGACTTCCAGAAGCAGAGAAGGGTCTGAGGACGCTCCGTCCAGGGGAATGTTATGGACAGAGACGCTGTAGCGTGCAAGCCTGTCGTGTGTGTCGGGGGCATGTAACTCACATGACTGGAAAATTAGAGGGAACCCTCCTGAGTTCGTCCATCCTTCCTTCCTGTCTGGATGAACGTGCTAAAGCGGTTTCTGCCCCTGTGTGGCTAAGGATGCACGGAGCAAGATGGCTGCAAAACAAATCCTAGTTCCCCTTGGCTTCCATTGGAAAGTCAAGGATGTGTATCCGTGGGGAGGAGGAAAAACTCCTCCAGCAGACTGAATGGAAGCATATTTACGAGAAGGGAGTGGAGGCCGCAAGCAGTTAATCCTGGCGATTGTAGACAGTCGGTCGTCATCTCTGCTCAGGGGCGTGGGTGGTCCCCACTCAGCCGTCACCTGCCTGAGGAGTCGTGTTACAGGGATTGTGCCAAAGCCAGGATTTCCCCAGGAGGGGAAGGCCAGCCCCGCCCCCCTCCCTGCCCACCCCCCCTCCCTGGCCCGGACAATAGTCTCTTTCATATTTAGGAAACTTTTGACTTCGTATCTGCAGGGTCCAGAATTGAGCTTCACCTTTTGCCAGGATTTAATGGAAGCATATCGCTCTGGAAGCGAGTTCACTAGGGCTCCACATTCCTCGGGATGTTTTCCGTTCTCCCTTTTTTTGGAGAAAGGAATGGTCAGGGATATTAGCTCCTGTCTGGGATTCACTATAAAGGCCAAAAAACCATAGCCATTTCCAGTGGAGGGTTTCTCATCGGGTGGTCTGTGGATGGCCTGTGTCATAACCACCTTGGGTATTTATAGACAGGTGGGTCCACAGCTGGCCAGGCACAAGGGCAGAGCGGGGGTAAGACTGACGGACATGATGTGGGTGGAGAACTGAGGACACACCAGTTAACGTCACCATGGGCTCCACTGGGTGCTTTCTCTGGTGAAGTATCAGTTGTGCTGGGCCCGGAGACATGAAGAGGTTTCCAGAAGCCTAGGTAGGTCTGAGGACAGATTCCCCGGCCCCACTTAAAAACACTAGACTTCCGGGGCGCCTGGGTGGCTCAGTCGGTTGAGAATCTGACTTCGGCTCAGGTCATGATCTCACGGTTTGTGGGTTTGAGCCCCACATCAGGCTCTGTGCTGACAGCTTGCTCAGAGCCTGCAGCCTGCTTCAGATTCTGTCTCCTTCTCTCTCTCTGCCCCTCCCCCGCTCATGCTCTGTCTCTCTCTGTCTCGCAAACATAGATAAATGTTAAAAAAAAAAAATTAAAAAAACAAAAAAACAAAAACAAACGCTAGACTTCCAATAGTCAGGGGCAGGGCCCAGAAATCTGTGTTAAACACACATACGCCAGCAAAGCTACTCAGAGATTCTAACATGCAGGAGTGCCATCGTGCTTGGACACGTTTATCCTGTATACCACCGGGGGTACCACTCACATCAAGTCGATGGGACTGGCACTGCCTGGGTTTGTGCAGTGTGCAACCTGCACAGCAGTTCACGGCAGCTTTTCACTGTAGAATCACTGTGGTGGGGATTGGCACCTATCAAGTCCAGGCTAACTCGTTCTGCCTCTCCATCTTCAGGGCAGGTCAGAGATCCCCGGGGCGTAGTGTAGAGCTGCCTGAGGCCTTGTTCCAGCAGAGGAAGCCCCAGCAGCAGAAGTAGACGGAGGCATTTTTGGAAGAGTCTTGATCACTACCTGTTCCCTTGAAATATTACCGCATAAATTAAGTGTGCTGCTGCTTATCAAACGCCATCACTCACTGGCTGTGTAAGCTTGGACGAATGACGTCAACTCCGTGAGCCTTGGTTTTGTCGTCCGTGAAATGGACAAGCGGTCTCACCTCACGGGCCGATGGATGGAATGCAATGTGCTTACGTGTACAGAGGGATCGACACAGTGACCAGAACGTCCGCTCGCTTCTTTGAAAATGTGAGGGGCTGCGGTGGGTCAGGCCTGTGTTAAACACGGGGAGTATAATAGTGAGCGAGGCCCACGGGGCTGCTGTAGTCACAGATCTTAGACTTCACTGGGGGAGAGTGAAAATAAGAAGTCAACAAAAGTTGTGTCCGAGAGTAATGTGTACCGAGGGGGAAGTTGGGGCTACCGTAGGTTGGATTATCAGGAAAGCTTTGGGGAGGGAGGACCGATCAGAGACCCCAAATGGTCAGAATACGCAGAGAAGACAGACAGACAAAGCAGAAGAGGAGCACTTCAAAGGCTGAGCAGACCAGCATGTGCAAAGGTCCTAAGGCGAGAACAAGTATGCCGCATTGGAGGAAAGGAAAGGATCCTGGTTTGGCTGGAATACAGAAAGGGACAAGGTGTGACATGAAATGAAGCAAGCAGATCAGGAAAGGGGTTTCCGTTGCATTCTCGGTGTAACTGGAAGCAGGCACGAAGTTAATGCTCCTTTTCCTCTTCAGTGTGAACTTAGCTGCTCGGTTCATACCAACGAAGAATGTTTCAGCATCCAGTAACAGGAGATATAAGCGAGCATATCATTTTCTCATATCATATGTTTAGAGGTATGAAATGTTGGGTCAGCAGCTCAACGATGTCATGTCTCGGGGCTGGTCTCCCTATGATTCTCTTGGCTTTTCCCTCATGGTCACAAAATAGCTGCCACAGCTCCAGTCATTACGTCCTTACACCATGCTTGCAGGCGGGGAGCCTGGGGACGGTAGGGGAGCAGACAGTTTTTCTTTAAGTGCCTCTTTTTCACAAGAGCAGAGGAAACTTTCCCCAGGGTCACATTGATTATCAGAGAGTGATACCCTGGGGTCAAAGAATTGCTACCTGACACTTGAACAGAGTTGGGGTTTCGTCGGCCAGACAGAAGCATGGGGTAGGACACCTTAGTGATGTCCTTCATCATCATATGATGACTCTTCGTATTCCCACCTGCCTTCCTGAGCGAAGACCACAGATTTTTTTCAAGTTAAGTTTGACCCCAGCTAGGGTCAGCCGCTGCCAGAGGGGTTTTCAGCCTTCTTGGAAGCTTCTGGATTTATTTCATTTTCCTCCGGCGCCATCGCAGGCCACTCCTTGCGGCTCTTTAGCGACGCGAAGGCGCAGGATTTAATTGAAAGCAAACTTGACATAAGCGTTTTTAATTGTAATCGAAAGATGCCGCCTGTTTGGTAAAGGTGACAGTTTGCAAACATGAGTGTGAACGTCTTCCTCCCTCACTTGTCAGCGGCCCCGTCCCGGGGTGGCAGGGTGACGCAGGGATAGGGCTGGTGTGAACGGCTTGTTGCAGCCGTGGAGGACATGACCTGGATCTCTCCCGAGGGCTGCCAGCCGCCGTCCGTCACGGGGTCCGCTTGGCCGATGAGATCCAAGGAGCAGCCTCGGGTACCATCACTCTGCCCAGCCTTCGGGCTTTGCCTGGAGGAGAGAGGTGGTTCCCTCTCGTCCCGGAGAAGCGGGACACCTGCGACACGCCGCGGAAGCCGGACTGTCTTTCCTCCCAGCCTCCGTCTAGCGGTGAAGCAAACCGTGCCTTCAGTCGCCGGGATGCTTTACGCCGGTTAACTTAAAGGCCCACCGACCGGGCAGGGGCCGTATTTGCCCTTCCCCTGGAGGTCGGGCCACTGTCGTCTCAGCCTTGGTGCACTCACAGGAGGCCACTGGCTCTTCCAGAGGGAAGGTCGTGTCTCTCTCGAGCTCGTTCCGCCGAGAGATGTTTTACACTGCAGACACTTAAGAGACAGCCAGCTTCGGGGAACCGAAGTCAACTCAAGCCAGCCCAGTCGGAGGCCTCCAAGAACCCTGGCCGGGCCCTTCTGCTCCATTCCCCTCCAGAGACCAGCTTCCTTCGCAAGGCTTCCCCTTTCTGCTGCCGGGGGGATTCTTCCTCGGTTCTCGGAGAAGCAAGCCTCAACCCTTACCTGACCTTGCAGTTCAACCGTTCATTCGTTTATGGATTCAATGACACATTTACCGCCTCAAATAATCCCAGAAGCACGTGTATATTACAAACGGAGATAGGTGACGCGGGTCCCACAATCCTGAGGGGCGAATGCGATCGGTCCAGCCCGCAAGACCTGGTCCGATCTGCGATGCCAGGCCTGGGCGGGGGGCGGGGGGGGGGCTGTTTTCTAAGTGTGGGGGAGGGGCAAGGAGGACTGCTTGACGTCTCTCCTTCGAGAAAGACTTCCGGCTCAGACGTCCGCAAAGGTATCTTGGATGGAATCTCGCCAACGTTAGGCTTGGTTCCTTCGCTGACGAGACCGGAGGCCTGCATCCTAGATGCTCAGCTGGCTTCTGACGCGCTGTGCCTGCCCGTGACTCGCCTGCGCGGAGAATCCTGGGCCCCAGGTGCAAAGTGTGGGCAGGTGTCCAGCTGCAGATGGCCCCGTGCTGATGGGTAGCTGTACTTAAAGGAACGGAAGAGTCAGATTTCCCAAGGTCTCTTTTCTACCGAGATGAGAGGGAAGGCAGAGCCACCTCGGGAGGCATGGCCCCAGGTGCCGTGATGGAGGTCCAAGCTTCCCAACGTCCGAGGCCAAAGCTTCGAGGGTAAACGGAGCAGCACGATGAGAGCAGGTCACAGTATTGGAGCCTTTCACCTGCTCCTTTACCCAGCAGTTGATGGAGCTCGGACCAGGCCCGACCCAGTGCAGACACGGAGCGTCACAGAGAAAGAGCTCATGACGATGGCCTCGATCCCGCCCACAGCGTCCCGCTTCTCGAAGCAGCGTGGTCACCGTGCCAGGTAACCTGGAGTCTATGGCCACAGAGGTGGAGACAGGTAGCCGTGCAGGCCCAGGCCTGGCTGGCTCCAGCCAGGACTTGCAGGTAAGGCTGTAGAGACAGGGTGCAGGGCAGACATTCGGGGTTCTGAGGACCCGGCTGGGGTGTCCTTCTCACACAGCCTGGGCTCGACTCCTCCCTTGACTCCACCGACCCGTGTCCTCCCTAGCTGGGAAAAGGAGCGCCTCCCTGGTTCGCGTAGCTCTGCGACGCGCTACCAGCGAATAGGCTGGGCTGTATCTCAGAAGAGTCGCTACAGGGGAAACTTAGCCTGTAAGTCAAGCGCTTTAGTTCTCCAGGCGTGAAAAGCAACACCCTTCATCTCTGGCCGTGCCTGGCTTTGCGAGCCGTGTCGAACGGCCACGGGGGGGGGGGGGGGGAGATCTACCATCACGCGGTCAGCGTGGTCCCCAGATTCCCGGTGGCCCCCGTGTCGAGGTGCAGAAAGGGCTGCAGTCAGTCTCGACCTGAGATGTGTTGGTCTTGAAAGAAATGTCTTAAAAAAAAAATAAAAGCCATCTGATGTTAAACTAAAGCAGAAAACCAACAAACAAGAAAGGAAACAGAACCAGAAACAAAGCCCTACTGGACTTGGCGGGGGGGGGGGGGGCATTAAATCATACACTTTGAATCATGCTCACTCCATACTGAGGGCTCGACAAATATTGGTTGTTATTATAATGATAATGATTTTGCTGCATGAGTACTTCGGCCCTGTTCTTCTCGGCCGACGCCGATCTAAATCCATAACGATGGCACCTGTTCTGGTCCGTTTTTCTTTGCTGCCTCAGGTGTAGCCCAGGAATCCTCTGGAACTGGAGGTCACCCGCCCCCCCCCCCCCCAACGCCCTCTCCCCTGCCCGTATTTGGGGCATGCTTCCAAAGGCAGATAACCCAGATGGGTACTGCTATGGAGAGGGCTTGCATATCACCGAAGGAAAAGTGTCTCCCGGCCGATTCTTATCTATGCTCTTAGCCTCAGCTTAAGCTTCAACTGTTCCAGGCAGCCTTTCCGAGAAGCGTCCTCCCTTCTGCCTCAAGCCACTTTTTTAAAGCCCCGGGATACGGAATAGCATGTTTTCTTTTTTTTTTTTTTCTTTTTTTTTTTTCAATGTTTATTTATTTTTGGGACAGAGAGAGACAGAGCATGAACGGGGGAGGGGCAGAGAGAGAGAGGGAGACACAGCATCGGAAACAGGCTCCAGGCTCTG
Source organism: Leopardus geoffroyi (assembly GCF_018350155.1). Lineage (NCBI taxonomy): Eukaryota > Metazoa > Chordata > Mammalia > Carnivora > Felidae > Leopardus > Leopardus geoffroyi. The sequence continues at coordinate 20,658,290 of NC_059336.1, read as the reverse complement.
AGCCATCAGCCCAGAGCCTGACGCGGGGCTCGAACTCACGGAGTGCGAGATCGCGACCTGGCTGAAGTCGGACGCTCAACCGACTGCGCCACCCAGGCGCCCCATGGAATAGCATGTTTTCAAAAGAGGGCAGCAACGATATTTTCCATCGCATGCGCTGCTTCACAGTGTGACTTTGTCAGTCTTCCCAGTGAGCGGTGGGGTCTATGGCCTTTCTTCTTGAACCCCGGGTGGACTTTGGTGGCGGTCTTGGCCAGTAGGATAGTGGGGAAGTGAGGCCCTGTGGCTGCTGAGGCTGGGTCATAAAGGTACCAGGCAGACTCCTTCTTGGTCTCTTGGGACGCAGCCACCATGCTGGGAGGGAACCCGAGTCAGCTCAAGGTGAGAGGCCGTGTGAAGAAGTCACATGTGCCAGCTGATGGTCCAGCCGGGGCCCAAAGGGACAGTCAGCATCAACTGCCAATCGTGAGAAGGAAGTGCCTCCAGATGAGGGGGTCAGCAAAGGTTTTTGGTCAAGGGCCAGGTTGTAAATAGTTTTTGGCTTTGCTGGCCGTATGGTTTCGGCTGTCATGACCCAACTGTGCCATTGCCTTTCAAAACCAGCTGTAGACAGTACGTAAATGGAGAGGCATGGTCAGATGGGGCTCGCGGACTGTAGTTTGCCAGTCCACGCTCTAGGTGATTCTTTAAAAATTTTTTTTTTAACATTTATTTATTTTTGAGACAGAGAGAGACACAGCATGAACAGGGGAGGGTCAGAGAGAGGGAGACACAGAATCTGAAACAGGCTCCAGGCTCCGAGCCATCAGCACAGAGCCCGACGCGGGGCTCGAACTCAACGGACCGCGAGATCGTGACCTGAGCTGAAGTCGGACGCTCAACCGACTGAGCCACCCAGGCGCCCCTCTAGGTGATTCTTACCCCAGCCACCGAGTCCCTGTCCTCCTTCTACCATCCAGCTGAACTCCTGTATGTGTTCCCGACCCACAGAAGCCATGTGCATAATAAAATAGTTTGCACGTAGCAATAGTCCCTGGATCAGTGCACGTCTATATTGCTTTATGATTGTATGTCAGTGCCCGTGTGTCCCCTTTTAGCTCCTGAGCCCCTCAAAGATAGGTACTGGCTATTTTCCCTTTTTCTCCCTCTCTAGCAGATCTGGTACCAAGTGCCGGGTGTCGTGTTAAATGCTTCCTATGAATTGTTGTCTTTGGCTTTCCCAATGGTTACTGTATCTCTATTTTACAGATAAACAAAAGGAGTTTCCACGAGGTTAGTAAATTACCCAAGGTCACTCAGAATCATGGCTTCCTTGATTCCAGGGCCCAGGATCTTAGCCACGATGCCATCTAGTCTCGGTGTTCATTGCATGAAGTAGAGGGGAGGGAGTTGGAGGAGCGTCCACTAGACTGTAAGAAACCAGTCCAGAGGCCATGCTTGTCCGGTGTCTCCTACACCGTCAGTGCCTGGCAGAGCTCCTGGGGCTTCGCGGTTACACAGTCATTGTTGGTTGGCCAGGTAAACGGGTGAATGAAGACTTGCACATATTAGGTGTCCCTTCTGGTTGATGGCGAACCCAGCTGGGCTAATAGTGGTGCACCAATAGGGTTGGTGCCCCATCTGTACCCCTCTGGGCTTCCCCAGCTTCCTGTTTCTGCTGGAGGATGTGCCTTGCCTGAGGGAGTGACTTAGCCTGCAAATGGGGGCTGGTCAGAAGTACGGGGGAGTTAATGCCCCAGGAGCAGCCCTCAACCAATGGGGGCCGGGGGTTGGTAGATAAAGACCCCCGGCTTTCCCCCCTAGTAAGACAACCCTGAGCTGTGTTCTCAGAAGTCAGAGCCCAAATGGGACTGAGCCCCATTTCTGTCGCTCACTAACATACCCTTTATCGGCTTTTTTTTCTCTCTCTCTCAATCCTCACAGTAGTTTTTGAAATCACCTCTCAGATAAATAACTTGCGCCCCAATTCTAGTCTGAAGGTTTGCTTAAAAACAAACCCAAAAAGCGTGTGCCATGAACGGCATAAACAGTGGTCCGCGTTCTAGGACACACACGCATGGGGGCAGATCTGCATCCCAAAGTCTGACCTAGGGAAGAAACGTAATTATTGATGACATTTTCAAGGATGTAGTTTTCTTACCTTTGAGTATATATAGTAACGGGAATCAGGCTAACCACGATTTGCTTATTATTTTAATCAATAAATAGGAACGATTTGTAATCAGCATATCAATTGCATTTCAGTAATTGGTGCTTCTGAAATACTTGAGGGAGATTCAGAATGGTGCGATCTTGGCTGGTTTTAATCATCTCCCCCCAGTCTTGTTGCCACCATAAATTTATATCAGACCTCTTCTTTGTGGATCAGAGATGCGCTGGAGTCTAGCCCAACCCGGCTGTGTGAGATCCACGCTGACTGAGGGGAAGGAGGGACGCGTCCTAGACTATTTCGTGTTAGTTGGAGCTTCTGATCTCGCATGCGGGGAGTCCAAGTGTTGTCCTAGGGATCCTGTTGGGAAATTATTTTTGGAGGCTCTTTGTGGCCTAGACTACAGGTGCATCACTCCGGAGAATATTTGTGTATAATTCTGCCTTATCCCGAAGGGTATGTGGGGTCACTGTGTACTACGTTTGTGGCCTGTAGTATTTTTGGACCACTGGGAATTTTGCTTTGAGTTTCAAGGTCACTGGGGGGCTGGCTTGTGGTACCACTTCTTTAGGGCTCTAACCAATCTTTCCCTGCTTGTTGTTGAGTGACTTTTCGTTCAGGTGCTCTGGGGATGGTAGGGGGTTGGCATTTGCCTTTTCACGGGCAGTCTAGACCTTCGAGGCATCAGTGTGATGGAGGAGGGGCTCCTCATAGACTTAGAATCGTGAGTGAGCTTTGGGATTTGTCTTTGGTCCCCCATTTTGTAAAAGGCTGTGAAAATGGAAATTTAAATTGTCCAGGTTTGGCAAACGCCTTCAGAGAAAAGCTTCTTATGTATTCAACACTTCTCAGAGGTCTAACCTTCCTTCAGATTTTGGTCTGATAATTTCCATCATGGCTTTAGGAAGATGAACAACATGTATTTAGCCAGTATATTTAGTTATTAGCAGGAAGGCTCATTCCAATACTTAGTCTGCCATATTATAGGAGATGGGTTTTTGGCCCAGGGATTTTCTGTGGAGGCCATCATGGCTGAACCGTGGGCAGGAACCATCATCTGGAGATGACTCTCGACTGTAAGGGTTAGGTGGCCCCTAAAATGTACCTCACCTGTCGTAGCTTTGGACATTAGTCTGAAGATGACCCCATTTACATGAAACCAGGGAAAGATCCGTCAGTCAGGGAATCAGATACCCATGTTCTGGGGGCCAACAGGGGTTGGACACATCTGATTTGTTTCATAACAGAGGGCTAAGTCCTGATTCAGTGAAAATATTCTGCCATGGCTCCCTAAACTCTGCTACTGGTTAGCCTTACCTTCCTGACTCCGGTAACAAAGGAGTTTCTAATTCTTTCTTTAACCTCAGATAAGGCTGGTATGGAAAATTCTACCCTATCTCCCAAGGGTTGGCTGGGACCTTTTCTAGTCTACCTGTATGTAGGAAGATTCCCATGGACAGCCTAGCCATACCCAATTCATTCATTCATTCAGCCAATCATTCACCCGTCGTCTAATAAATGGGCATAGTAGAAGACAGACTCAGAGACGAGAGTGGAAGGGGGCAGCTCGCAGATATGTTAACAAGACTCCCCTGAAGGATTCAAGGGAACAGCGTGCCCCTTCACAAACTTCTCCCTGGGCCAAGTGTTGGATCCAACAGCCTGTCATTGTCATGAGCAAATTGCTGATGAATTTTGTTTAAAGACGAGGGTGGGAGGCCAATTTGCTTGGGAAGAGGAACAGCCTGTTCAAACAGCTAATTCTGGCCACAGCTCATTTTATAGTGGAATATTATATAGTGGGAAAAGACACTTTTTTCCTCTCCATGTTTCTTTGTGTTTTCCACTGGAGAAAGAGAGGTAAGAGCATAATGTCCTTCAGGAGTGAGACCCTGCGTGAATAGGCTGTGCTGTGGGGTCAGATAGAATCCCGATCTCAATGGTGCAGTGGACGAAAAGTTTATTTCTCATTTACACAAAGTCCTATATTGGAGTTCCTGCTCTATGTCTTTGACTCTGGGACTCAAGATCCTCCTATTCTGGGATGCTACCATTCTTTTTTAAAAAAAATTTTTTTTTTCCAACGTTTATTTATTTTTGGGACAGAGAGAGACAGAGCATGAACGGGGGAGGGGCAGAGAGAGAGGGAGACACAGAATCGGAAACAGGCTCCAGGCTCTGAGCCATCAGCCCAGAGCCCGACGCGGGGCTCGAACTCACGGACCGCGAGATCGTGACCTGGCTGAAGTCGGACGTTTAACCGACTGCGCCACCCAGGCGCCCCCGGGATGCTACCATTCTTAACACTCAACCGATTTGAACCGATTGACATTTATTTACAGAATACTCCCTCCAGCAATAACAGAAATCACATTCTTCTCAAGGGCACGTGGAACACTTACAGACTATATTCTGGGCCATCAAACTGATCTAAAGTCATGATAAACTGGAAAGGATTCAAGTCATACATAATATGTTCTCTGACCACAATGGAATTTGGTTAGAAACTCATAACGGAAAGATCTCTGGGACATCCCCAAATATTTGGAAACATAATAAACCATAGGTCAAAGAAGGAAGTAAGAAAGTGTTTTTAACAAAGTGAAAATTAAAACAATGTATGTAAATTTCTGCAAGGAGGCTAAAGCAGTCCTGAGGGGGTTACTTATAGTACAAAGTATCTGTAGGAGGAAAGAAGAAACATCTCAAATCAGTGACCTCAGGTTCCACCTTAAGAAACTAGAAAAGAGGGGCACCTGCGTGGCTCTGTTGGTTAAGCATCTGACTTCGGCTCAGGTCATGATCTTGAGGTTCCTGAGTCTGAGCCCCGCATTGGGCTCTGTGCTGACAATGCGGAGCCTGGAGCCTGCTTTGGACTCTGTGCCTCACCCCCGCCCCCCGCCCCTCTCCTGCTTGCACTCTCTTTCAAAAATAAATAAACATTAAAAAAATAATAATTAAAAAAAAAAACTAGAAAAGAAAGCAAATTTAATATGAAGGTAGCAAATGAAAGGAAATAAGAAAATTCAGAGTGGAAATTAAGGAGATTAAAAAACAAAAACAACAGGGGCGCCTGGGTGGCTTGGTCGGTTGGGCGTCCGACTTCGGCTCAGGTCATGATCTCACGGTCCGTGAGTTCGAGCCCCGCGTCGGGCTCTGTGCTGACAGCTCAGAGCCTGGAGCCTGTTTCCGATTCTGTGTCTCCCTCTCTCTCTGCTCCTCCCCTGTTCATGCTCTGTCTCTCTTTGTCTCAAAAATAAATAAAAGTTAAAAACAAAACAAAACAAACAAACAAAAAAACCCAAAAACAACAGAGAAAAATCAATGAAATCTGAATAGCTCTGTATCTATTAAAGACACTGAATTTGTAGTTAACAACTTTTTCACACAGAAGACTCCAGGCCCAGATGGCTTCACTGGTGAATTTAATCAAGTGTTTAAGGAGGAAATAATACCAGGTCTACATAAGCTCTTCCAGAAAATTTAGGAATATTCCCACGGACAACCTAGCCACACCCAATTCATTAATTCATCCCTTCACCTAACAAATGGTCTATGGCAGAAGCCCACGAGGGTCAGAGGTTTCCCGAAAGATGTCAAAAGGTCGGCTCTCATTAAAGTCTACTCCACGTTGTACTGGGTGTTCTGGCCAGTGGGATTCTGCAAGACAGAATCAAAGGTATCTAGATTGGAAAGGAGGAAGTAAAATTATCTTTATTCACAGATGATTTGTCGTTTATATAGAAAGCCCCATGGCGTCTACAAAAAAGCTATGAGAGCTAACAAGTGAGTTTAGTAAGGTTGCAGGATACAAGATACAACAATCAATATATAAAATCTGTTGTCTGTATATATATTAGCAATGCGTAATTATAAATTGAAATTAAAATGGCAATAAACTCTACAGTAGGATGAAAAAATAAGAACTACTTATGGATAAATCTAACAAGTGGTGTGAAAGACCTATACCCTGAACTACAAAATATTGCTAAGAGAAATAAAAAAAATCAAAATAAAGTGACAGACCTTGTTCAAGAGTCAGGAGTCTCAGTATTGTCGAGGAGTACGTTTCCCCCCATATAACCTGCAGATTTAACACAATTCTGATCAAAATGGAAACACTGATTCTAAATTATTTTATGTTCATTTATTTTTGAAGGAGAGAGAGACAGAGCGTGAGTGGGGGGAGGGGCAGAGAGAGAGGGAGACACAGAATCCCAAGCAGGCTCCAGGATCCAAACTGTCAGCACAGAGCCTGACGTGGGGCTCGAGCTCACGGACCGCGAGATCATGACCTGAGCTGAAGTTGGACTCTTAACCGACTGAGCCACCCAGGCGTCCCGACACACTGATTCTAAAATTCATACGGGAATGCTAGGGATCTAGTGTAGCCAAAATAACCTTGAAAGGAGGAACAATATTTGGGGATTTACACTACTCGGTTTTAAGATGTATTATAAAGCTACAGTAATGAAGCCAGTGAGTGTTGTTATCAAGATAAATAAATTGATAAAGGTAACGATTTATAGAGTCTGGAAATAGACTCACGCATATGTGGACAACTGATTTTCAACAAAAGCATAGCTCATTTGATGGAGGAAGGATAGTCTTTTTAATGAATGGTGCTAAAGTATTTGGACATCCATATACAAAAAGTATAAATATTGATTCATACCTTCTACCATACATAAAATTTTTCTTAAAATGCATCATGGATCGATGGGGCGCCTGGGTGGCGCAGTCTGTTAAGCGCCCGACTTCAGCCAGGTCACGATCTCGCGGTCCGTGAGTTCGAGCCCCGCGTCGGGCTCTGGGCTGATGGCTCAGAGCCTGGAGCCTGTTTCCGATTCTGTGTCTCCCTCTCTCTCTGCCCCTCCCCCGTTCATGCTCTGTCTCTCTCTGTCCCAAAAAAAATAAATAAATGTTGGAAAAAAAAAATTTTTTTAAAAATGCATCATGGATCGAGATATAAAATATGAAACTATAAAACTTACAGAAGGAAACAGGAGAAGATATTTGTGACCTGGGGTTAGGCAAAGATTTCTTAGATAGGACACCAAAAGCATGATTCCTAAAAGAATGAATGAATAACTTGCATTTCATCAAAATTTAAAATGTCTCCTCTTCAGAAGACACAGTCAAGAGAACGAAAAGACAAGCCACCGATGGAAAGAAAAGTTTTGCAAACTATGTATCTGCTAAAGGACTAGTATCTAGAATACATAAAGAACTCTCAACACCCTACACGAAGAAAAACATTAACGGGGCAAAAGGGAACTTTTGGGGTTGATGGATACGGTCACTCCCTCGATTGCCATGAGGCTTCATGGATGTATACAGCTGCCAAAACTCAGCACATTAAATATGAACACGTGTGGTTTATTGTATGTCGATTATACCCCGGTAAAGCTATCAAACACCGGACCTTTAGCTTGGTTGGGAAGAAACCGTGTGAGAAGCCTTTTAGGAGGCCAGAGCAGCAGTCCAGGCAAGAGATGACGGTGGCCAGGGTGATAGGAGACAATGTGGTGGGTGGAGATAGGATCCCAGAGATGTGCCGTAGGAGCTACAGGAGTCCAAAGGTATCGAGAATCGGGCTGCCGAGGAGGCTGGCTTTGGAGAGTCAATAACGTTCCTCCAGTCATCCTGCCAACCAGGGGCTGTGCCAGGAACGAAGCCCCGATCAGCCGTGCTCCGTGGGGGGGGGGGGGGGGGTCCTGGAGAGTGAGGGTTTCCTCCTCTTCCTCTGACTGTGGTTCCTGGGTGAGGAGGGACCCAGAGTGGATTCCGGGCCCTGCCCGAGGCATCAAGAGGGGTGTCTGGGCATGTGTGCCTGTGAGGGTGTGGTGGGCGGAGGCCCGGCTTTCCGGGACCGGGCAGGCATCTGGGAAGTTCAAACTGTCTCTTGCTCTCACTACAGGTGAATCTGGGGTGCAGGGTTCCCTCTTCCTTGAAATGTGTGGGCCCGTGGCTGTGATTCGTGCCACGCTTGGATCCTGGAGGCCAGGGCAGGTCAGGAGGAGGGCAGAGCGGATGAACCAGGGAGATGAACTCAGTGCATCCTTGAAACGCTGAAGGTAGAGGCCTAAGGACCCTTTTCTCTCCATTTCCAACCTCAGATCCTCCTGCCTCCAGCGGATCTGAGACTCCTGAGTGGCTGAGCCCTTAGGGGTGTGTGTGTGGTACCCAAAGAGTGTCTCCTTGTGTGTCTGTGTGTAGGCGGACCCACTCACCCCGATTTTCCTGGGACCGTCCAGGTTTTACTCCTGAAGGTCTGTGTCCCAGGAAACCCCTCAGTCTTAGAAAGTGTGGGAGGCTGGTCACCCTAGCTGTGTGCATGGTGTGTGAGTTCTTGGAACTGTACAAGTGGGTAGACACAGAGTTACACAAAACGGGATGGGCCAGGGAGTGTGTCGACACAAGGGCGTCGCTGCGAGTTTGTGGATATCTAAATGCGGGTTTGCTTGTTCCTCCCCCCACGCTGCCTTTCCAGAAAGGATCTGAGGTGGTTCTGCGTGACAGTTTCTCTGCCAGGGGGCCCCGCTCTCAGCGGTTGACAGCATGGAAGTTGGAGCTGGATGGATCTGGGTTCGGATGCTGCACAGCCACTATTGGCCGCGTGACCTTGGGCGGGTGGCTTTGCCAAGGTCTTGGAGGGCCTGCCTCGCGGTCACCACTCGGCCAATGGCAGTCGTTGCTGTCATTTCCTTGCGGGTCTGGGGAGTGTGGCTAAACGCCCTCTTATGTGTGCACATCTGTGTGAATGTGTGTGTGCGTGTGTAGGTATGCGTAAGCACGCGCCGTTCCATGTGTGTGCACGTGCATGTGTGAAGCTTTCAGGGTGGCTCCTGGTTTAGGGGGTGGGTGGGTGTGGAATGGGGGGGGGGCTCCAGGGTGTGGGGAGAGGAGGGTCCCGAAACCACCACATTCCTCCGCACCCCGCCACGGTGCTCACGGACCCCAGAGGAGCCTCGGCCCGGTTCTCTGCCATGTGCTTTGCATAGAGTTGAGTTCTGTATTGTGCAACCTGCCTTATTAAAATATATATTGTGCCTCTATGAATCTTTAATGCGAAGCACTTAGCGAGGAGTCCATAATCCTTCAACTGAGCTATATACAGGAGGCCATTGGGGAGATGAACGCTTTCCACAGAGGCTGCAGGGAGGAGGGGCTGCTGGGGGTGGGGGTGGGGATGGAAGGTTCCCACAGACAGAGGGAGGAGGGTCCCACAGACAGAGGGAGGAGGGTCCCACAGATAGGAAGGAGTTTCTCACAGAGAGGAAAAGTGCTCCCACAGACAGGGAGGAGGCTTCCTCAGACAGGGAGAAGGGTCCTAAGACGGGAGGGAGGGTCCCTCAGACAGGAAAGAGGAAGTTCCCACAGACAGGGAGGTTTCCACAGACAGAGAGGGGGTTCCTGCAGACAGAGGGCTGCAGTTCCCACAGGACCATGGGGAGCGGGTGGTTAAGAACCATCAAGGCTCTGGGTCGGGAGCAGCTCTTGCAAAGAGGTTGACTCTAAAAAGACAGAGGATCCTTGTGTTTGAGTGACATCTGGTCAGGCTGGCAGGAGGAGGAGGATGGCCTGGGAAGTGTGACACTGTGGGGCCCAAGGCTTTCCTGACTCAAGTTGCAGATGGCTCCGAGCCCTGCCAGTAGGATCCCTCCCGTTGGCCGCTCGTGGTGCCCAAAGCCTCGTTCTTGCCTCTGGCCGCATCGACTGCCCTGAGGGGTACCCACTAAGGCCTGCCTGTCAGTTGTCAGACGAGGCTGTCTCCTCATGTTGGGTCCTCTCTCCAGAATTTACCTTGGAGATGTCGAGGCAGGGGTTGGTGCCAGGCATGTGGCACGTCCGGTGGGGGCTGAGTCAGTGTCCCGACAACTTCATATATTTGAATTGTCGCATGGCAGGTGGGAGGTGGGCGGGCACAGCATACAGTGGAGGAAGCCAGTCTGAAGCCGCCCGTAGGGAAAAGTGGTCGAAGGACAGAGACAGAGACAGGGACAGAGGGGAAGCGATAAGGATTTCCTCCTCCCTTACCTGGAGTGGGTTTGAATGAATTCAAGCCCCCCCCCCCACTGCTGAGCTTCTGGGTCTTGGTACCCAGTCCTTGCACAGGCAGGCATGGGACAGATGCCCTCTTACCAGATCCTCCCCACGGTCCTGTGTTTTGTTTCCCATTTTACAGTTGAGGAGATGAAGGCCTGGTGATGACAAGTGCCTGGGGGTCCACCCCGGGTGGGGGGTGGGCACAGAAGCAACACTGAGGCTGCCTGCCTCGGACTTGCTGTCTCTTTGCTTTGTCCCTTTGTCACAGCGCCTCTGCCTGACGTCCGTGTGGTTTGCTGCTTCTGCTCCTTCAGCCCTCAGCTTAGTGTCACCCTGAGACACTCTCCTGGTCGCCCTGCCTGCAGGACCCCTTCCACCCCATTATTCCAGAGTGGAGCCCTTTCACGTGCTGTCAGTGTTATTTTTTCACGGGTTAGTTTTTGTCCACGTCGCATTCATCCCAATCTGTCCCTTTCTTTTTAAAATTTTTTTTTTTCAACATTTATTTATTTTGGGACAGAGAGAGACAGAGCATGAACGGGGGAGGGGCAGAGAGAGAGGGAGACACAGAATCGGAAACAGGCTCCAGGCTCTGAGCCATCAGCCCAGAGCCTGACGCGGGGCTCGAACTCACGGACCGCGAGATCGTGACCTGGGCTGAAGTCGGACGCTTAACCGACTGCGCCACCCAGGCGCCCCACCAATCTGTCCCTTTCTTATTCGTGCACTGATTTGATGACCCACGCCTTTCTTCTCTTCGCCACTGTAAGCTCTGTGCAGACAGGAATGGCCCGCGTTTTCACTGTGGAATGTCCCTGCCTCGCTTGGAACTTGGCATATAGATGGTGTTCAACAAATGTTTGTTGAAGGCCTGCTGGCGTCCTTATTTTACCCACGAGGCAATGGAAGCATGGAAAGACTGAGAAATTTGCCAGGGTCTCTGAGAAGACAAGTAGCCATGGTGGGGGTTGAACCAGTCTGATCCAACTCAAGTCTACGCTCCTGAACTGTCATGCCATGAAATTCCCCACGTTCGATTACGCCTTTGTGAGACGTGCCTTTTCCCTGGGTTGGAAGCTGTGGCACAAAGGGCTGCTTCCTGCCAGTCTGAGCGGCGGGCCCCGTGTTATGCTCTGACATGAGCCACGGTGCTGAGAACCAAGGGGGTCAGAACAACTCAGCTCAAGACCCAGCGGTGCACTAATTTGCTGTGGAAACTTAGGCAGGTCAATTTCCTGCGTGTCTCTTAACCTCCCCGTGTGATGGTTAATTTTATGTGCCAACTGGGAGGGGGTTTGGGGATGAGATAAACATTTAAATAGGTCAACTTTGGGTAAAGCAGATTGTTTTCCAGAATGTGGTGGGCCTCATCTAATCAAATGAAGGCCTGAATAGAGCACAAAGACTGGCCTCTGTGATCAAGGGGGACTTCCCCAGCAGACGGCCTTTGACTTCATCTACACCATTGGCTCTCCTGGGTCTTGCCCGCCCACACTGCAGATTTGGACTTGTGATCCTCCTTGGTGGTGTAAGACAATCCCCCTATCTATCTATCTATCTATCTATCACCTATATATCTATTTTCTATCTATCTATCATCTCCTATCAGCTGAGTTTGTCTGGGGAACCGTGCCAGCCCCATGGCTGAGAGTACCCTGTGCTAAGTTAAGACAGAGACACCATGCCAGGGGCACCCAGGAGCACGGTGTGTGTCCCTCTCCGCCAGATTTCACAGTCATAGCCATCAAACTTCCTTGTTTTCCAGGAGCAGGCATGTTGGAGTGCCTGGGGGAGATAGAGAGAAGGATATCAAGGTTCGAAAGGCTTTGCAGATGATCGGGACACTGCTGGCCGCACGTACTCTGGGAACGGGCTGGAGGGAGGCTTATCCCCTCCGAGGCAAGAGGCCAAGCGCTGGCGTGGGGTGTGAGGGGTGGGATGGGTCCCAGCGACAGAAGGGGAGGGCACTCGTTGCCTGGGCATGGAGGGGGCGTCCGAATGCCCAGTCCCTGCCACCCAAAGCCAGAGGGGAGTGTGGTGGCCATTCCCGGGCTCTGACTCCCTGAACTTCCGCTCGGCAATGGTGCAGGAGGCCCCTGGGAGGGGGCTGGACGGCTGTCTGCCGCGTGTGCCTCCCCCGAAGCAGCTCGAGCACATGCAATTATAAGACAGTGGGCAGATGACAGAGTTAGTTAATGTAACAAGCCCTTTAAGCATTTAGCCACATTCGAGTGTTTAATCAGCTGTGTAAAGTGCAATATCTATCTTTCAATTTTATGCCATTAGGGGAGACAAGATTTTGATTAGGTACTTAATCTGTGCACGGAAAAAACAGGCCCACAGCAAGCCCGCGATGGGGAGGGAAGGGGACATTGGGCGCGGGATTCGATAAAGGGGAAAGACAGAAATTTAACATAAAAGAGAATTAGTGTGGCTCCTTTCAATTTAGTGCCCAGGCTTTATGGCCTAATCAATTAGAGGCCTGGCCAGGGCTGCTGGGAAGCTGCTCGGCTGGGCTGGAGGCTCGGCCATATTAATTCCCTTCATTACGTGGGGGTCAGGCGGAGGGCTTTGCGGGGGCCCTGCAAGGAGTGGGTCACTTCTCGGGCATCAGCTCAGGAAGCAGGAAGGAGATCGAAGGGTGCCAGGCTGGACAGGAGGGGGCCTGGGGCCGCTGGGGAGGCTGGGCTCCCAGGGGCGTGGGTCTGGGTGGGCCGTGGGAGTCCGGAAGTGGTGGAGAGTGGTGGGTTAGCCCTCTGGGTCTCCAGTAGGAGGGGCCTGGGTTTGCATGCCAGCTTTGTGACCTATTAGTTGCGTGATCTGGGCGCCTTGCCCTTCCCTGCAGAACGACAGTTGTGGCCACCCCAAAGGGTCGCTGCGGGGAGAAAAAGAGAAGGCAGCCCGCGAAGAGCTTAGCATAGTGCGTGGTGTAGAGTGGATGTGAAATAGTGGCCGCTGTTGGGATCATCATCTTTATTTCTAATATTCTACGTGCCACTGAAGATAAACTATAACCGAGGCACGCGCTTTCACCATTACCCTGTATTCAGTCAGTGCTTACTTCGTGCACCAGGCACCGTGCTAGGTGCTGTTTCTACTACTATCAGTAATGTTGGAGGGTTGGTGCTATTGTCTGCAGAGGAGGAAACTGAGGCACGGTGAGATAAATGGCTTGCCCAACGTCACCTAATATTGGAGGCTCCAGAATCAGGTCTTAGGCCTTCCCTATCATGGGTGTTCATTCCTTGCGGACGTGGCAGAGTTAAGTGGTGCTGAATTCCACGATGGCTGAGGTCACTAGAAAACAAGGTGGCATCTCTAGAAATCCTCAGAGGACCACAGATCTCAACACACCGCCTTCCAGTCCCTGAGCAAATTCTAGAAATATGCCCAAAGCCGGCCCAGTGGTTTTCCCAGAAGACTCAAGAAAGGAGTTGCTATTCTGTAAGTTTCCTGTTAGGTGAAGGAGCCCATGGTCCCCACGAGACACAGGGGAGGGGGAGACAGAAAGGCTGCCTTCTTTTTACCCCCACAGCCTCCCCAGACATCTGAGCAGGACCTGAGGGCCCTGAGAAACCCAGCTGGAAACCACAGGAGCTGAGAGCGAGCTGGCTGGTGAGTTCTAGAGCAGGGTAAAGAAAGGCTCTTATAGGAGCAGGGACCACTGGAACCGGCAGATATGTTTACGGGGAGTGTTCTCCTTCAGCAGATTTGGGGAGGAGGAGAGGGAGAGAGCCAAGGTTTATTGCACACTCAGTGGCTGGCTTCTCGCTTCGTGACTGTGGGACTTTGGGTAAGGTGCTCAGTCTTTCTCTGCTAGTTTCCTCAGTTGTAACCCCGGGGGGTGATCACAGGTCCTACCTTGCAGGCTGGCTGTGGGCTTCGCGTGAGCCGACGTGTGCGGAGTGCAAGAACTGAGCACAGCACCGACTAGGCATTGGATGAATATTAGCCGTTATCGCCACTGGCGGTTAGCTTGGCCCTTTTTCAGTGCCAGGCCCAGTACTGGGGACTTGCTGGAGCATAGTCTCGTGGAATCCCTGTGGCTTCTCTGTGGATTGTTGGTGCACAGACAAAAGTTTTTAAGTTCAGTGAGCTCAAGTGACTCGTCTAAAGTCACAGAGCTGGTGTATAAGAAGGATGAGACCGTTTCTTTGACCTCTGGTGGCTTCTAAAGGCCTTTCTGCCTGCCCCACAGTGCTGCCTTGAGAGGCAAACGGCGTGGCCGAGTAAATCTAAATTCCGGCAGGACATCTGGGAAATAAGTTCGTTCAACCGGTATTTGTTGAGCACCTATTATGTGCCCTACATCACAAGCCCGGTGAAGGCAGGAATCACATCTGTCGTGGGCACTCCCACCGAGTAATCACCCAACAGGCATTTATGGACTGAATGAATGAGTGAATGAATGAACGGTATGCTGTGCCAAATCCTCAGTATCCTGGAGGAGAGGGTGAAGAAAGGTGAATTATGTGATTTTCCCGTCAGCTGGAGTCATAATGGTCCGAGTGGGAGGCTACGTAATAGGGTGGAAAGAAAAATGACAAACTCTGGGTTGGAATCCCGGACCATCTCCTAACCGGTTGGATGCGTAAAAAGGGCAGCCCTTGCATTGTGATCCTGTTAGCCAGTTATGCAAACCCAAGCGTGGCAGAGAGAGGCAATTCGCCTTTGTCTGGATTCCATTTTCATTTAGAGCACAGGTTGGCACCAGTTTTGGTAAATATTTGAGGCTTGTAGGACCCTACAGCTTCTGTTGCAACCACTCCACTGTATCACCGTAAAGTGACAGCAGCTGTAGACACCGTGGGAGCAAAGGAGCGTGGCTGTGTTTCAATAAAACTTTATTTGTAAAAAAGAGTCAGCCCAGGGATGTGGTCCACGGGCAGTGGTTTGCCAATTCCTTATTTAGAGGGCATATCCCCAGGAAGTAATCTTTCTATGTGTAGGTTCACATCCATTCTAGTTCATGTTGACTCAGGATCTGTGTCCCCATTTTACAGAGGAGAAGCCTGAGTTGTCGGCAGGCAAAAGGTCTGCTTTAGAGCTGGCCTTGGCAGGCTGTTGTTCCAGACATGGCCAAAAATATCAGCTACCATTTAGGAAGCATTTAAAAAATTTTTTTTAAACATTTATTTATTTTTGAGAGAGAGAGAGAGGGAGGGAGAGAGAGAAAGGGAACATGAGCAGGGGAGGGGCAAAGAAAGTGAGGGAGACACGGAATCCGAAGCAGGCTCCAGGCTCTGAGCTGTCAGCACAGAGCCCGATGCGGGGCTTGAACTCATGAACCGTGAGATCGTGACCTGAATCAAAGTCAGACACTTAACCGACTGGGCCACCCAGGCGCCCCCATGAAGCGCTTAGGATACGTTGCACACTTCACGTGCATCATTCCGTGGAGCAGATCCTCAACGACCAGGGGGCGTAGGACCTATTGTTTGTCCCCCACTTCACAAGTTGAATAAACTGAGGCTCAAGGAATTTAAGGGACTGACTAACGATCACCTGGCTAATGATTTAACCTTTATTTGTTTAAGACTTACCGAGCATCTACTCTATTCCAGACATTTTTGAGCAGCTGGGGACAGAGTAGAACCCTGACCTCAGTGTGCTTACGTTATACGTGGGCAAGGTGGACGATAAATATACTAATGTCAGATGTCAGAAGGGGAGAAGGGCCCATCATCACGATAGACTCAAAGCCACAAGTCTTCATGACTTAAAACAAGGTTTGGCGAACCATGGCTCATGGTCCAAATTCTGCCCGTCGCCTCTTCTTAAAGATCAAGGTTTATTGGATCACGGTCACGTCCCTCTATCCACGCCTGCTTTGGGGCTACAACGGCAGGGCCGGGCAGTTGCAGCAGAACTCATCTGGTTCTCAAAACTCCAAAAGGGATGTGGCCTGTTTCTTACAACAACCAAGGATTATTGCTTGCCCAGGCTTCGGTTGGTGCTTCCGGATTGGCCTGGAAGCACCACTCATCAGTCAGGGACCCAGGCCCATGGGGCACCCACAATCTTCAGTGTTTGTAAGGGAAAGGGGGATTCTGAAGAGTCTCGCGGGGACGATGAAATGCCTGACCCGGAATTGACATGTGTCATTTCTGCTCAGGATTTACGGGCATCACCCAACAGAAGGGATCCAGCTTTGCCGCAGTCTCGGGAGGTGGAGGGCCGGAGATGCTGGGTGAGCAGTGAGCGGCTCTGATGGCCACGAGTGCTGTGGGACGTCAGCAGTCAGGGGAAGTTGCTGGGAGCCCCAGGACCTTTTCATGTCTTACATAATGCAGCCGGGAGGGCACAGAGGAGAGCTCAGCGGGGGTCTGAGCCCAGGTCTGTTCACCTTGAGAGAATGTCTTCTCCACCTCTCTGCTAGGCTGCTGTGCCCTTTACGGTCTGTGGAAAGTGGGTGCTGGGAAGGTCGCCGGAGGGTCAAGTGGGGGGGAGCGCTCCTCTCTGTGAACTCCCGCCGGGGTCCTGCCGGCTCTGTCCCCAGCCTGGCTTCTGCCTCTCCCGGGTCACACCCCACGGCGGCCACAGCCAGGCAGACCTGCCGGCCAGTCCTGGAACAGACGGGCCGGGGAAGAGGGTGAGAGGCTCGTTCTGCGAGGCTGTGACTTCACGAGGCACTACATTAACGTTATTAATAACCCTCTCAGCCTTTATTGAAAAGATGCTCTCCGCGTCTGAATTTGCCACTATGGCAAGCCATTTATTAAGGCTGTAAGAGCTGGAGTTGCTCCAGACCATATTTATTGCCATGATTTGCTGAGGGAAGGCTCTGATCCCGGGGCTGGGGCACCCAGGGGAGGGGACGTGTTGTGCTCGCAGGCGAGGCCTGGGCTCACCTGGCCAGAAGGTCAGTAAAGATGCACTTCCGGTCTCTCCCACTGAGCCCGGGATTCAAGCTGCAGGCGCGGAATCTGAAGCCGATCACAGCGGCGATCTCTTCTCTGTCTGTGCGGGGTGCTGTTCGGTGCCCCTGATGCCTTCCCCAGGGGCACCCAGGGGGGCGGTGGGGCAGACAAAATGGGTCTCAATGTGCGTGCGGGGGCAGTAAGACTCGAAGAAGACAAGGGAGGCACCAGGGTCACAGAACTGGCTGCCAAGTGGCCCCAGGAGTCACGGGCTCATTTCTCTATAACAGTCTGAACGCGGGCTCTTTGGCTCTCTCTCTCTTTCTCTTTGGCATCGGAAAAACTAACCAAAACGATTGCACCACCAGGACCCACTAACTCCATAAGCCCCGGGGCTGAGAGATTTCTGTTCGTGAGACTGTTGGAATCCTCGCGACGTTCCCGTGTGGATGTTACTGCTGTCTTCAGGTTACAGATGAGGAGACGGAGTCCTGGAGGTGTGGGTGATTTGTCTGGAGCCGCACAGCAAGTCAGTGGCCTAGCTGGGGCTTGAAGCTCTTCTGTCCGATTGCGAAGTGTGCGTCCTTGTCCCTGGGACCACGACGCCCCCTTTCGTCTGCTTGCTCGGTTTCCAGAAGCCGGAGAAGGGGCAGACTCATGCATGGGGATCCCTGCTTCTGCGGTAACTCTTCCTTTGGGCCCGGATCCCTTCCTCCGGGATATTCTCAACTGTGCACTTGGCCACCTGGCTGGGATTCGTTTTCATCTGCTGGGGCGACCACAGGACGGGGAGCTTCAAGGCCAGAAACTCATTTTCTCACAGTTCTAGAGGCTGGAGGTCCAAGATCAAGGTGTTGGCAGAGGGCAGGTTTCTTCCGGGGCTTCCCTCCTTGGGGTGCAGACGGCTGCCGTCTCTTCGTTTCTTCACATACTCCTCCCTCGGTGTGGATCTGTCTTCACCTCCCCTGCTGTTTTTTATTTATTTAAAAAAAAAAATTTTTTTTTTCCAACGTTTATTTATTTTGGGGACAGAGAGACAGAGCATGAACGGGGGAGGGGCAGAGAGAGAGGGAGACACAGAATCGGAAACAGGCTCCAGGCTCTGAGCCATCAGCCCAGAGCCCGACGCAGGGCTCGAACTCACGGACCGCGAGATCGTGACCTGGCTGAAGTCGGACGCTTAACCGACTGCGCCACCCAGGCGCCCCCCCTGCTGTTTTTTAGACTTTATTTTCTTTACTTGTAAAAACCCATGTATTTAAATTCAAATTAGTTAACATCCAGTATGCTATGGGTTTCAGGAGCAGAACCCAGTGACTCATCACTTACAGATTGACGCCCGGGGCTCATTCCAGGAAGTGCCCTCCTCAACGCCCATCACCCGTTTAGCCCCTCCCCCCCGCCGCCCCTCCCCCTTCTTATGAGGCCACCATCGAATGGGGATTAGGACCCATAGCCTCATTTACCCTCGATCGCCTCTTTAAAGACACCATCACCAGATAGGGTCGCATTCTGAGGTACTGGGGCTGAGGATCTCAACATGTGAATTTTGAGCAAACACAATTCAGCCCGTAATGGGACTCATGCAAGTTCAGCGTCCCGGCCTCTGAAGTTCTCTGGGGTCAGCCTAGATCATTGGCGTGGTTCTGCAGTCGAGGAGCCACCAGAAACTGGCTTCTGTTTTCACTGAGGTCAGTCCCTTCCCTGGGCCTCCCCCCGCTGGGGTGCAGTTCGGAACGGCCCGCTCAGACGCAGGCCTGCGGCCCAGATCCCCAAGGCACGGCCTCTTCCCTGCTTCCCGGCCTGGGCGCTCTGGCTCCCCTGGCCCATTTTCAGATGTGCTCCCAGGTGTCGCTGGAATCTTCCAGCCTGGGATGCCTGCTGCTCCCGTAGCACGCGGTTTTGCTTTTCATCCCCTTCCTCCTTCCCATGACTGACGGTGTCCTTCCTTCCCTCCATCCGTCTTTTCTTTCCTTCCTATTTCCCTCTCTCTTTCTCTCTGCTCTTTTTCTGTCTTTTCCTCGCTTCTCATTGTCTGTCCATGCTGGACACGGCGCTGGTGCTGGAAATACCAAAAATCTGCAGCAAAGGGAGATACAGGAGGCTCCTGGGTGGCTCAGTCGATTGAGCATCCGGCTTCGGCTCAGGTCATGATCTCATGGTTCGTGAGTCGAGCCCCCGCTTGGGGCTGGCTGCCGACAGCACAGAGCCTGCTTCGGATCCTCTGTCCCCTTCTCTCTGCCCCTTCCCTGCTCATGCTCTCTCTCTCAAAAATGAAAAAAAAAATATTAAAAAATTTTTTGAAGACGGTAGTAGATGCAAAACCAGAAGCTCCTTGAGGTAGATCTTTCCCAATGACAGTGTCTTACCGATCAATTGCACACTGATCGATTGCAGCCAGGAATTTGACATGGATGCAGTCGAGGTAACAGGCCAGTCCAGGGCCCTGATCCATGCCAGCGGCAGGCAGCCTAAGGAGCCGGGCATCCTTCCCGCCTTCTCCCCCCGCCCCACCCTCTGCTCTTGGCCTCTCTGTCTCCTACTCTCCGGGCTCTTAGGACAATGAGTACAAACCCATAAAGCTCCCTTCAGCGCATCTTGCTTACCCGCTCTTATCAGAACAGAGGAGAACTGCAAGGGCTTTCAAAAGAGCCATCTGTTAGTTTTCATAAAGACATTATCTGCTTCCCATCACAGGGCTTCTGCTGTCTCTGACATGTGTCTGCCCTCCCTCCGCTGTCTGCGGGAGCAGGAGCTCTCTCTCCACTCTCTGTCTGCGCCTGGCTGCTGGAGGTGGGTTGCAGACGGAGTATTTATCTAAAAGTGAAGAGATCGGACTTATAAGCAAGCCCGATATTAAATGTATAAATAATGCATCCTGTGGCATTATTTATAATGCAATAACATCCCTATAATGTAATAAAAGTATGCAGGTTCCCAGCACTTTTCTTAACCCCTTAATGTCTTGGAGAATGCTGTGGGTCAGCCAGTCCCCTCAGTCCTCCAGGACTTTGGAACGGGGCGCCATCTGTCAAGCCCTGTCTGGGACCTGGCTTGTGCCCAGCCGAGTCTTTAGACAACCACCAGCAGGATAAACTTGGCCCCAGGGTTTGGAGTTGTGATTTCCAAACTTTGGTGGGAGGCTGAATGCAGGTTTCCCAGCTTTAATCTACTGATTCAGAATCTTAAAGCATCAGGAGGGGAAATTTGCATGTTTAACCAGCTCTCGGGTAGATTCAAAGACAGGTGAATGAGTGCTCCGGGGCTAGCCTTGACTTGTAGCGGGATAGACCATTAAACTTCCCCAGCTCCTCGCTGTGGGACTCAGAATCACGTCGACCTGGCAAGGACTGTGGGCTGGCCTCGTGCCTTGGTTCCAGGTCTTGCCCACCTGCCCCGCAGCCTTGTCCCTCCTGCCACTAACTGCCAGCTGTGTGTCAGGGCCCAGCTGACCTCCTTGGTGCCACCTGTCACCTACCTGGCTGTCTGAGTCTAGCCCATTCCTATATCTCCTCACTTAATCGGATGGCAGAAAATTCTGGGTAGAGCAGTGTTTGCTTGGATGCTTGGATGCCTGTGCTCGGTGCCTTGCAAACTCCTGGTCTCCAGCCTGCCCTGGGTTCCCCATGCTGCCCAGAAACCCGCCTCTCTATTTGGCTCTCTTGTGTTCTCCCAAGTGCCCATGTCCTTCGTAGCTGGTATCTTCAGACAACCAATCTCTTCTTTACAATGAACAGGCAACTTCGTATCCTGGATCACCGGAGAACGAGATGTGGTGAGAGGAAGGATACCATCGGAACCTCCTTCTCCCTGCCTGCCCACCTTCAAGCGCATCTCTGCCCGCGCCCATGTGTCTACCTGCCGTAATAGAAGAGGTTTACTGCCTCCAACATAAGACTGATCCCTTTTACTCTCTGGACTCCAGCCCCACCCAGGCTCCCCAGGTGACCCTCTCCTTCAACGACCTTTTCTTCTTCAAATCTCTAAACTCTCCCCCCTACCAATTTTCCCTCAGCTCCTAAACATGTTCAATATCTTTCGGCCATCCGCCGTCGCTTGGCCCGATGCTGCTTCTAGATCTTACCCTATCTCTTTCCCCATCTCAACCACAGCTCCTAGTAATTGTGCTGTGTATACCCTGACTGTTGTCAGAATAGTGACAACACACAGTGAAGGTGCTAGTATTAATCGATTTTAACCTCACGGTGACCCTATGATACATTAAGATGGGGCGGGTCGACATCTAATTACAGCAGAGGGAAAGGGGGTCATGTGTCCAGAGGCACACGGTACTTTGGGATCTGGCCCCAGGCAGTCTGCCTCCAGAGTAAGCGTGACACTTGATGACCCGGTTCCTGCACCTGCAGTGACTCCTCCACAACTAGACCCCTTCTCCCAGGTCAGCAGTGACTTCGGTATTGTTACGTGGGACTTACTTCACCTGGAAGAGTGCCACATGCATGCAATTTTGGAACCCTCATCCTTCTTGGTTCTTGGGGCCTCATGCTCTGTTTTCCTTTTACCTTTTGGGTCTTTCCTCAGTCACGTTTTTAGGCTTCTCTCTCGGCCCAAGATCTCACATTTTGGGGTGCCCCGGGGTTCCATGTTTTTGTCCCTTTGCACCCTACACGCTTGTCCTAGGACTTCATTTACCAACTATTCCCCCAAGAACCGCTGAATCTTGGTTCTGATCCCTGGGCAAGAGGTTTCTCTATTTGCTGATCTCTCAAAACAGACATTTTCCTCATTTAGTCGATTATTTTGCCCAAGTCAGTCCCTCCTTCCCCCTTTCCCGACTCAGTCAACGGCTACCACGCCTTCATCCAGCCCCCCTAGCTGAAACTCACATGGCATTTTGGTCTCTTTCTCTCTTCCCCACATTATGTAATCAGCCGTCAAGCTCTCTCAATCCTACCCATTCAATTGCATCCCCCGTCCCCTCACCTCCTCAACTCCGTCCACTTTGCACAGGCCTCCTTAGACTGGCTCAACCCAGGCTCTCATCACCTCCTGCCCGCATCACTGCAACGGATTCCCAGCTGGCCTCCTGACTCCAGTCTTGTGGCCCCTGATACATCTCTTCTTTTTTGAAAAAATTATAAACTATTTAAAATAGAGTGAAAATTACACACAGTGACAGAACGCACACCCACGTATCTACCACTCAGATTGAACAAACATTAGTATTTTGCCCTGTTTGGATAAGTTAGTTGAACGATCCAATCAGTGTCCAGATATAGTTACAGAAATGGACACCCCATTCTTTTCTTCCCTACCTTCTAAGCCAGAGGTAATTACCGACCAAAGTTGGTGTATATCCTTTCTTTCCATGTTTTAAAAATTGACAGGTAAATGTATATTGACAAAAGGCATAGTGTTTTGAATATTTAAAATTTACATCAATCATATCATACTGCACTTATGATTTTTAAAAGTTTTAATGCATGTCACGTTTTTGAGATGTATCCACAATGATACAAAGCGGTCTGGGGCGCCTGGGTGGCTCAGTCGGTTAAGCGTCCAACTTCGGCTCAGGTCACGATCTCGCGGTTCATGAGTTCGAGCCCCGCGTCGGGCTCTGTGCTGACAGCTCAGAGCCTGGAGCCTGTTTCAGATTCTGTGTCCCCCTCTCTCTCCTGCTGACCCTCCCCCGTTCATGCTCTGTCTCTCTCTGTCTCAAAAATAAATAAACGTTAAAAAAAAATTTACAAAGAGGTCTGAGTAGTTCATTTGAACTTCTACACTGAACTGTAGCCATATTCTATCCTTTCCTTATCCATTTCCCTGATCTTGGTCGTATCCAGGGTTTCACTAACATACAAAGGGCTGCAAAGAACATCTGTATTCATGGGTCCCTGTATATTTGTGTTTTTTCTCCCCTGCAAGGCACAGATCTAAAACGAGAATAGCTGAGCATCATGGCATAAGCATCTTCACCAGATACTGCCAAATTCTTTTCACAACGGTTGAATCCACTTCCGCTTCCTCCAGGAGTTTATCAGAATTGCCATTTCCTCACATCCTCACTGCTACCCATAAATACTTAAAGTTTGAAGAGTGAGAGGCCGTGCCTCATTGTCGTAATTTGTGTTTCCCTGATTGCTAGCGATTTTGAAAATTTTTCACATTTGTCATTGGTGTCTTCTGTAAACTGCTGCTTCTAATGATTTTCATATTGTTGGATTGATTTTGTAAAACTAACCTTAGGAGTTAAACCTTCCAGAAACCAGCTCTTTGTTGGCGATGTTTCGCTTTCTTTGTGGTTCTTCCAAAGTTTTAAATTTATTTATCTATCTATCTATCTATCTATCTATCTATCTATGAGAAAGAGAGAGAGAGAGAGTGAATGTGAGTGGGGGAGAGGGGCAGAGGAAGAGAGAGAGAATCCCAAGCAGGCTCCCTGTGCAGCGTGGAGCCTCATGCAGGGCTCGATCCCACGACCCTGGGATCACGACCCTAGCTGAAATCAAGAGTTGGATGCTCGACCAACTGAGCTGTGATGTTAGCGCTGTCCTATCCCAAGTTCCTTTACGTGAGGGGGAGCTCTGGGGGCTTTTCTGTGATTTATTTACCCTCAGGCCAGCACCGCCTATTTTGGTCGCTACAGCTTTATAATCACCATTTTTAAAAATTGAGACTATAATTAACACGCCGTCTCCTCGATCAGTTTCCAGGCATTTTTCATCACCTGAAAAGAAACCCGTTACTTTCTAAGTATCGTTGCTCAACTCCTCATCCCATACACCTCCCCACCCACCTGGCCCTCGGCCACCACTGATCTGCTTCCCGTCTTTATAGATTTGCCTTTTCTGAACATTTTATACCTGTGATGAAATGTTTTCAAGGTTCATCAAGGCTATAGCATGTAATAGCGCCACACTGCTTTTTTTATGGCTGGATGACATTCTATTGTACGGACACACCACAAGTTGTTTATCCGTTCATTAGTTGATGGACATGTGGTCCCCCCCCCCCCATTTTTCAGCCATTATGAATAATGTTGTTATGAAATTTTGTTTTTAAATTTTAAATTCATGCCTTTTAAATTCTCTCGACTATTATACCTAGAAGTGGAATTGCTGGGTCATATGGAGTTCTATGCTTAACTTTTTGAGAAACTTCAACTTTATTTTTTAAATTGGCTGCACCGTTTTACATTCCCATCGACAGTGTATGAGGATTTTGATTTTTCCGCATTCTGATCAGTGCCTGTGAATTTTCTTTTTTTTCATGATAGCCATCCTAGCAGGTATGAAGTGGTATTTCACTGTGGTTTGGATTTGCATTTCCAGGATGACTAATGAGGTTGAGGATTATTTTTCATGGGCTTATTGGCTATTTGGTATCTCTGGAGAAATCCAGATTCAAACCCTTTGCCTAGTTTAATTTTTTAAAAATATTTATTTATTTTTGAGACAGAGAGAGACAGAGCATGAATGGGGGAGGGTCAGAGAGGGAGGTACAGAATCTGAAGTAGGCTCCAGGCTCCGAGCTGTCAGCACAGAGCCTGACACGGGGCTCGAACCCACAGACCATGAGATCATGACCTGAGCTGAAGTCGGATGCTCAACCGACTGAGCCACCCAGATGCCCTGATTCTTCGCCTATTTTAAAGCTGAGTCTTTTTATTATTGAGTTGTAAGAATAATTACTATTTATATCTGGTAGTGGAAGCTTTTCCCTCCACCCTCATTCTCTTCCTTCTTTTCCTGCTCCTCCTTCTTCAGAATTATCATGGCTATTCTTTGCTTTTAGCTCATCTTTATGATTTTAAGATAACTTGTATGTCACTATTTATTTACTTTGGCAGATCTTTCACTGAATTTAGACATAGATTGTTTTTGGAGAGGGTTGACATCTTCCGATCATTGTCTTCCCATCCATGAACATGGTATAGCTCTCCGTTTGTTTGGATCTTCTTTTTGTCATATTTGGACAAGCTCCAGTTGCCCTCCTTTATGGAGAAATTCCCTGCTGTTCACTTACACGCACGACCTTGCAAAACTCTCAAAGGTCCATTTAGCAACACTCCCGTTTTCCTTACGTTGATTTGACAGCTGCTTTTCCTTCTCCTGTGTAGCCTGATATCTTCATGTCCAGATTTTAACCTTTTAGGAAACTCCAAGAACTCTTAGACTCCTGAGCTGGAAAGAAGTGGATAGGTAGTATCATCGTCCCTCTAGAAGTTCCAGATTTTCAGGAAGAAGCCTGGGTTGGAGCTTAGGAAAAAGAAATTGATGGGTTAAAAAGTCTTGATGCCTTCATAAAGTCTTGATGCCTTGAAGGAGGCAAACCTATGAACAAATAACTATATTGTTTCCGGATAAGTGAATTATTTGGCTGTTGCTAAAAGACGCTGCCTCTTAACTGTGGAGCACTGCTTCTGTGTTATAGGGAGGGATAAAAAGTTATTGTGAAGAATGTTTCTGGAAAGAGGGACATGAGTGGACCCTTTTGTTAGGAGGATTTAAAGTGAGGAGAGAGCCAGCGGCTTCAGAAAAGGTTGTAAGCAGAAAATGGTTGTGGTTTTACCAAGTCCACACTCCTTCATATCTGAGACTAGAAAGCTACAAGGTAGGGGATGAGCAGATATTCACACAGGGCTGTGGACCATCAGGAGAAACAAAGTGGTTTCTTTCCAGGTCCCACACGAGATCTTCTTTGAAAAAGATGGACAGGCAGAAGTCAGTTGGGTAGAAAGGGCACAAAGGGAAAACATAAGTAGGATGCAGGGGTGCAGAGCAGAGTCTGGACTTTTGACCAGGACTTAGGAATGTGTGACAATGACTGGTTGTCATATCACCGAAGCTGAGACTGAGAGCCTCTTCTGACCACCGAATTCAGATGGGAGTGTGTTGGCAATAATGACTGCCGTGACCGCATTCTGCTTGCCACCCAGGAGGCTGCTTCTGGCGCCTTCTGTTTCTGAGAGTTGTTTCGCCTTTCGGCCCCTAGGTGGTGCACCTGAGTCTGAGCTGCTCCATTCTGAAAAGCGCAGGATTGATGAATAGAACTGGGGGTTATCAAAAAGCAGTGGTTCTGGGAGAGGAGAAGGACAGCCTCGGAGTACAGGACGGGGAGCCCAAGCTAGTGTTTAATCATAATAAACCCCCAAATCCCTGGGGGATGAAGCAGCTTGTGTCAGTTATGCCGATAACTCGGAGGGTCGTGCAGCATAGGAAGGACATTCATTAAGTCTTCATTCAGCACATATTAACTGAAGGTCTATTATGTGCTAGAAACAGTTCTAGGTGCTGGGTAGGCACATAACAGTCAGCAGAGCAAAGCCCCTGCCTGCAGTCTAGTCGGGGAGATAGGCAGCAAACAGATACGTGCTTGGCTACAAAGCGCAGAGGAAGTCAAGAAGAGACCCGAGGGGCTGGTTTCCCAGAGCAGGAGTTTCTGAGAGGGAGCAAAGGCCCGTCGCGAAGAGCCAGCCAGTGGGGCTGGGACGGAAAGAAGGACTTGCTCAACCAGATGGAGAATGGACTCAGGAAACCATCTGGGAGTCACTCCATAGTCATGGATGTGACGGGAGGGAGGCACTCAGGGCCCGGGGCGTGAGTGGACAAGTTACTGGGCTGGAGCTTTACTCAGGGGTGGTGGCTTTTAAGCTGGGAGTGGGGTGGGCATCATCTCTGGGGATGGACTGGAGTCGGCAGGGGGTGGGTGGGCCAGCCGAGGGGCAGTCTGGGTAGCTGCGCCCGGGGCTGTCGGAGGAGGGATGGGGACCCGAACCAATGCGGGGTCAGTGGAGATGGAGAGAGAGCGAGGTGGTGGGCTCGACTGAATTTGGTGACTGATTGAATGGGAGTGGGGGGAACAGACAGAAGTCAACATCCCCGCCCTGGCCCCTGGTCTGGGCGACCATCTGCATCACCTGAGATGGCTCCCTGAGCCCCAAGCAGGCATCTTCCTGACCCCAAAGCCATTTTTATTATTTTCCAGCGTGCAGAGTAACCAGAACTGAACTAATAAAGTGCAGCAGTTCTGGTTTAATGAGCAGGAAAGAGTAATTTGTAATTAGCATATACATTATTTGTACCTAATGAGTGCTTTCCAAAGTCCTTGTGGGGGTTGTTTGTCTTCCTAAGTATTTGAAACCCCCCTCCTCCCAACCATCTTGTTTATGCTGTTTATTTGTACTCTCTGTTCCTAAAAATACACACGAGTACACATGCACACATTGGCGCTTTCATTCACCTACAGCCATTTGCAGATCGTCCGCAGCCGGACTGGCGCCCACTCGTTCCTTGCGCGCATCAGCGCGGGCACGCAAACCTCCCGCCTACACGTAAGCGTGCGCGTGCACATACCTGGGCGTGTTCCCTTCCCTGCGCACGCATGCCCGGGAAGTGTGGGTACACAGAGTGTGCACTCATACGAGGAGCCGGCGGCACGGAGCGCCTGGGTGGCTCAGTCGTTGGAGCGTCCGCCTTCGGCTCAGGTCATGATCTCTTGGTTCGTGAGTTCGAGCCCTGGATCAGGCTCGCTGCTGTCAGCCTGTCGGCGCGCAGAGCCTGCTTCAGAGCCCCCGTCCCCTCCTCTCTCTCTGCCCCTCCCCTGCTTGTGCTCTCCCCATAAAGAAATAAATACTAAAAAAAGTGAAGCCCACAAGAGGAAACTTACATCCGATAGTGCCCAAGTACACGCACGTGGAGACACCCAGGGCTACACGCACACGTGCTCATGCAGGCTGCAAAGGGTCAGCGGTTCCTCTCCCCAAGCGGTGATGACGTCAGGCCTTTATCATTCTGGTCTTGTCTACAGATTTGAGGCTCTGAGGCTTCCCCTTCTTGCTCACAGAACCTTGCCCTTGTGTGGATTAGCTGCCTCCCCAGTCACGCTCCTGGCTACCTGGGCTCGTGAAAGATCCGGAGAACAGAAGTCCTACAACACACCGTAGCAGCAAGCCGGAGGGGGACTTCTGCCTCCTCGGGCTGGGGCTCCGCTGGGGCAGCAAAGTTAACACCATGGTTTTGGCCTCCTCCAGGCAAAAATTCTGCCCCGTGATAAGGAAGACCACCAACAAATGGGTGCCAAGCACTAATTTTGCAGTAGGGACTTTCCTCCATGCTGCCACGAAGCCCCTGCCAGAATTTTGACATTGGCATTATTCTCCTTGCTTTGCAGACGTGGGCATGGACGCTCAAAGGATTGCCAGCATGTGCCAGGCTGCCCGGAGATAGGCTTGAGTCCCGAGGAGTCTCTTGCACTATGTAATCTCTGCGTCTCGTCAGCAAATCGCTCCCTGCCCTGCTGGCCCCGCCAAACACAGGTCCCTGCTGGAGCAGATACGAGAGGTGGACAGAGATCCACTGCTTTGTGGTGCCTCTGACCTCCTACGAGGCGTTCCCTTGGGCAGCTGAAGAACGAAGATGAGGTTCTCTGTTCACCCATGGGCCAGAGAGATGGTCCTTTCCTGGGGAAAACACAACTCCTCTTTTCTGACCTTGATGCTTTGCTTTTGACGTGATTCCAGAAAAGGCGCTGGTGAGGTCTTCCCTCGTCTGAAGATCGGAGAGATCACCATCCATCAGGTCCGTCCTGGGTGCCACGTTCCTAAGATCAAGTAAGCTGGGTTTGCAAAAGCTTACACTAAGATATGTATCCCAAGTGAAAAGGGAAAGCACCAGAACTTTTTTTTATTATGCTAGGAAATGTCACATTCCTTGAAAGTTGCTAAGTCTTGTGGTTGGTTACCTGCCGGTCATTGGCCCCCTCCTCCCGGACAGGCATTGTGCTCAGACCCGGACAGCTGAGGAGGGCACCCAGCCACTTTTGGCTTACAGTATTGGAAACATTTTAAAGAAAAAAGTAGTGTAAATGGTTTCACAACTATTCGTTCACTTTAGCTTTAAAATGCCTTACGAGGGAAGTAAAGATATTAACAATCAATCGTGACAACAGCTGATGTTTACTCAGCAGTTACTCTCAGCCGGTCTCACGATGGCCTCCATGTGTTAAACATTTCACATGCAACGGTCTGTGTGTTCGGTTCTCCCCAGGAGCCTAGAGAGTTCTAGTCCGAGAATGGGCTATCACGGCGCCCGTTTTCCTGTTGAGAAATGAAGGATCGGGGCGGTGAAGTGACCTCAGCGATGTCTCCAGGGAGGATCCCGGTCTGCTGACTCTGAGGACTGATCTCCTGTCCCTGTAAGGATGGATGGAGCGGGGCTGGGGTCCTGGGAACCATGTGCCTGCTGTGCGCTCTCAGTCGCTGTGGCCCTAAAGCTGTTGCAAGTAATGCTTTCCAGCCCAGTCATCTGGGTGTGTTGACTTCCACCCAGGGAACAGGAAAGGGGGCTATGCCCCGCCCTCGTTGCCGGTGCAGCTAAAATTTGCCAATTTCTGGGGTATTACACCCTGGTCAGTTTCAGCTACCCACGGTTTCACAACGGAGAGAGAAGGAGGAGGGGGGACAGGGATATTTAACAACTGCATATTTAATGCTTGGCTCTCTGGCTCCAACCCATTGTGGAACCCAAGGCCCCAGCAATTAACCTTTTGCTACCTCTGGGCTCAAAGGGGGCCAGGCCGTGGGAACAGAGCATCAGGAGGATATTCGGAGGCATTCTCCATTGCCTCAACCTGGACGGGGCTGATGGTGTTTCACTTCTTCCTTTGCCTCCCTCAGGGAGAAAACAAAGAGTGGATCCCAGAAAGGCCAGGGCCTCTAATCTCTCAGTAAAAGCCTTTGAAAGGAGGGGAAGGTAGCTAGGTCCACCGCAGAGAGCTGGCAAAGCTGGGTCTCCAGAGGCCAGGGCCGGGGGCTCCACGAGTGGAGTATGGAGCAGGGCTGGCGGGCTGGGAGGAAACGGCTGGCGGAAGGCCTCCTGGACCCTCCATCCTGTCTCCGTCACTCCCACATAGATTAACAAGCCCCAGGGTGCCCTTGGTGTTGGGCAGCCATGCTCGGGGCCTCCCCAAAATAGACAGGACGCCTGGTGCTTCTCTCCAGGGTCCCAGCTATTGTCTTTATGAGCCTGGCGGGTTCAGGGATCATATCCTAACACTTCCTCTCCATGCTTAATCACTATCCTGATGGATAGCCGCTTGCACAGATAGCCCGCGGGCTGTTGAGGGCAAGCCCTTCTCTGGGCAGCCCGGCCTCCATCCTGTGCATATGGGGGGCGGCTGGCAGTGCTTTGGCTGCGTCTAGAAAGGGGCAAGTGGGGCCTGTGAACCTTAAAAATGAAGCCATCGTTTCACTAGCAAAAATGGGTTGATTTGGGTTTATTACCATTTGGGACACGCGAGCTATGGCAAAAACCGTCGGCCACTCTAACGAACAAAGGAGAGGAACGTTATTTTATGGAGAAGAGGGAGGAGGCGGGGAGGGGTTGTTTGAAGGAACGTGTGTTGGAGCCAAGCAGTTCAGGGTGAGGACGGTTTCTCGTGGGCTGAGTTGCAGGGGGTGGTCGATTTCTTGCGGGAGATGTGCAGTTGATTCTTTCCTATTCAGATTCTTCTGTTGGGGTTTCTAATGGATAATTCTTTCTTTAACTGACACAGAGTGGTATGGCTACCCCTTCCGGCTTCCCCGTCTTGCCCCCCTACTGTACTTTAGTGATGGCCCCCTTCGTTATTGTTCACAGGCTACTGTGGAGCCTTTGCGAGGACTCAGAGATTCTTTTTGGCTGAGGCTGACTGGGCGGTGGGGGGTGGGGGGTGGGGGGTGGGGAGTGGGGAGGGAGGCCCCAAGTTGGTGCCATGGGTGGGGGCGGTGTATGGGCCACAATCAGCCACTAGGGGGCAGGCCTTGACAGCAGGTGGACCAGACTCACCCCCCCCCCCCCCCCATCAAAGCTCAAAATGACTGGGAGGAAGGACAGCCACACAGAGTGGCCTGCTCTAGGTCTCGACAGCTCCAGAGAGAGTCAAAAACTGGAGGTAGGGATGCTGGAGATAGGAGGCCATTTGCAGGTTCCCCTTATCTTCCTTGTCTGCGGTAATGGGATAATGATGCGCTGCTCCAGCGTCTGGACAGAGGTGGGAAGTGGCTTCCCCGTGCAGTGGAAGGGGTCAGGGCCGGGACGACTATGAGAGACAGAGAAGGACAGGCCTGGGCTAGAGCCAGGAGCTGGCAGCTGCAGGCGAGGGACACCCTGCAGACAGATGAGGGGACCCTGGCTTGAGGGATCTAAGCCCCAGAGGGCCCTTCTTGATTGTGTCCTCTTGGGTCCGCCTGGCCGACTTCCTGTTGGCCTTGCAATGCTGAGCTTAGCTTTTTTTTTTTTTTTTTTTTTTTTCCCCCCAGCTTCTCCAAAGAAGTCCCTGCCCTTCCTGTTCTTAGCTCTGGCTGATTCTGGCCGTTTGTGAACCCTCTGAGCCAGCTACCTGCCCAGAATGGAGTTTTCCAAGGAGGCACTAGATGGCTGGAACTGAAAGCCAGCGGCGCTTGAAGTTCCGGGGGGGGGGGGGGGGGGAAGACTGGGGAGCCCGGATGTAAGTGGGAGGCCTGAAAGAGCCAGGGGCTTGCAGCTGTCTGTCCTGTCCGTCCACCCATCTGTCCATCCATCTATCTACCCATTCTCCATCTCCCTATTAATCTATTCCATCAGCATATGTCATGTGCCAGGCTCTCTTCTAGGTCCTGAGAATACAGCTGTGAACGTGACCAAAAAGGTCTCTGCCCTTACGGGAACTGCATTTGAATGGCAGCATCCCAGAGGGAAGCCCCATCGCTAGTTGTGGCTTCAGAATGACAGCAGATGAGCCTTCTCTTAAACTATCGAGGCAGCGAGGGCTCTTCACCTCCTGCCCTAGTACAAGCAGACGTTTACAATACGTGTAGGAGGAGCGCCAAATGCGCACACCCACGTATGCTCACGGCGCAGTCTCTCGGGCTGACGTGGCCCCAAAGTCACGGCGCACATACACTTGCACACCTGAATGCGTTGCTGTCTGAACACCTGTGCACACAAGCACACGAATCCACACACGCGCACGCTTGGGTGCCCGGCCGCTGACTCAAGCACCCTGGCACATAGGCACATAAGTACCCAGAGATATGCGCGTTTGGTACAGTTTGGATCTGTGTGCATGCAACGCACGTGTCCTCGTCCATGCACAGAGGTCACGCGCTCACGAGCCCACGCGTGTGCCTGTAAATGCCCCCTGAGACTTTGACCTTTTCCCCAGAGCCACACCCCCGACCATTTTCCCATCCTATCCTGGGGAATTATCCACATCCCTGACAAGAGAATGGGTTACTAATGCAGCCACAGAGCTGTTTTGACACTTTTGACGAATAACATTCAATACTATTAATTGGAACAATTGCTTTTCATTTAACTAAATCACGGGAATTGCTAAACTAAATTGAAACGGAATGTAATTTTGCCGCGCGCTGCTTTAATATGGGCCTCTAAATGTCTTCTCCCTGAAGGATTAGTAACTTAATCACCCACCAGTGATAACTGCTTCCCAGGCTCAGCTGGGAGGCTTCGTGCGCAGCAGCAGCCTGGCTGGGAACAGGCCGGGCTCCAGTGACAGTTCCTCCTGCCTGCCCTGTGCCCCCCCCCCCCCCCCCCCTCCTGTATTATTCATCGCGGAGAACACGGCTCCCTCCCTGCTCTGATTCCCGCAGGACCCTGAGAGATCATTTCCATTTTCCCTCGGTTCTGTCCCCCTGTTTGTGATCTGGCCTGGGGTCTGTCACCCCTGGAGTCTGAACGTGGGCCCAGGCTCTGTCTCTGGGCCTCTCTGAGCCTTGCTGGGCCCCTTCGTCCAGAAAACACTAGCCTTGGAATCCGGGGGCCCCTTAGACTCCAAGGGCAGCCCACAGGCTGGCCCAGCTTCCAGAGGCTGGTTGACATGGACCAGAAATCCCCCCTCCACTGCCTGGGAGAAAGGCCCCAGCCCGGCGGGCTGCTGGTTTGCCCCACTGTCCTGGTATGCTTGAGACAGAGGGATTTCCAGGACATGCAACTTTCAGCGCTGAAGCTGGACAGTCCCCAGCAAATGGGGACAGCTGATCACCCCAGCCGTGAGGCCCCCTGTGCTTCCAGCTTGAAATCATCCCTCACTTTTATCGAGTGCTTACTGTATGCTAACAGCATGGCATACGTGATCTCATTTAATTTTTGGAACAATTTTTATGGGGGTAAATTCTCTTAACATACTCGTTTAGCAGCGAGAAAGCTGGGACTCAGTTTTTGTAAACTTATGTGAGATCTTATCATAGCACCTTGCTCCGTGGGAAGCACTTGTGTTAATGGCTCAACAGGCATCTCCCCGGGAGCCTTGGAGATACACCTCGTTTCTGTCATTCCCATTTTATAGGTGAGGAAACTGAGGCTCACAGAAGTCAAGGTTACTGCTGGTCAGGGCCAGAGCTGTGATTCCAGACTCAGGAGAGGGTTCCACCTCTCCCTCCCCTCCCCGGCGCCCACTGTAATGGCTTGTCTTTCAGGCCATATGAGGGCCTCCTGCGTTCTTTTCCCCTGGGTGTTCTGAGGAGACCGGCCGAGGGCTTCTGGAGGTGAAGCTCCCAGCATATTGGAGTTACCGACTTAAGTGTGGCATCCTATACGTACAACTCCTGCCCATGGGTGTTCAAACTAGGTGAGGCCACTCCCCGAATAAAGCTTTCTAGAAGAGCCACCCCTTTCCACTTGCAATGGCATGGAGGCTAGCATTGGGTCCTTGAATGGATGCTGTAAGGGACTGTGGGTTCTTGCTGTGAACCCCTCTTCCTGCCCACCCTGGCAGGGAGCTCAGGCCTCCCTGGGACTATAGCAACAGCTTCTTTGTATGTCTCTGTGCCCGCCTCTCCGTCCCCTCCCTCTCCCTGGCCCCAAGGTTGTTGGGCAAAAATTCTAAATGTGCCTCTGAGTTGTCGCTCGAAAATACACACTTGAAGAGGAAGGGGCTTGCTTCAAGAGGGAACAACATTACTGAGCCCTCCTTCAGAGCTAGATGCTTCGTACGTTCTCATTTAATCCACCAGCAACCCAGGGGCCGGCATTATTCCCATTTCACGGTTCAGAGAACCGAGGCACCGAGGGGAAGGCATTGCCTGAGCTGATGCACTTCGGAAATGGCAGGCCGAGCTTTAGGGATCAGGATTCCACGCACCCGAGTCTCTCTCCGGGCTGGGACTGCTCTTCTCCAGAGTGGACCCCTTCCCACCCCCAGCTTTCCTGTTTCCCGGCGGGGAGGCAGCGTGGCAGGGCGGCAAAGCTCGTGAGGCGTCTACACAGATGGATGTGGGCCTGGAGCCCCCGGCTGTCCCATTGCTCATGAGACCTTGGGCTGAGATCCGTTCATCTCTGCTTGTAAAATGGGGGTGCGCGCTGTCCCCCCCTCCCCCCTTGCCTGGGAGGCCGGCTCAGAGCCTGGCGCGGAGCGGAGGCTTAATAAATGGTGGCTACCGTTATTATTTTTTATTATTTCTGACGGTTTGGAAGGAGGTTCTCCAGAGTTCAGTATCGCAGACTGTCAGGCCGTGCCTCCCCTGCACATTTTACGCTGCCTGTGCCCTTGAGTTTCCCATTAACTTAATAGGTCTGGACATAAAGGAGCCGGTTGTTCATGGGATCCCAGAGTCAATCAACAATCTACCCTTCACTGCTCCCATTCACTAAAATCGATATGTATTGATTGAACACCCAGGCCGCGTGGGGCCCCGAGGCTGCCCTTCAGGGGGTCTCATCCTTTTGCTGAGCCGGGAGGATGCGCCAGGGGACCGTGTCTCCAGGTATGGCCCCCGGAGCCACAGCGGCAGCGTCGCCTGGGAACAGGTTAAAAATGCAACCTCTTGGGCTGAGCCCAAGCTCTGCCGAATCAGAGCGGCGAAGCCGGGGCCCAGGCACTCGTGTTTCGACGAGTCCTCTGGACCTAAGGTGCGCTAAGGTCTGGGAAACGTTCTAAAGACCCGAACGCAGCTATTCTCTGAGAGGGGCCGCCCGTGGGATCCGGGGAAGGAGACTGAGAGTCAGTGGGGGGACCTCGGGAGGGTGGGCTGGCGCCCTGACGTAGGAACTGGGGCCCCTCCCAGGCTTGGGCCCAGGTGGGGACCGTTGCTCACCCACATGGCGCCTCCAAGCCACACAAAGGTGCCCCTTCCTCTGGGTGGAAGCTGCCGGTAGGTGGAGCGCGGGCTCGATTTCCATCTTCATTCACTCCCCGTGGGCGCAAGGCTTAGGCAAGGTGGATGGTGGGGCCGGGGAGTTCCAGGCCTGCCCTCCCCTGGGGATGGGGATGCTGGACGAGCCACGGTGATCCCCCTGCTGCAGAGACTGTCCCCGGGCCTCGGGTCTCAGCAGTCCTCTACGTGAAACAGGCTGTGAAGACTGCAACCCGTGGGAGAAACACCAGAGCACAGTTATGAAGACAGCAAGCCACGGGCCGGAGGAGGCATCCTGCCCTGAGCCAACACTGGGCAAGATAAAACGGGCGTCTGACGCGCAGGTGCCTCCAGAGCATCGTCCTCCTGCCAATGACACGTCAGCCGGACGTTGATGGAGAAATCGAACAGGCCGCCGAGTGTGGCCGGGGAGTAAGAAAATGCTCTGCCCTACACCCGACAGCCAGCCTTCTTCCTCTTCCCTTAGCCCCCCCACAAGGGGACCCTCTCAGGCTGCCCCTCCCCAGACTCCCCCCCCGCCCCCACACACACACAGACAAGGGTCTGCAAGGATTCCCCCTCGGAACCTTCACTGGCTGCCCGTCCCCCTGCTCTTAACAGCTGTTGTACTCTCCCTTCATCCCGGAAGCCTTCCTGGGTTTCAGCTGCAGCTGGCCCTCTGGAACACCGCTCTAACTGTTGCTGGGGCTTGACGGGGGCCATGCCCCCATCCACATTCCTCTGTCTTCCAGAAGGTGACTTCCTGGAGGTAAGGCACTACCGGCGTCGCTGTGTTCTGTCTTCCCAACTGGGAGGCATCTCACGGCAAGGCCGGGGCCCTCTCTGTCTGTGAACGACTTTCCCCTCTTCAACATCTGTGGCCGCACATTTTGGGTGAAGTAGGGGGAGCGAAAGCCCTTCTCGGCCCAGCCCCAGGGGCCCCTAGACCTGCCTCGTTGGCACGAGCTGACGTCTGGAACCCCACTGCGGTGGGGAGTTGCTCTGGGGCTGCTACTCCTCTCTCCCGGCCCCAGCTCGCGGTCTAACACGAGTGGGAGAGCAGCTCCCTGCAAGGCCAGCTCCTGGGGGCAGTCTCGTGGCGGCTGGACCTGGTGGCCCTTCCAAGTGCCCCTGGGGACTTCGCACGTGTTTCTGTTGTCTCCATAGCGAGGATGCACCGACTCTCATTTTCTCTGGTCCAAAGGGGGGATAAAGCCCCAGTCCTACGTCCTCTTTGATGAGACCAAGAGCGGACAGACGGCTAAAAGGGACCGATGGAAGGGAAGGGAAGAAGGAAGCGGAGCTCCCAGGACAAGGGGTCTCTCAGCCAGGCTCTGGGTGGGACTCTGGCTAGTTGCAGCTACGTCAGAAACTTGTGCCTCGGAGGCTGGACGGTTCTGTGATTCTCGTGTCCGCTTTCACAGTTCTTGGCGGTCGTCTTGAATTTGCTCCTTGTTTTCCACCCTTACCCCTCTCCACATGTTTCCTTCTCTGAGGTCACAACTATCTTCCGGTTCCTAAAACCAGGGAAATGCAGGGGCCATCTTCTCTGGGTCCTGGGACCTCTGAGGCCACGCGGCACGGCTCTCCTGCCTCTGCCGGCTCTCTTTCCCCCCTGTGGGCTTTTCCACCATTTTCACACTGACGTGTTCCAAGTATGCCCTTCTGTGCTCCTTGACCTCTCTCCCATTTTTCTGGATCACCTCGGTTGTCCCCGTCACCTCTGCACATAGCTCCCAAATTCCACTTCCTGCTTCCTGAGTGCTCCATGACCCCGCCCTCCCCAACCCGCTCCTGTACATCCCGCTTCCTGGGGACATTTCTAGATGTGGTCCCTGCCAGTACGTCACCATGCCTCAAACTAAATGCAGTCTCTTCCTTCTCACACCAGCTGTAGCTTCCGACCTCCCCCTTTCTGTTCAAAATAGTCTCACCCAGGGGCACCTGGGTGGCTCAGTCGGTTAAGCGTCCGACTTCGGCTCAGGTCACGATCTCACGGTCTGTGAGTTCGAGCCCCGCGTCGGGCTCTGGGCTGACGGCTCAGAGCCTGGAGCCTGCTTCGGATTCTGTGTCTCCCTCTCTCTCTGCCCCTCCCCTGCTCACGCTCTGTCTCTCTCAAAAATAAATAAAAACATTAAAAAAAATTTTTTTTTAAATTAAAAAAAAAATAGTCTCACCTAGACTTGAAAGTTAAAGTCGCTGAGGTTTCTTTCCTGCCTCTATCTTAATCTTTTTCAAAAATCCAATTGGCAGCTCCAGAATTTCTCTGCCATGTCTTTCCTCTTCCTACTTGGCCTTTCTGAGGTCTGGACCCTCACTTCCTCTGCACAGACGTCTTCCTCTGTTGGTAGGTTTCTATCCCATTCATCAGACACATTGCTGCCAAGTTCATCTGTCCATTGCCCGGGCAGGATCGTGTCACGCTCTACTTAGCAATCTTTTAGCATAAACGCCGACTTCTCCTCCCATCCTTTTGTGGGGGAGCCTCACACGAGTGGAGGGCATGTGTTACGGAGCCAGGAAGAGCTAACGTGACTAATTTATTTCTGGTAGAATACGAGCAGCAGTGAAGCATTTCCAGCCTTGGCCCGTAAAATCCCCTAGGTGAGTTCCCCTGCGTTCACGCCCTTTTGGGCTGGTTGGGATGGCATCAGCTCAGGTGGTCTCGGAAGCCATGTGTTGAAGCTGACGAGGCCACCCTCGTCCAAGCGAGTCCGCTTGGATACCCGAATGACCGGGTGGAACAGAATTGCACCGGCCTGGAACGTTTATCCTGGACAGTTCTGCGCGAGTGAAGGTATCTTTTACTCCGTAAGCTACTGCAATTTGGGGGTCCGTCACAGCTAGTTAGCTTATCCTACCAAATATATTACCTATTGCCTGTGGCAGGCATGATTTTTAAAATAATCCCCCGAAGATGACCCACCCTAATAGCCAAAACTTGTGAGTGAGTATGGTGAACTCTTACGCCCCGTGATTATGTCACGTTACGTGGCAAATTGATCTTCAGATAGGGAGACTGTCCTGGGTTATTCAAGTAGACGCGGTACACGTATATGGGCCCTTGAAAGGGGAGAACTTTCTTTGGCAGTTGGCAGTAGGGAAGGCCAGGGAGGTTCAAAGCAGGAGAAGGACTCAATGAACCGTGGCTGGTTTGCAGAGGCAGGGGCCCACGTGAGAAGGAATGTGGGAGGCCTCTGGCAGCAGGAGTGGTCCCTGGATGACAGTCGCAAGGACACCGGGACCTCAGATCCAGAGCAGCTGCAAAGACCCGGGTTGTACCAACAACCTGGGTGAGCTTGGGATCCTACTTTTCCCTCAGCTTCCAGAGAAGAGGTCAGTCTGGCTAACACCTTAGGTTCTGCCTTGTGAGACACTGAGCAGTCCGCTCGGACTTCTGATCTATACATGTGTGAAATAAAACACGAGCATTGTTTTGGGCACCCGGGTGGCTCAGTCGGTTAAGCCTCTGGCTTTGGCTCAGGTCATGATCTCGTGGTTTGGTGAGTTCGATGCCCGCGTCGGGCTCTGTGCTGACAGCTCAGAGCCTGGAGCCTGCTTCGGATTCTGTGTCTCCCTCTCTCTTTCTGCCCCTCCCCCACTCGTGCTCTGTGTCTCTTTCTCTCTCTCAAAAATGTTTAAATATTAAAAAAATATAGTAAATGGGAGAAAATATTTTCAAAATACGTATCTGGTAAGTGATTACTATCCAAAATATATAAAGAACTCTTATAACTCCGTAGCAAAAAAACGCCCCCACCAAGAAAAACCAAACAACGCCCCTCCCCGCCAAATAAGCAGGCAAAGGACTTGAACAGACATTTCTCCAAAAAAAGGCATGCTAATGGCCAGCAGGTATCAGAAAAGATGCTCAGCGTCCCTGACCATCAGGGAAATGCAAATTCAAATCACAATGAGGCATCACCTCATACTTATCAGGATGGTCACTATCAAAAAACAAAAGCTAAGTGTTGGTGAGGATGTGAAGCAATTGGAAACCTTGCACGCTGTTGGCGGGAACAGAAAACAATGCAGCCACTGCAGAGAACGGTGTTGTGATTCCGCAAAAAAATTAAAAATGGACTCACCAGATGATTAAGCAATCCTGCTTCTGAGTATTTATCCGCAAGATTTAAATCAGGATCTTGGAAGAACTATCTGCAGTCCCATATGTACTGCGACGTTATTCACAACAGCCAAGACGAGGAAACAACCTAAGTGTCCATCCACAGATAAATGGATAAAGCAAATGCGGTCTATGCATAGAACGGACTATGATTCAATTTCAAGAAAGAAAGCCATCCTACCATCGTGATAACACGGGTCAACCTGGAGAACATTTTGCTAAATGGAAGAAGCCAGTCACAGAAGGACAGCAACTGCCTGGGCACGCTTACAAGAGGTATCGGAAAGAGTCCAATTCATCGAAACAGAGACTGGAATGGCGGATGCCAGGAGCTGGGGGGGAGGGGCCGAATGGGATTGCTGGCCAGTGGGGGTAAAGCTTTAGTTGTGCCAGCTGAATGAGTTCTAGAGATTTGTATAGCACTGTGCCTCCGGTTAACGACACCGTATGGTACACTTCAATTTTGGGTTCAGAGGGTAGGTCTCCGGGGAAGCGCTCTTACCGCATGGGAAAGAAAGCAAATACTCGGTCAGGCTTGGGAGTCATTGTCATGCCGGAACACGCGGAGCTTCTTGGTTTGTAGGGAGGCGAATCCCATGTAAAAAAGGGTCTCTTCTCTTTCTGTGGCTTTGGAGAATTCTTCCGTGCCCGTGGCCTTGGTTGGGCGGCCCCTCTTTCAGCGAGGCGAGCCCGGCCTCATTGCCTGGCAGCAAAACCCAGGCTGCAGGCCCGAGGGATGGGGGGGTGGGGGGTTGGGGGGGGGTCCCTCTGCCCCCGTTCCGCCCAGCCCCCGCCTCGTGCCTGCAGCCCAGGTGAGCTCCCCCAGCCAGCCTCTGGCAGAACTGGTACATTGCTTCTGGGCCGGCCTGCCCATCCTTCATGAATTTTTATTAAACAAAACTGTAAGCAGATTGATTTTGTCCTCTTTTATTGCATTTTTATTTAATTCCCTTCCATGGTGGAGGCTCCATCATGTTACCGCAGAGTAAATCACTCCGGGGCATCAGGCCAACGCCGTGGAGAAGGGCAGGATCTGGCTTCCCAAGAGCACATTTACCGCAGAAGAACCTTTATTAGCGGAGAGTCATTGATTTTTTTTTTTTTTTTCAGGTCACAGCCCCTTCACTATCCTTTAAATAAGAGAGGATCACAAAGTTACGCTGGAAGAGAGACTCGGTGAGGCCAGGGTCATGGGGTGTAGGCTTGTCTTTAGGTCTGACAACACCCGCAGCCCCCACCAGCCTGCACCCCCGCGCCTACTGGGTGTCGGTGTGGGCGAAGCATGGAGAAGGGTGGACCGGTCAGTGGTGCATGAGGTTGGAAGGAAAGAGTAAGTCCAGGAACAAAACAATTTAGCATCGTTAAAAAAAAACAAAAACAAACTGAGGGTGGTTCTAGTTTAGCCACAGCACTTTGTATACGAAATCGACACCCTGAGAATTTACAGATCAAAGCATCTCCTTTGGTCGCTCCTGGGTCTGCATTCCAGGTAAAGGATTTGGGGATTTTATTCTTAGGAGCTGGAGGGTCACTGAAGGTTTTGGAGCAAGGCAATAACAGAATATTTTCTTTGCTCCAGGAGGCTTAATCTGGCAGCAGAACGTAAAATGAATTTGAGAAGAGTGCAGGGATGGGGTTGGAGGAAGCCAGGGCATCTGCTGAGGAGCTAGTGCCCAGCCTGGGCTCAAGGCAACAGGAACCTGATGTGCAACAGCGGAATGTTAGAAATGGCAAGCCGGAGGGGCGCCTGGGTGGCTCAGTCGGTTGAGCATCTGACTCCGGCTCAGGTCGCGATCTCACAGTTCGTGAGTTTGAGCCCCGCGTTGGGCTCTGCGCTGTCAGCTTGGAGCCTGGAGCCTGCTTCGGATTCTGTGTCTCCCTCTCTCTCTGCCCCTCCCCTGCTCT
Organism: Leopardus geoffroyi; assembly: GCF_018350155.1. NCBI lineage: Eukaryota > Metazoa > Chordata > Mammalia > Carnivora > Felidae > Leopardus > Leopardus geoffroyi. Next base: position 20,617,128 of record NC_059336.1, on the reverse strand, counting down.
GTCGGGCTCTGTCTCTCCAAAATAAATAAACATTAAAAAAAAATTAAAAAAAGAAATGGCGAGCCGGAGACACATAAATGAGAAGGGAACTGTCCGAGGTGACTCGGGTGTTTTTGTCCATTGCAGAAGGAAGTTAAAGCAGAGAAACAGGTTTGAGCTCAGAAAACGGGGAGCTGAGCACGCTCATTTAAAGAGCAAAAGAAGGGGCGCCTGGGTGGCGCAGTCGGTTAAGCGTCCGACTTCAGCCAGGTCACGATCTCGCGGTCCGGGAGTTCGAGCCCCGCGTCGGGCTCTGGGCTGATGGCTCAGAGCCTGGAGCCTGTTTCCGATTCTGTGTCTCCCTCTCTCTCTGCACCTCCCCCATTCATGCTCTGTCTCTCTCTGTCCCAAAAATAAATAAAGGTTGAAAAAAAAAATTTTTAAAGAGCAAAAGAAATGGGGGCCCCTGGGTGGCTCAGCCGGTTAAACGTCCGACTTGGGTTAAGCGTCTGACTTTGGCTCAGGTCATGATTCTTGGATTTGAGCCCGGCGTCGGGCTCTGTGCTGTCAGGACCGAGCCTGCTTCGGATTCTCTGTCTCCCTCTCTCTCTGCCCCTTTCCCACCTGCGCTCCCTCTCTCAAAAATAAATAAACATTTAAAAAGCAAAAGAAAATACACGCATACTTGTCATTGCAAAGTCATGCAGGCGCATTGCAGAAAAATGTGAAAGATTAGAGGCTAGCACAATAAAGAGCATATCAACTATCTTCCATCCCTCTACCGTGATTTGCCCTTTGCGATGGTTAATACATGTTGCTATGTATCCTTCTAGGTAGATAAAGAAAATGAATCATGCTACCAAAGTTTCTTCAAAAATGTGATTCTTAATGGCTGCATATTACCTTATCATCTGGACACACAAAAATTGATTTAGCTGTCCACCTATCGCTGGACTTCCACTTGATTTATAGTTTCTCTGTACTATAAATAATGCTGTGGTGAACATCTTGGTGTATACATCTTGTCTGTATCTCTGATAAATTTCTAAAGTAAAATTATTGAGTTAAAGGTTACAATCTTTTTAAAGGCTCTTAATTCATGTTGTCGAACGCTCCCTAGACACCGATACAGTGTCCCTGTGTGTTCATTTCGTAGCACATTTATCAACCCTAAGATTATTTTGATTTTTTAAAAATCTTTGCCAATTTCGTGGTCAAAAATACCAGGATATTCCACTGTTTGTTTCTTAAATTATTCACTCTTTTATTACTAATAATTTTATAATAACTTTGGGTGTGCTATTGGTCATTGGTCACTTTTTATTTCTTCCCTTTTGAGATCTGTGTCTCTTGTCTAAATTTCTATTGGAGAGTTGCTTTCTCTCCTTACCAATTTATAACAAGTTATAGAGATTTGTCGGTCATGCATGTTGGAGATTTCTTGTTTTGTTTTGTTTTTTGTTTTTTGTTTTTTGTTGTTTTGTTTTTGTTTTTGTTTTGCCATGTCTCATTTAGCTTTCAAATGTTCGTTTATATGGCGCTTTTGACAAGTCGAAATTCCGAAGTTGTATACGGTCATTGCGATCAGTCTTCTTTTTGTGTTTTTTTTTTTTTCTCCTTCCGTTACACTCTGAAAATCCTCAGAACAAGACCAGGTAAACATTTACCTATAGCTTCTTCTAATTCTTTGTGATTTTACTTCTTTGTTTCTTTAGTTGACGTCAGACTGTGGTGATCACAGGTACAGGCTCTGGAGTTACGTGGGTTTGGATTTGGATCCCGATTCCCCTACTTACTTGCTGTGTGACCTTGGGCAAACTACTTCGCCTCTCTGAAATTCGTTTTCCAGACCTGAAATGGGGCTGGTATTTATCTCACTGATCTGTTGGGAGTATCGCCAAAGAGGACGCATGTGAAGTGGCCAGTATGATGCTTGGCGGACCGCAGACGTTCAAGGGGTAGACATTGTTAGGGCAGAGCTCTGTTAAGTGTGTATAGCTTTGATCTCTGCGAGGCTTGAGCCCGTGTTCTGTTTGTCTCCATATTCCCTGTCTCACCAAGGGCATGGCTTCAAGTACATTATCACGGAATACTTGATGAATGCATGAAATGAAATGAGCTGGTGGCATTTTTAAGTTGTAAGGGCAAATACATGCCTGCTCCTGGGAATCCCGTTTTAAAGTGTTGAACCCCTTTAGAAATGACCAGAATAGTGACCTGTGTGTCTAGAATGCAGAAGAAAAAAACCCCTAAACAAATGAGCATTGTGTTTTCGTTAGCCGCAGCTCACCGGTCAGGGTTGCGGGTCTGTTCGGTCACCTCTGACCCCTGACTTCTGGCCCTGACCCATGCCTACAAGCCACTGCTTCACTCCAAGTCTATACACGGAGAGTGGTAAGAGCAAGAAAGGCCCTTTGAGGTTGTGTTGTTATCTAGACTTCCAGCATTTGTTTTAGCTGCTAAACACTTTTTTCTGAAGAATGTTATCTCAAAAGCTCAATACGTAAAACAGACCAGCGTAGAGATGGTCTGGCTGAAAGACAGGGTCAGGAGGGCATAGTCCTCCTGCTGGGGGCTTTGCACCTGCCGCTCCTTCTAACTGGAATGCAGTTCCATTCTCCCCTGTCCCAAATACCTAGTTGAGTATTCCTTTTCCTTTGGGTCCTAAGTGAAATACCTCCTCCAGGAAGCCTTCCCTGACTTTCCTCGAACTAGATCAGTCCTCTCTCCTATAGACGTGTAGCCCTAAGTACCTCTATGTGCTAGCATACACCCACTTGTAAATTTACATCTGTTAATGTTCATTTCCTCCTACTAGACTCTGTATAAAATAGAGGCGAGGCTATGACGGGTTTGTTGGCCATTATACTCTGAATGCTGACTGCAAAGCTTGGCACTCAGCGGCGTTCACTTAATATTTGATGCCTTGTTGAAACTGCATCCGATCCAATCCCTTCCTTTTCCAGACAGAACCAGTATTTTCCACGTCCACCGTGGGCTAGATCCTCTTGTGGGTACTGGCCGTGCCTTTACGAGGAAGGCAGGCGTGCCCCCTGTCCTCAAGGAGTGCGCAACTCGTCAGCATGCGGGGCCACCGAGGCAGGTTCGTTAATTTCAGGGGTGATAAATACATTGGGCTTCTATGTAAGACTTCACTGGAAGATAAAGTGCTTTTGTTTTTCAATAACATAACTGGCAAATTTCTAGTCCAGGGCATTTTGTTGGCGATAAAGGCAGCGGTGAAGGGTGGTGCCTGGGATTCCATCTCGGTAGTTCATTCAGGACGGGGCCCCCCCACCTTGTCAGGATGGGGTTACCCTCTGATGAATACTGGATGGGGAGTCAGTGCTTCCCAGAGTTGCCCACTGGGGTGCCCACTGGGCTTGCTCTAATAAGTGCATAAGCACTCATGCTCCTTGTGAGTTCACCAGAACGACATGGTCAACCAGCTACCACGTGCCCCTCTGTCCAGCGGTTACTTCCAGGAGACGGCTGGGCTCGAGGGAAGAGTGGTCCTTTAGGGAGTTTTCAGGGTGCTTGGAAGCAAATCCCAACTCCTCACGGACCCAGGAGACCTGTGCTGATCTGGTGCCGTCTCCCCACCCGCCTCCGTTCTGTTCCATATACTGTCTCACGCTGCATCAGATGTCAAGTTCAGGTCCTATTGGAATCATTCGCAGTTGCAGATCAGGGGGTCCTGCACAGCCCATTCGGGCCGTTGGGGTCTGTGACATGGGTTCAGACAGCAGTACCTCCCCGTTTGGAGCCTGCCTCTTCTTCCATCCCTTCTAGAAGCCGCTGGGCTGGGTCACCCTGGAGCCCACTCCCGTAGGAGTACAGCTGAGGGCCTGAGAACAGCAGAAAGCTCCCAGGCTCCCTCCCTCTGCTGTGCCAGGCTGCTGGTGCCAGCCGGGGAGGAGGGCCCCCCTCCGCCTCTGCTTGTTTCCCTTGATTGTTATGTAATGTTCGGCAGCAGGAGGTAAATTCCTCTCCAATTTCCAGGCCCGTTACAGCGCATGAACCCCACCATGGGGAGCCACAGTGATTGAGCTCAGCAGCCAGGTCCCATGCTGAGTGTCATAAATCAGGCCTATTACCCGCTCGTCCTGGCAGATGTCACCACCAAGAACCTGCCCACTCCGCTCTGGAGACCCACCCACCTCGGCACACGGTAAACCGGGGCTGGCATACCCACTGGGGAGTCTGGGGGCTCCATCAGACATCCTGCCCGGGGTTTGGCCTGAATCTTCTTCTGAAGGGGTGGGAGGTTTCATCGCCCTGGCTGAGGTCCTGCAGCCTGAGGCTCAAGGAGCAAAATCAGGGCATGTTCACCTGCTACCTGGCTTTCCCGGTGGGGTGGCCTTCCGTGTGCGTCAGTACACACGAGAACCTCCAGGGGACTTGGCAAAACCACACATTTCCCAGGCCCGTCCCCGGAGATCCCTTTTCGCGGTGGGTCCTCCCCGGGACGGGGAATCAGCAGTTTGCAACTTTCCTGGCGATTCTGCTGCAGGTCTGCTGGACCGTCCCGTGAGGAGTGCTGCTTTAAGACGAACTCTATCCCCACAGCAATGCCTGTAAAATGAATGCCTATAAATCTAATCCTTCTTTTCCATTTCCTTCTATCATTTCGCTGAAGATGTGTTTCCCTGGGGAAGAAGATGTGGGTTTCAAAAATCAATGGCAATCACGCTGAAGAATGAAGCAAATCTTTGACTATGACATATTTAACAGGCACTAATAATGCTAATAGTTGGGGGGCAAGTCCCCCAGCAGGATGTTCTGCTGGTATTTAAAGTGCTGCAGGGGAATTGCAGTGCTCGTTTCCTACTGGCTCTACCTATGGCCAAGGTGACCCAGCGCTCTGCTTACACTGGTTCTGTCCCAGTTTACACAGGTTGCCTCAGTGCAGTTCTGTTTTTAATACTCCCCCTTTTGGCTCTCAAAAGTCCCAGCTCGGATGACCAGTTGTTACCCGATTGATAGCCCATGGGGATGTTCCCCTTGAGACCTCCCATTTTCTTCCAAAGGGGTCTGCCTTGTGGGTGTCTCTGAAGGGTTTCGTCAAATCGGTCCCGATTCTGGACTTCCCACCAAAGGACATCGCTGCCTCTGGGCCAGGACGAATGGCGAAGGGACCCTTTTGGCCACGTATTTCTGTCTGTTTCCTGAATCGCATACTGGAGAGAAGGAGAGACTTCTCATCCGGTGAGCAGGGTAACAGAGATGGGGAATGTGGGGGGCCAGGGGAGCCCTCTTTGGGGGCCCAGTCCCCGTGGTGGGTGTCTGGGATAAGGCTGCATTTTCTTGTCAAACATCAAAACTCCCAGTAATAATAAGCTGCTCATCCCATCTAGCACTGAACTGGGGGCCGAAGCTTTGTAGCGTGAGGGCTGGATTTGATTCCAGCACTGCCTTCCAACGGATTCGTGACTTCAAGCAGGTTAACCATGGGGAGCTCCATTTTCCTCATCTGCAAAACGCAGATAATAATCTTCAACCCGGCAGAGGACTTGAGCTAATGTATGTAAACAGTGAACATTTCATAGGTAATCAATACCCAGTGACAGTTAATATAATCGTCCTCATAATGCCCATATTACAAAATGAAGTTTAATATTCTCAAAAAGTTTTCCAACTTATTTTGGGGAAGTCATATTTTTTTTTTACCAATTTCTTCCCTTGGAACTTTTGCCATGAAGGCTAAGCTAGGAGGCTTCCTAAGAAAATAAAGACAAGATTCGATTAATAAGAAAGCGGTCTGAAGAGTGGGCATAAACATCCCCGTGTGTGTTAGAAACAACATTTCTAAGGGGGGCCCCAGGACTTATTTGTTCTTTAAGGATTTTAGTGTTTTGAGGAGACCATCCAACCCCCTAGAGAAGTCCCCAGCGCAGCAAGGTATTAGACGCACTACAAAGCAGGTAGGTTAGAAACCAGAGACGGAAGAATTCAGGAGGCTGTATCCAAGACAGCCACCTCCACCTGTGATGACTGGGAAATTCTGCATGCCCCCTGGGGATACACATGTGCCCAGAGCACATCGGGATAGGAAGGTCTGAATCAGGACAAAGAGCCTGCAGGGTGCAGGACCTCAGGACCAGAGGTTGTGGCCGCACACCCAGCAGTGGGTACCAATAGGAAGCCCCCAAAGAACCAGGTGGGACTGGCCACCTCTTGGTGGCTGCCGGCATAGTGCCCAGGGATGGGACTGAGACCCATGTCCCACAGCAATGATGTTAATCTCCATCTGTCCTTTGGGAAGGAGCAGGGCCATGGGGTGTTTTAAACATGTTTGTAGCTGCTGTAAACTTTGTCCTTTAACATTTGCCCTGCGTGCACAGGCCAGATATGTCTTGCTCCGCACGGCCTGATCCTACGCCCAAGTCACCCTGTCTTGGCCTCCTGCCTACCTTGTCACCCGCCCACCTGCTCTCCCAGAGAGCAGTCATTCTCCCAGGGATGTACTTTTTATTTTTTTATTTTCTTTCCAGGTCTTTTATTTTTTTTTTTATTATTATTTTTATGTGTAACTTATTGCCAAATTGGCTTCCATGCAACACCCAATGCTCATCCCAACAGATGCCCTTCTCAATACCCATCACCCACCCTCCCCTCCCTCCCACCCCCCATCAGCCCTCAGTTTGTTCTCAGTATGTAAGAGTCTCTTATGGTTTTCCTCCTTCCCTCTCTGTAACTTTCTTTCTTTCTTTCTTTCTTTCTTTCTTTCTTTCTTTCTGGATGTCCTTTTTAAATACAGACCAATCAATCCAGAGCACACGCCTCCATTCTGCTTTATTGGCTTTTCACATTCTGGGCCCCCATCCACCTGCCTTAATGGCCCCAGGGCTGGGTACCACGTAACTAGGGGAAGCCCCTATGTGCCAGAGCCCAATGCAATTATTAAAACGGGCCAATTCTAAAACTGCTTGTCCTGCCTCACTCACTCCTTCCGACAGAGACCACAGTAAAGGCTCTTGTCTGCACTCCCTCTGCATCCAGACCAGCCATGGTGCTTCGGTGTGTGTGGCCCCCATTCCCCATGGTGTGGTTGCCGCTTCCTCCTCCTGGAAACGGTAACACACGCACACACTCTCTCTCTCTCTGTCTTTCTCTCTCTCTTTTTAATTTAATGTTTATTTATTTTTGAGACAGAAAGAGAGAGAGACAGAGAGGGAGCGGGGGAGAGGCACGGAGAGAGGGAGACACAGAATCGGAAGCAGGCTCCAGGCTGTTAGCACAGAGCCCAGTGCAGGGCTTGAACCCACAAACTGTGAGATCATGACCTGAGCCGAAAGTGGGCCCTCCACCCACTGAGCCACCCAGGGGTTCCAGTAACACTCTCTTCAATGGCAACTGTCTCCTGATCCGTTGGCTTGACTATACCTGCACTTTTCTATTCATACGCTGTTATTTTAAAAGAGGGGGATACAGCGCCTGGGTGGCGCAGTCGGTTAAGCGTCCGACTTCAGCCAGGTCACGATCTCGCGGTCCGTGAGTTCGAGCCCCGCGTCGGGCTCTGGGCTGATGGCTCAGAGCCTGGAGCCTGTTTCCGATTCTGTGTCTCCCTCTCTCTCTGCCCCTCCCCCGTTCATGCTCTGTCTCTCTCTGTCCCAAAAATAAATAAACGTTGAAAAAAAAAATTAAAAGAGGGGGATACAGGAGGTGGCAGAGAGCCCCAGGAGGGGATTTGAATTTTGCCTTGACCAAATATGCTAAATGAAAGAGACGTTACTTACATATTTATTTTACGTTTTGAACATTAGAGGTTTTTATCATAGTACCAGATATGATGGAAAATTGTAAACACCCCTCCGTCCATCAAGATGCGAATAGTTAAATAAATGTTGGCGTAAGCATATAACGGATAGAGGAGACATTATTATATAAATAAGACTTGGAAGGAAAGCTTATGTAACGCTAACTAGTTAAGGAAGTGCCCCAGAGCTCTGAGTTGCCAGGGACGGGAATCTCCTTCGAGCAGCCGAAGTGGGAACAGACCCGATAAAGTGTCTTCGTTCAGGCTCCCTGGAAGCCTGAACCTGAGACAGGGATTCTTGAGGAAATCATGGAATGAAGGAACGCTCTCAGGAAAAGGGGGGAAGGAAAAAGGAAAGCAGGGCAGGTCAGGGGAAGGAACGAAGCAAGGATGTGATTTCCGGATGGAGACTAGCTCCGGCCTGATCCCATGGGGGAGGCCTGGTGTATAAATTGCACCATAGAACTGACACCACCGTGAGGCAGGGAGGCTGGCCTTATGCAGAGCAGCGGGAGGATGGGTGCGCCCGCCTGGCCAAGGGGATCTGAGTGGAGTGCCAAGAGCATCAGCTACGTAAGGTTACAGGGAGCATGCACACAACTGAGGGAATGACCATGGCGCACGTGGGCTTTACAGGAGTGGGAGGGCCTGAGAAGTCACTCGTATTGAGGTTCACGGCTGCTCTTGGCCTCTCTTCTCTGCATATCTTCTCTATTCTCCTCTCTGATTCAAGTCACGATTCCGGTGGACCCAAACTGGATCCGTGAACTCAAGGCAGGTCACACACTACGTGGTCGGCTACAGAGCCTCCCGTCTGGACCATTATATTGTAAGAAGCCCAAAGATGTTGGTGGTTATGAAGACGACGATGACGAAGAAGATGCTGACCATGATGGTGATGACACAAATAGAGATAGCGGTGATGATCACTCAGAGTCAGGACTTGTCACGTGCCAAGAACAGTCCTGAGCGCCTTTCTTGTATATTATCATGTAATTCTCGCAACAGTCCCATGAAGTAAGTACTATTATTGTCCTCATATTACAGATGAAGCATCTGAGACCCAGAGAGATCGATAGATTCTTCCACGTTCATTTGGCTAATATGTTTTAAAGTCTCAATTCCGGCTGAGCCAGTCAGCCCCACTCGTGCTATGCTGTACTACAAACACACGTTACTCACAAATGCTTCCTGGATCCATACAACTCTTGGGTCAAGTCCTCTTTCTTCTTCTTCTTCTTCTTTTTTTTTTTTTTTTAATTTTTTAATGTTTCTTTTTGAGAGAGACAGAGACAGAATGCGAGTGGGCTAGGGGCAGAGACAGAGGGAGACACAGAATCCGAAGCAGGCTCCAGGCTCCGAGCTGTCAGCACAGAGCCCGACGCGGGGCTCGAACTCACGAGCCGTGAGATCATGACCTGAGCTGAAGTCGGACGCTCAACTGACGGAGCCACCCAGGCGCTCCAAGTCCTCTTTATTCTTATTCTACCGTCTGTCTTAGGCACAATCTCTTTCTCTGCAAAGGGGGTTTGGTAATTCCTAACTCACCTGGTTGTCGGGAAGATTTGGCACGATGACGGATACTGGCTGCTCACTAGATGCCTTCCTTTTCCCGATTCTGTTTTTCATGTGTGCTGGAGTGCCAGGTACCTCCATTCCTGGAGGAGGAAGAAGGTAAGCGTTGGAGCTTTGTCCTGGGCTTTCTACCCAGGTACAGGCAGCACATTTCCGTGGGGGCTTCTGGAAGGCTGTTTGAACCTTGGAGGGCAGCAGTGAAAGTCTGCATATAATACTTGCCCTCCAGTGGTCTACAGGAGGGGAACACAACCCTCAGTTTCCACTAGCTGTATGCAGGGAGTCCAGGGGAGATGGAGAGATGGAGAAAGTTCCAGGGGATCAACAGCTCCCACTCTCACAGGGCTGAGTGCTAAAAATACCATCCCTGAGACGAGCAGGTGCCTCCCTTTCCTCCAGCCCATCCTTGTCGTCTTGTCTAGCCACGTCTCCCCCTCACTCTATGGTCTTCCTCCTGCTCCTCTCCCTTGCTCCGTCCTGTCTTCCATCCTTTGTGTATCTCCTTTGTTCTTTTTCCCCCTTGCTTTCATCTTTCCATCTTTCCTCTGCCCCTTCCTTCCATCCCAAGGTGTCCCTGATTTGTCACCGGCCCACGAGGACTTTGATGATCCTTGGAACGAGTCTCCTGTCTCGCATAATTGCTTCGCCTCAGTGAAGCTCTGGTTTCATCATCTGCAAACTGGGGAGAGGTTTGGCACTGAACCAGGTCGGATTATCCAACTGGGCTTTATCCCTAGAGAGTGTGCATCTTCCACACAATGGAATACCATACAGCGACACGAACGAGCTGTTTCACAACTATACGCACAAACGTGACGCAGAGCAAAAGGTGCTTGGACACAGGAGTTCATACCGAAGGGTTACATTTATATGGGGTTAAAAACTAGGCACAATGAATCTGCGGTGTTAGAGGTCAGGTGGTTACCCTTGGTGGTAAGGGGTATAGTGACAGGTGGGGTCCTCTGGGGTGCTGATCACGTTCCATTTCTAGACCGGAATGTTGCCTACATGCATACCCTCGTATTTTTTGTGAAAACCCACGTCAGTATTCTGCCATGATTTGCGTAGTTTTCTGTGTGTGTGTGTGTTAGAGAAAACTTACGAACGACTTTGAAGTGGACCAAAGGATTATTGGCCGTCTTGAACGGAAACTGAGGTCTTCAACACACCCGTTGTGTGATAAAGAATTTGGCTGGTGTTTGCCCCTGGTTCCTGAAAAGGAGTCTTCGACCCTTTGGAGGTCTCCAAGTGGTAAGAGTGTCTTTGCTATTCATGTTTGGTCTCCTAGACCACACCCGAGCTTATGCTAACGAGGTCACTCAAGGTGGGCCCCTGGATAGTTGAAGAATGGGATCCAGGCTTGCCAGAAAGACCAACCATGTGATGAAAAGGTTGGGTCTCTGAGCCACATGATACCAACCTGACGTCCAAGGGGTGGAGGAGGGATGAAGACCGAATTTAATCCCATGGCCAGTGGTTCATTCAGTAATGCCTACATAATGAAACGCCAAAAAACTCTGGACACAAGGCTTTGGTATGTCTCCCCAGTTAGTGATGAACTTCAATGTGCCAGGAAGGTGATACATTTGGAGCCCTCCCAGAAGTCATCCTATGGTTTTCTTCTTTTGGCTGGTTCTAATTTGTTTCCTTTACCATAAGCTTTTGCTATGGACTAAATGTTTATGTCCCCTAAAATTCCTCTAATAAAACCCTAATCCCCGAGGTGATGGTATTTGGCGGTGGGGCCTTTGGGAGGTGATTAGCTTATGAGGAGGGAGCCCTCGTGATGGGATTAGTGCCTTTATAGGAAGAGAGGAGAGAGAGCTTGCTTCCTTTCTGCCATGTGAGGACGCGGAGAGAATTCCAACATGACGAGCCAGGAAGAGGGCTCTCATCAGACACCAACTCTATCCACATGTTAATCTTGAACATCCCAGCCTACAGACCAAGATCCCTGTGATAAATAATGTTTATGGTTTAAGCCACCTAGTCTGTAACGTCTTGTGATAGAAGCCTGAGCCACTAAGACAGCTGTGATCTGTCATCCCGGCTCGTGGCTGGTGTCTGAAGTGAGGGCAGCCTGGGGGGACTCTGCCCTTACTTAGCCTGTGAAATCTGACCTAACGCCAAGCAGGGCCAGAACTGCACCGGGGCACCCTTCTCTGGGTTATCTGATTCTGTGATTCTCAGTGCCTTTCGTTGTCTCTGAGCTCCTTCACACCCCTGTAAGCTGTAGCTAAATGATGCCAATGCAAATGATTCTCGTCTGCGCACATAAGTCTGTCTGTTGGTGGAGGAACAATGGGTCCCTCTCTCCCGCCACCGTAGCCAGTTTTATATCTATTTGGGAATTCATTTCAGCATGAACTGGACCAACGAAAAGAACGTAGTACTTTGAGTTCTCCCTTGAATCCACGATAACATCTTACCGGTTCCCTAAGTAAGTAATTAGTGAAATAAAATCTTCCACACATCTTCACTTTCTGTTTGTATGAGAGCCACGATTAAATTGCCTTTTAAAATTTATCCCCGGGGCGCCTGGGTGGCTCAGTCGGTTAAGTGTCCAACTTTGGCTCAGGTCACGACCTCACGGTTCACGGGTTCGAGCCCCGCGTCGGGCTCTGTGCTGACAGCTCAGAGCCTGGAGCCTGCTTTCGGTTCTGTGTCGGCCTTTTCTCTCTCTGCCCCTTCCCTGCTCGTGCTCTGTCTCTAACTCTCTCAAAAGTAAAATAAAACATTAAAAAAATAAAAAAAATAAAGTTTATTCTTTAATAATATGCTCTGCTTCAATAAAAAATGCAAAATGCATTTTGCCAGGCCCCGTGTCAGCCCTTCTGGGTCAGTGCCTCCAGGGTCGGGGCTCTAGGAACCTGCATTTTAACAGGCTTCTCTGATGATTCTGATGTCGTTGTCCGTGGCCAGGTAACTGGGACTCTGCCCTAGACAGTTGCCAGAGCCTCTTGTGCCTTTGATCCTCCAGGATTTGAGAACAGATTTTAAACCCCAGGGTTATGATTTTACACCATTAGTCTCCTTCCTGTTTGGGGTTTTCATTCACGAAGGAGTTTCTGGCCAGGATTTGCAAAGGAAAGAAAAGGTCAAACCCCTGCTAAGGCGTGTTCGGAAAACCTTCCAACCAAGACTTTTCCTACATTCTGCTCTGAAATCCAACAAAGGAGACTAGCCTTGACCTGGGCGGTGCCGGGGCCACTGCTCAGGCTGCCGTGGACAGAGCCGAAGAAGCCCCACTTATTCTCATCGTGCTTTTTTTAAAAATTTTATTTTATTAAGCTACAGCCTCAGTTTGGCAATGGAATTAGTATTTTTTTCTGTCCTCCTGCCTGCAATTCCTAATGCAAACAGCAATGCTCAGAAAAGCAACATTTATTAAATCAGGAGGATTACAATATCAATGGGAAGTTATCATGCAATAACCTTCTATTGATTTGTGTATTGCCAGTAATGAAATCAACTGGAATATTATTTATTAAACATATTGATTAGCAAAAAATAATTTGCAGGGACGGAAGCCTGACTCTGCAGGGGGTCCCCCCCCCCAACCCCCGAGCTCTGTGTGTACATACAATTTTTCCCTTTCATTGGGGGGGCGGGGCGGCGGCCATAGTGCTTGTCTGACGAAACATACAACTGGACCCAAGACACGGAGTCCTCAAGAGCATCTCCTGGGGTTGGGTGGACGGGCCGCCTGTTGGGCTCCCAGCATGTGTGCTATCTGCCGGGGAGGTCTCAGGATGAGCTGCCATTATTTCTCCACTGAAAGGTTGGATGATCTGATGAGTAGGCCGTGTGGTTTCTCACTCCCACTATCTCAGAGAGAGAGGCGTGCCCTGGGGAACTGAGGGCTGGCCGGAGGTGGGGAACAACGTTTCGATTGTTCCTGAGAAATCCTCGGGGCAAGGATTGGGCGGCAGGTAATTTATCGGCTAGTGACTCCAGAAAGCACGGTGAGTGAGCGAGAAGGACAGGGCGGCAGGGAAGGGAGGAGAGTCGTGGTGATGGGTAATTGATGGGGTGTCGCCACGGGCGAGCAGGAGACAGCAGCGCTGGGGTCGCTCTGCGAAGTGTGTGTGACACTCCTCAGAATCCCTGGCCGGAAGTCAAGGAAGCTGGGGCGTTTACCAGCAGCTCTTGGGTGACGGTTGTTCCTGGGTGTCTTAATTCGTCAACCTCTCTGGCGTTTCTGGACTGTTCCACACGCTGGCAGAGCGTGTTTTCCGGGCAGTGTGCAGCCTCCGGCAGAAAGACACAGGTGCTCGAGGCGGGAGCCTTCCCAGCGTATGGGACCGGCTCACGCGGTGGGATCTGGGGTTCGGGGGCTGGCAAGGGGGTGTGGAAGTTTCCCTGGCAACGTCCCCCGCAGCCACACTGAGGGTCGAGGGATGAGGCAGGGCAGCCTCTGTCCGTAGCTGCCTTTGGCTTTTAACTTCTGCCTCGTGGGATTTCCACAGCCTGAGTCCTCTCTCTCCCGGGGGGGCAGGATCCGGAGTTTTCCCAGCCCCATCCAGGAGGGGCGGCGATGGCAGGAGCCACGCGTGGCTGACTGCTTACCAGGTGTGGCCGATCACCTTCGTAGCCCTGGAGGTGAAGTAATTATTTTCCGCATCTTGCAGGTAAGGAGACCGAACGTGAGAACACGGAGTGGGAGAAGGAGCTGGAATGCCGGTCAGTTTGCCTGATTGCAAAGCACAGAATCTGGTTCTGAGCAGAACGGCCCCAAGGACGCGCTCTGGAGCTGGATACACCAGATCGGGGTATCTCGGCCTCATTTCTGTCAGTTCTGGTGGCAAACTCCCCCTGATGGACGCAGACACGTCCACGCCACGTGACCTATGTGGCCACTGTGCTCTGAATACCTCGAGGGCAGCTGCTCGCTGCGGGCTGTGGCATAGAGATAGAGACTGGTGGGGCTGTGGTGTGGGAGGGTGGTGGCTGTGGGGCACGTGTCATAGCAGGAGGTGGGGTCTTTGTCCTTTCCCTTCGGAGTGGGCTGGTCCACCAGCTGTGGGCTGTCCTGCAGATAGCACCCCGTGGAAGTCATGCTGTGTGACTTCCGAAGACCTTAAGGGACATGCAGCTTCTTGGTGACTCTCTCGGGACGCATGCCCTTGTGGCCCTGAGCCTCTGCGTCAGAAGTCCGGCCATCTGGAAGCTGCCATCCGGAGACACCAAGTGGAGGAAACACACGGAGGCAGGGGGGGCTGTCCGAGGAGCCCCAGATGCCCCAGCCCCCAGCTCTCCGAGTCACCTGACGCAGGCGAGTGAGTCTTCCGATGTTTCCAACTCCGTCAGAGAGAGTCAGGAGTAGCAGGAGTCCACTGGAGAATCGGAAGCCGTGCTGGGCTGAGCCATATTGGAGCCCAAGGCCAAAAAAACCCCCCAAAAATCAAAAAACCAAAAAAACTCCACCAGTAATGCTGACCCCGTCTTTATTGAAGATTTGATATTTTCTTTTTTTTTTTTTTTTTTAATTTTTTTTCAACGTTTATTTATTTTTGGGACAGAGAGAGACAGAGCATGAACGGGGAAGGGGCAGAGAGAGAGGGAGACACAGAATCGGAAACAGGCTCCAGGCTCTGAGCCATCAGCCCAGAGCCCGACGCGGGGCTCGAACTCCCGGACCGCGAGATCGTGACCTGGCTGAAGTCGGACGCTTAACCGACTGGGCCACCCAGGCGCCCCTTGATATTTTCTTCATCGTGGATTTTTTTGGCATTAATTTTTATTTTTATTTATTTCGTTCTTTTATTAAAAAAATTTTAAGTTTAGTTATTATTTTGAGGGAGAGAGATAGAGAGAGAGAGAGAATCCCAAGCAGGCTTCACGCTGTCCGGGCAAAGCCCGACACGGGGCTGGAACTCATAAACTGCGAGACCGTTGGCCTGAATTGAAATCAAGAGTCGGACACTCAACTGACTGAGCCAGCTGGGTACTCCTGCTTTTTTTAAAAAAAAAAATACTGGTTAAAATACTGCTTCCCTCGATTACTGACTTTTTTGGCACCCCCCTGAGAATTTGTGCCCAAGGGACTGAGTTGCTCATCTCACCGTAGTCCTGGCCCGCGTGAGGCCTTCAACAGGCACAGCCTAGCTGGTCCCAGTCAGCCCGGAAGAGGCATGCGAGGCGATCGTATTGGCTGACTTGTTTTGCGGCCGTGACTAACAGATACAGAGAGCACACAAGCTCTCCGGTCAGCTCGCCTGGATTTATTTGTTTGTTTATCTTCTTTAGGGTTTTAAGTTTGCTAATTCTGAATTAATGCACCCAAAGCAATCTCACAGTCGACAAGTACACAGAAAGAAGGAGGGGACCGAATTGCCGTGATGAGGAAATTCTGATAAGATGGAGAAAAGGACGGGGACAGCACTAAGCCTTGTGTGCATGCTGCACCTTGCTGTGTCCAACCTCGTATTTCCCTAAGCGAAGGTTAGTTTGAATGGATTTAAATACTAGCTCTGCCACCAGTTATCGGGGTGTCATTGGACAAGTCACTAGGCTTGCTGAACTTCAGTTTTATCACCCGTAAAATGGGCACAGTACCAGCAGTCTCTTAGGGCATTGTTGACAGAGTGAAATGAAATGGTCCACGTAAAGCGTTTAGCACGCTGCCTCGCATACAGTAAGGGTTCAATGAATGTTAGCTATCGCTGTTGTTGCTTCTGCTGCTGTCGTTACGCAGAAGCTGAGAAAGTCTGGGAGAAGTGCAGGGACATCGTGTCTTTCTGTTATGCTGCATTACGCATCACGGAAGATATTTGCCTTTTTGCTACAACACATCACCATTCCGAGGTGGCATATCACTGCCGTATTTTACAGTTTTTCTTTTTTTTTATTTGAGAGCGAGAGAGCGAGAGAGCACGAGGGAGAGCAGGAGAGGGGCAGAGAGAGAGAGAGAGAGGGAGAGAGAGATTCCCGAGCGAGCTCTGCACTGTCAGCATAGAGCTTGACTTGGGGCTCAATCTCATGAACTTGAACCGAAACCGAGAGTTAGCGCTTAGCTGATGGAGCCACCCAGACACATTTTTTAAAAATGTTTATTTATTTTTGAGAGAGAGAGAGAGAAAGAGACAGAGTGCGAGCAGATGAAGGGCAGAGAGAGAGGGAGACACGGAATCCGAAGCAGGCTCCAGGCTCTGAGCTGTCAGCACAGAGCCCGACGCGGGGCTCGAACCCACGAACCACGAGATCATGACCTGTGCCGAAGTCAGACGCTTAACCAACGGAGCCACCCAGGTGCCCGTCCCCCCACCCCCACTGCTGTGGTTTAAACCCAGATCAGGGATATTAATAATCGAAAGTGTTCAATACAGAACCGTCGAATAGATGAACCCAAGACAAACCAAGCTCTTGGTAAGAACAACGGTCTTGGGCTGAGAAGCTCTGAGTTCAGATAGGATGTGTTTTCAGAATTAAAGCAGAAGTTTATCAACTTCCTTCTGGCCGGTGTTGCCTTTTAGTTGTGAAATTGCATCAAGTGTGTGCATGTGAGCGAGTGGAACCGGGGAGAAAGCATGACTTTCTGGGGTCATCAGGCATGTTTACGTGTGAGTGGTCTGTGTGCTTGTGTGTGTGTCTGCGTGTGTCATCTGCGCACACGTGTGTGTGCGTGTGCGTGTGCGTGAAGGTAAACCCCAAGAAGGCAGGTGCCACGTGCCTAGCACAGTCACCGCTACAGGATAAGCGCTCACTATTTGTTGAATGAATGAATGAATATGTATGAGTGTTCGTGTGCGTGTGTCCCCATGTGAGTGCAGATTCGGGCTCTGTTTCTGAGAGCGAGGCCACGAGTGTTCGAGCCAGTGCGGGGACCCTACGTCTGAAGTGTGTGTTCAGGTTTTGGTGAGTCTGGAACTCGGCTCTGCGGGGATGACGGAGTTTTCTGGCAGTCCGTGACCCCACGCAGGCTCCCACCCCCTTCTCGGGCTCCTCCTGCCTGCAGGGCCCTCCTTCCCTCCAGCCCCCCATTCGGACCTTTGCTTCTGTGTGTCTTCCGGAGGACACAGATGGCAGGAGCAGGGAATCGGAAGCACTTGGCAATGAAGCGGCAATTCACTCTGCAATCCCTTCGGTATTCATCGCAACAATGCCCGCTCTGATGGGCTGCGAGCGCTGAATGCAGCTTTCAATGTGCAATCCGGCAGGAATTACGGCGCTGTGTGGTCCTCATCACGTCCACTTATTGTCAAGTGGTGCTGAGAATTCTCCCCCTCGGGATGAGGGAACCACTTGTGTTAGCAACTGATTTCCGAAAGCCCCTCCGGCTTGGGGTTTCTGCGAAGCTCCCGGCGATGTGTTATTGTTCCTGGTTTGCGTTTTGGACGCTCATGGGCTCTGCTGAAGTATGTAAATGGCCATAATGCGAGGAAATGAGATACAAAAATAACTCCGGGGCAGCAAATGCCACAGGGGCTCTGAGATCGGCATGGCTCTTTCTCGGTCCGCCTTGGGGCCGGGGAGCATCTCTTGGCAGAGGTGGTGCGGGGGGGGGGGGGGGGGGGGGCGCGGGACCTGAGATGCCCTGTGCGCGCGGCCCTCTGGGATGGGCTGACCGCCGCCCACGCTCCCGCTGCCACCCGGCTGGACCGCTTGAGGAGGGTGGGGTGAGCCCCCTCCTCAGGATGCTGGTGAGGGGCCCATGTTGACCGTCTTCTTTCACTGTCATCCATCAGCTTGGGCGGCTGAGTCAGGGGCTCTGCTCTTGCTGGGAGAATCTGCGGCCCACCCTCAGCAGGCAACTTTGTATCCTTAGTGGTCCGTGACCCGTTCACGTTTGTTCTCCCTCTGCCCCAACCTGGGCTGTTGGCAGGGGGCTGAACGCGCAGGCTCCTGGGTCAGCTGGCTCCGGTTGAGTTTGGCCAGTGGGCAGCACTGTGGGGACTGGAGGGCAAAAGAAGGGAGGGGGAGAGGGAGGAGAAGGGGGTCCAAGACCCCTTGGACCACCTGCTGGGTTCCCATTGCCTGTTGAGAGCGAGGATAAAAGGGGAATGAGGCACAAGGGAAATGGCCCATTTCTCTGTAAGGATGGAACTGCGGGGAATTCACAATAATAACGAAAATACCTAACATTTACTGAGCCCCACATGCTGGTCCGTATGCCCAGCCCCTCATTCTCTTTATCTTATTTAAGACAATGACCCTCTGAGGGAGGCGTTACTATTATTCCCTTCTATATAAGAAAACCGAGGCTCAGGGAAGCAAGGCTGATACACCCAACAGCGGGCATGTGTGGTCAGGATCGGAACCCAGAAGTTTGTTTCCAGGGCCTAAGCTTCAGATCATGATGTTCTTCTGCCTTCGATCGTAGCACCTTCCAAACTGTAGTCGGTGGCACTGTGGTTCTACTCAATGCTACGTGGCAGGGGCGGGAGTCCGGTGGGGGTGGGACAAAGGATTCCATGATGAAATAAGCTTGGGGGAAATGGCACGTTCCATTCCTACCTTATTTGGGAGATCTGCAGCGCCTATTGCCATATTAAAGGCTCTGACAAGTCCTGCATCGCAGAAGCACACTAATCTCGCTAAACCAAAGTGTTCCACCTTGGAATTCTTGAGTGCTCCCTTTATAGCATCTTGTGTGTGTGGGGGGAGGGGGGGGTGGTCCAGGGAATACACTTTTTGGAAAAATACAGGGGGAATTCATCTCGAGTATATCCAAGATACCTTTTCATATTTTAAGATGAATGGGCCAAAAAATCTATTTGGAGAGCAGAAGCTCTTAAAATTGCAGCTCAAGAAG
Organism: Leopardus geoffroyi; assembly: GCF_018350155.1. Taxonomy (NCBI): domain Eukaryota; kingdom Metazoa; phylum Chordata; class Mammalia; order Carnivora; family Felidae; genus Leopardus; species Leopardus geoffroyi. The sequence continues at coordinate 20,598,061 of NC_059336.1, read as the reverse complement.
TGACTTAGAGACGGTTGTTTCTGATGCCTTGCCCAGTTCTTGGGTTATTAACTTCTATCCCCTCTAGATGGCCCTGGCCTTGACCTGGACTCTCTAGGGACTGAGCACCTTCCCTCCCAAGCCATGCAGCTATTGTGGGAAGTCTTGGAGGCTGACCTTCACCTTTCTGTAACTCTTATCCAGGGACCCTATTCCCCATTTTCCCACAGGGCAGTTCGTTCTCTTTTAGAAGCATCTGTCACGTACACCTTCTGTCTTACATCTTCCAGCTGAAATTGTTTCAGCTCATTGGTGGATTCAGTTGCCATCCAGAGTACCCATCTTTTTGGAGGTGGGTGCCCAAGGCTGAACCCACAGAACTGGGGTTTCCTTACCTTATTTTAAGCACGATCGTGGCTTCAATTTCCATAGGTTGCCCAAATCGCCCACATCTATTGGAGAAAACCTTCGAGTTACTCCTGAGGATGTGAATATGGATCCCCCTCAGTCATTTCCAACATTGCTGGCCCTAAACTGGACTCACAGTCCCTCCTCTCCAGACCTGTCCCTGCCCCTCCTCCTACCTTCTGTAGCTCCCTAGGGAAAGAATGGCAAGCCTCTCCCTCCAGTGCTGAGGTCATGTCTGGATATTGGGAGGCATCCAGCCAGTGGCTAGACCTGCAGATTCTTTCTGAAAACCGCTGCCTTCTCTCTCTTCCAGATACTGCTATCTGGGGTTGGCGGCTGTCTTCCTTTGCTGAGAAGATGTCAGTAGTTTCCTTTTTTTTTTTTTTAATGTTTATTTATTTTTGAGACAGAGAGAGAGAGACAGAGACAGAGTATGAAGGGGGGAGGGGCAGAGAGAGGGAGACACGGAATTTGAAACAGGTTCCAGGCTCCGAGCTGTCAGCACAGAGCCTGATGCGGGACTCGAACTCACAAGCAGCGAGATCATGACCTGAGCCGGATTTGGATGCTCAACTGACTGAGCCACCCAGGCAACCCAGTAGTTTCCTTTCATCCCTATTCTTCTAGTTTCTGCTCCCCTCCAAGCCGTTCTCACAGAGCAGGCAGATACATCTTTGGAAAAATACATACTTAATCTCTGATTACTCTCTGGCTTAAGACTGTCCAATGGCTTTAGAGCTTCTGGGTAGTGTATCTAGTCCTTAGCTAAGGGGTTATAGAAAAACTTCTTGACGTGATACCTGCAGGTCCCAACAGCCTCATGTTTATCCACTATACCCTTTGTTCTCTATTCTTTGTCTAAACTGAATTATTGGAGTTCCTGAACAGGTTGGGAGGTTCTTGCCCCTGGGCCTTTGCACATGCTGTTACCCGATTTTATTTTGTCTTTAGGATTCTGCTCAGATTTTCCCCTCTTTAGGAGAACTTTTCTGACCTTCCAAGCCCGGCTTTTTAACTCCTTAGGGGCTCGCAGGGCCGCTTATGCTCAGTAAGGATAGAAATGATACCAGAAAGACCTTGTGCCCTTTGGACTCAACAATCCGATTTGAATACTACTTTAAAACCCAAGAGGGTTATGGGACGCTTTGGGGATTTTATGGCTTCTGTAGTGGATTTGGCTTCATTATTAATGGAGTGTTTAACGACGACATTCATGTTGGGTGGGATGTTGGGACGGTATAGTCCAGAGCAGAAAGAAATTCCTGTTGTTAAACCACTGACATCACATGGAGGCCAGAGAATGCTGCAAAGCAACCTTTGGCTGTTTCAGCTCAGTCTGTGATGCATGCCTATCGCGTCTGCCGGGATGGGAACGTGAGAGTCCCACCTTCTTTGTTTCCCCTCCTTTTATCTTTCCTCTTTGGTCATCCCGTCTATCTCTTGCCTCATTTTCACTCAGCTCCCGACACTAAGTCCCATTCATTTTATTTCAAGGATAAGGAGCTTGGAGAAGGGCTGTGATGTAGATCTGGGGTCATTTGGGTTCTCCTGGTATGAAGGAAATGACCCCATCAGGTCCGGCTTTCGAGCGAGGCCCTTACAAGACACGTGACGATTTTTGTCCTTATGTTCACTCTGATAGTTACGCTAGCTGATGCTTTTTCCTTTTTCTTTCCAGTGACTTTTTATATTTTCTGACCTTGATAAGGGTCAGGGACTCCATGCGACTTAGTAAATTCTTTAGCCGGGAAGATGAATGAAGGACTTCAGAAATTATATTCCGTCATGCTAAGGAGAAAAGACCATGGCGATAACTATAGTAAAGCCAAAACACTAGCTGTTATGCATATATGATCTAAGAAACCTTGTTAGAGATATGCCACATCTCTACTTTCCTGTGATCAAATGACATTGAGATATGTGGGGTACATTGAGATATGTAGACATTGAGATATATGTCTACAGACACCAAGGACTGTGCTTAAGGTTTGCTACCCAAGGGCCATACTGAGTCCAAGGGAATCTGTCACTCCGCCATTGCAATGTGCCTTACCCACCGACCAGGGCCACCAAAGACACATGGCGTCCAAGTGTTTTGTCGGCTGGGCAGAGTGACCCTAAGTAGTGCAGTGGCAGCCAAGAATTCTCAAGTCATGTTGGCTTATCTAATAGGGTGACGAGTGCTCCCGGCGTCCTCCTGTCCCCATCTTTGTGGATGGTGATGTCGTGGTCACCCGCATCTGTGGCCCCTCCACGGAGGCATTCCCCCTGCCTGAGTTTTCGGCCTGGCTGGCTCCATTCTGCCTGGGACAGGAGAGCAGGGCGTCATGGGTCGTGCCAGCATAAGGAGGTCCCCACGAACACGTCCTGGGCTGCATATTAGCAGATTAATGGGCAGCCTCCCCACTGAGAAGTGAGCAAAGTTAGGGCTTATTTAATTGGAAATCTAAAGGACACCACCTGCAGCAGCCGACCCGGAATTTATGCGCGTCTGTCTTTTTTTTTTTTTTTTTTTTAATTTTTTTTCAACGTTTATTTATTTTGGGGACAGAGAGAAACAGAGCATGAACGGGGGAGGGGCAGAGAGAGAGGGAGACACAGAATCGGAAACAGGCTCCAGGCTCTGAGCCATCAGCCCAGAGCCCGACGCGGGGCTCGAACTCCCGGACCGCGAGATCGTGACCTGGCTGAAGTCGGACGCTTAACCGACTGCGCCACCCAGGCGCCCCAATGCGCGTCTGTCTTGATGAGCTTGGAGGGAATGGGATGTTTCACGGTAGGACTGCCTGCCTCGTGATTTACGACCCATCACTTACGTGTCGCTAAAATCAACTGGCACCTGTGGAAGGTCATACTCGACCGGAATTGTGCTCACTAAACCTCTGGGGGCCTGGTCTTCTAGGGAGGTTGTGCCCCATCAAAGGCCCAGGCTCCCAGGACCAGAGGAAATGGCAGACGTGAGGGTCAAGCGGTCTCTCCAAGCACAGTGGCCATCCCTGGGGGACGACGGTACATTCCTAGAAGACGGAGACCCCGGGCCATTGCTAAGTGTGAGATCTGGATCGAGGACATCCACTTGTCAGCCCCATGACCTTGACCGAGTCGTTCAGCCTTTCCTAGCGTGGGCTTCTTCATCTGTAAAATGGGAATGATCATAGCACCAGCCTCACAGGGCTGTGAAAATGGGACGAGAGACGTGAAATATTTAGAACGGGGTCTGGTATATGGAGGTGTTTGGTTACGAGACGCTATCGCCTGGAAATTAAGTGGTCGCTTCTGGAATGAAGGTGCCTTCTTACAGGCTGCACGTTTGTACGCCACCCCCTCTGAATTCATATGTTGAAACTCTAAGTCCCAACGGGATGGTATGAGGAAGTGGGGCCCTGGGCTGTGATTAGGTCACGAGGGGGGACCCCCCGTGATAGTTTGAGTCGCCTGACAAGAGAGACACGACGGAGCTCACCCCCTCCCTCTCTGCCGTCTGCCATGGAAAGCCGCTTCGAGAAGGCAGCGCCACAAGCCAGGAAGCAGGTCCTCATCAGCGCCCGACCCTCCCGCCAGACCTCCCCATCTCCAGAACTGCGAAGGATATATTTCTGTTCTGTGCTCCCCCCCGGCCTCTGCCATCTTGTGATAGCAGCTCGAAGCGACGAAGACAGTTAACGTTCAGATCCTAGTTCTGCCTTGCAGAGCCCCAAGACCCAGCAGAACATGGTCTCTGAGTCTCAACGTTTCCATCAGCAAATCCATGGGTGACAGTGGGTCACAACGCCCCTAATTCTTAGGGCTGTGGTGAGTTCGAGCTTAAAAAGGGGATTTAAGCAGAGTGCTTGGCACGGTGTGTGGCTTGCCGGGCATTCGTTAAATACTGGCTACGCGGAGAAGGTGGGCCGAGACTGGTTTTGGACGTGGCCCCAGTCGGAGCAGACCTTGTTTCGCAGCTTGTTGTCCCAAGCCGTGAGCTGGCCCCTTGGCTCTCTCCACGTGTGTTTTTGACAACGCGTTTCTCGTCTACAGGATCAGAGATTCCCTCTTCTCTCTTGATGTGCCCTCGAGAACGCCCACGGTGCGGTTTGCTTCATCGCGTCCCCGTGTTTCTCGTTCAAAATTCCCTTCTCGGAACCTACCTTCAGCTCAGAAACCTCTCCTTGGACGTAGGAGCCGAAGCTTCCCTTCCCTCTGCTTGTTTGAGCTGGAAACGTCAAGCTGCTGGCAAGTGGATCATTTCTGGGCTGGAGGCTGCAGTGACGTCCAGTCGGGCTTGGACCTCCCCCCATTTCTGGGACGTGTGGTGAGGGGGGGCCTATGGGTTCAAGGAGCAGCTGTGGCCCCCGCTCGTAGCGCGGAGCTCCCTGCTCTGCGGACTGATAACGCTCGGCAGAGCCCCAAAACCACCTGCTCTGACCACTGGGCGGCTGGACCGTGGCTGAGTCAGCAGCCGGCTCAAGGCGTGCGCAGGGTAGGCCCGCTCAGGAAACATGTGCTGAGCGGAGAAAATGATGAATGGGGATGCAAAAATTAGAGGGTATTTTTCCTCCTTCCTTCCTTCTCTTAAAGAGAGTTAATAAGTAATGCCTTTTTTTTGAGGTCTAACATGTAGAATCAGCATTTTCCTTATCAAAGTGTTATTCTCCACATTAAAAAAAAAAAAAAGAGGGGCGCCTGGGTGGCGCAGTCGGTTAAGCGTCCGACTTCAGCCAGGTCACGATCTCGCGGTCCGTGAGTTCGAGCCCCGCGTCGGGCTCTGGGCTGATGGCTCAGAGCCTGGAGCCTGTTTCCGACTCTGTGTCTCCCTCTCTCTCTGCCCCTCCCCCGTTCATGCTCTGTCTCTCTCTGTCCCAAAAATAAAATAAACGTTGAAAAAAAAAAATTAAAAAAAAAAAGAAACCTCAATGGGCCTGATGTCTTTTGGAAAAGTTAGGTGACTATTTCCAGGGAAGTTTCCCAATTTTCCTAAAACAAAAACCCAAAAAACCAAAAAACAAAAACCAAAACCCTCCTGAAGCACTTGTGATGCGATTTATAACCGAGTGGTCATAATGGCTAATGCGTGTTGAGTGCCTCCTGCGTGTCACGTCCTGGGCTTGGTGCCCGACATCCCTATCCCCTTTCATCGTTTCAAAGACCCCAAGATGCTGGTGTTAGTATTCAGGTCATTGCTCAGCCTACACACTGCCACCTCTCGGTGGTGTAACAGTGAGTTTTCTTTCTCGCTCTTGCACGGAACGATGGGGGTCGGGGGACCCTCTGTGTTGTACTCACACCATCTGGAACAAGGGCCCCAGGGTCCCCACAGGGGAGGAAGGGGATGACCAGAGACTTTTCCAGAACATGCCTAAGAGTCAGGCTTGGACGCGGCCGACATCACTTCCATCCACGCCCGGTTGACCTGAACGCGGTTTCACGGCCCAACTCAATTGCCGGCGAGGCTGGGAAACGTGGAGGCCCCCGTGGCTCCTCGCACTATCTGACAATGACATTTCTAGGTTATGAGCAAGGGAATGGAGGTTCAGAATTTCAGCCAGTTTCTCCGAGTCACACAGGTGGTGCCCGGAAGACCCAGCAATTCGAGTCAGTTCTCCTGACCTGAAAGTCTATGCGCTACAGCCGGGGCCGAGAACCTAGGACTCATGGGCCAAATTTGGCCCACCACCTAGCTTTGTCAATAAAGTTTTATTGGAACACAACCCTTGACACCCATTTGTGTGCTGTCTGTGGCTGCTTTTGTGTGACATCAGCAGTGTTGAACAACTGAGATTGAGAATATGTGGCTCACAGAGTCTAAAATATTTACCATCTGGCCCTTTGCAGAAATGTTTGCCAATTATGTATATATGTTCATTTTGCATCTTTCTAGCCCAATTGGTAGGAAACTGAGACCTCGGAGGCTCTGATTCTTTAGGCTTCTTCTGAGGTTGCCCCAAATGGACTCGAGTCTTTTTTCTGCCTTTTCTCTACCTTGAGGTCCTTTCAGCAAAGTCGTTATGAGAAAAACCGTCTAGACCTGGGTTTGCGAATTACCGCTTAGATGGGTTACGCCAGTGGGCATGTTGGCTTTGTTTGAAGGACAGAGCATGTATGTGTGCGTGTTTTAATTGAATAGAAGTGCCTTCAGGCTGGGTGTGCTAGAGTAACCACCATTCCCTGCTGCCTCACATAGGGATGCTTCATCCATTTATATTTCCCGGCTTGTCCCTACAGGCGTTTGAGTTGGTGGGCCCTTGACCCAGACTTTTATTTAGTCCTTCTGCTGTGAGTCCTGCCTTCTTAGAGGGAAAAGTTGCATATCGTTGGAAGCTAGAAAGGTCTGGATTTGGGATTGGCCTTAGACTCCATTTGTTTGCAGCACAGGGCAGCTGAGAGAGGGGAATCAGGTTGGTTCCTCACTAAAATGCTGTGTGATCAAAGGCATCTAACTTAACTGCTCTGAGCCTTAAGTTCCTTATCAGCAAAGAGGCAATAAGCTGAATTCTAAGATAGCCTTCAGGATTCCTGCTTCCTGGTGTATATGTTCTATACCGTCCCCTTCCTGTGAGTGTGGGCAGGGCCCCCAAATATTATGGGATGTCACTTCCGTGATTAGGATACATTATATGCCAAAAGAAATTTTGCAGATGAAATAATGGTTCCTAATCAGTTGCTTTTGTGTTGATAAAAAAGGAGATTACCCTGGGTGGGCCTGACCTAATCCGGTGAAGCCTTGAAAAGACAAGCAGGGCCGATTCTTTCCTGCTGGCCTGGAAGAAAGCAAAAACCATGTGGCGAACTGCCTCTGGAGGGAAGCACATGGCTAGGACCCGAGGGTGGCTTCTAGGAACTGAAAGTGACCTATAGCTGATAGCCGGCAAGAAAACATGACTTCAGTCATCCAACAGTAAGAGGCTGGATTCTACCAACAGCCTGAACGAGCCTGGAAGAGGACCCAGAATTCCATGTGAGGCTGATGCTCAGCTCACCTGTGCCTGAACCCCTGACCCCCAGACCCCACAAATACCTTTGTGCAGCTAAGCTGCTAAATTTGTGCTAAATTGATTATGTAGCAGTAGAAAATTAATACACATCTCCAACTTGCAGTGCTGTTGGGGATTAAGGCTACAGATGCTGCATTTCCCAATACAGGGCTTGGCACACGGCAGGTATCCGTGAAGCCCCGATGAACTGAATTGAACTTGCCAGAGATTTAAGGGGCCCAGAAACTTGGCTCTTGACCTCCCTAAGGAGAGTTCTTGCTTTGGCAGTGGTCAGGCAATTCTCAATCTGCTCTCTTGAGTCAGGTGCCCTAGAGGCAGAGCCTGACATGGATATGCTCATGCAAGTGATTGGCCGAGGGAATGTTCTGGAAGAAGCAAGGGGAAGCAGGACGGGCAGAGGCGGACGCCAGGCTGAGCTGTGTGTTTGGCTGGACCAGCCTCAGCGCGACGCCACGGCGGGGTGGGGGGCGCGGGCTGCAGCATGAGCGATGCCACAGACTTTGTCTACCCTGGGGCATGGGGGCTGGGCTCTTGTGTCCCAGGATTGGTCTCTAGTGGGTGGGGACCTCCCCTCGTGGGAGAAGGAAGGAGCAAATTCCCAGGCATTTGCAGGTGAGGTGGATACTGTCCACCAAGGGCAATTCCACAGTGAAAGGCCCCGGCTGTGCCTACTTCCTTTCTCTTTGCTGGTCGGTGGGTCAGTTTCTCAGGTTCTATTCTGGGGCCTTCTCCTCCCCTTCAGTCTTGTAGACTTAAAGCAGTCGGTAGTTTTCCACGGTGATCGGGACCTGCCGAGAGTCTCCACAACCCCCCATCTCTACCTTTCTCAGGGGTCGACCCAGCTCGGCCCTGACTTCATGCCCAAAGCACCCCCGCTGTCCCAGCGCTCCAGGCTCCAGGCTCTAAGAGCTGTGCTGCTGAGCTAGTTAGTGAAACATTTGTTGCACGCTGTTTTGTCCCAGGCACTGTGCCCGGGGGGGGGGGGGGGAAATGAGGGTATGTTAGGAAATAAGACTCTTCTGGGGGGGGGGGCCTGGGTGGCTCGGGTCATGATCTCGCAGTTCACGAGTTCGAGCCCCCGTCGGGGTCTGTGCTGACAGCTCGGAGTCTGGAGCCTGCTTCGGATTCTGTGTCTCCTTCTCACTCTCTGCCCCTGCCCCGCTCACGCTCTGTCTCTCTCTGTCTCAAAAATAAATAAAAAACATTAAAAAAATTTAAAAAAAGAAATAAAATCTTCCTTCCCAGAGTGGACAGTCCGGTAAGAAAGAGAACCACTCAAGAGTCCGTTAATAAACCGTCAGGAGGGGATATGTCAGATCTGCTTGTGCCTAACGTCGTATCTTCTTATCCCTCCTCAGCCCTCACACCCTTTACTCCAGCCACCGCTCCGTTAACCTGCTGTGCTCGGGCAACCCTCGTCTCAGCCGGGCCCCTTGTCATCTGCCATGGCTCTGTCGTCCCAGTGACGCCTGGGAGGCCTATGTGAACCCACTCAGTTTGGAAACATGGGGATTTCTGGAAGGACAAAGGAGCTAACACCCCCCTACGAAGCACTTTTGGCCCATGGAGGGAAGGAGCTGCTACTTTCGTACTTTGGGTAGAAATTCTGAAAGGCATTTCCCCCAGCCCCTTAGAGGGTCCCCTGCAGGACTGAGCCCCGGTTATCTACAGCTCTGTAATGTATCTTTGGACTGGCTTTACCTCGAGGGAGAAGGCTCTTCCAGCTCCCTGGTGCATGGCACTCTTCTGCACCTGGCTGTCTCTTATGCAACCAACCTTCAGTGCCCGGTGTTACCTGCTCTCTAAAGGCTTCCGCAAGCTTCCACGGGTGTTCTGTTTAGTCTTTATTGTGACACTTTCCACCATGCATTGTAGCAATTCTGAGACTTTAGTGTACATAAGAACTCTCTGGGGAGCTAATCAAAAATTTTCTCAGGAGGCGCCTGGGCGGCTCAGTTGGTTGAGGGTCGGACTTTGGCTCAGGTCATGATCTTGAGGTTTGTGGGTTCGAGCCCCTCATCAGGCTCTCTGTTGTCAGCACGGAGCCTGCTTCAGATCCTCTGTCCCCCACCCTCTGCCCCTGCCCGGTTCACCTGTGTGTGTTCTTTCTCTCTGTCTCTCAAAAATAAATATTAAAAAAAAATAAAAAGTCTATATCCCCCCCGAGAGACAGGGGGAGAGACCGTGTGGGGAAGGAGAGACGGCAACCACAAATGCATGGTTGTTGTCTCAAGCCATTAAGTGTTGGGGGTGGTTTTATAGCAATTTCTGTTTCAGGTAGTCATTTCGTTTTTTTCTGACGACTCTGCAGTCCGGACTGGACTCGTCTGGGCTCGACAGTGGTCACTCGTGTGCATACATTCGGCAGGTTGATCGGGGCTGGCTCAGCTGGGGTGCTGGGACAGCTGCACCTTTCTCTCTCTATGTAGCCTCAGAGCGCCGAAGGCTGTGAAACAGAAGCTTCTCTGTTTTGTTGAGGCCTGGGACTGGCATCGGACCCTTCCCCTGGGAGGTATGGTTCACTGGGGACACCTGACGTAACAGCCGCCACAGAAGCCGCCGCCTTTCAAAGTGTCATGTGCACAGGAATCGCCTGGGGGTCATGTGAAAAAGGAGACCCTGATTCAGGAGGTCCAGGGTCAGGCCAGAGAACCTGCGCTTCTAGCAAGCTCTTGCGTGATGCTGCTGGTTCGTGTACCACTCTTTGCGAAGCAAGAGGCTAGAGGATTTCGGAACACACTTTGGGAAACAGCCCTATGTTGTAATTAACCATTTACATGTGTGTTTCTTCATCCAGAAAAATTTTAAACTTCTTCAGAGAGTTTTGCAGTAATTTCAGAGAGTTTCTGGACTTCCCCTACCAGCTGCCAGGAGGCCACCTCTGGACCCCAGAAGCTAAAGAATCCCTACATCAGACTGGGACCTTCTCAATCTGTGTTATTATTTGGCCATGACAAACAGTAGGCACTTAATACATGTTTGCTAAAAATCAACGGATGGATCCATGATTGACTACATGGCTGATATATGGTATGTGTGTGTGTGTGTGTGTGTGTGTATGTATATACATATATATAGTTTTATATTATGCATATATTATATATACATATATAGAGAGAGTTATGAAGCATATATATAGTATTATAGTTAGTATTATTTATACCATAACATATAGTATTATAATGTATATTATAATGTATGATACAATTCTGTAATATATATTATTCATTTTTATATATAATACTATATACAAATATATTAAACACATTTATATATAATTTGTATCTATAAATCTATATTTATATATAACTTAATAATATACATAGGCATATAAAATGTATCTAATATATAAATTTATAAAAATATAAAATACATAATTCACATTGATATATGTGATTTTGATGTAAGTTTGTGATACATGTGATTTACAATTTGATGTAAATCAAATTGATATATATATATATATATATATATATATATATATATGTATATGTATATATATTTGACTGAGAGAGAAGGGCCTCCACTGCCTGGAACCGATTGACCTTGGCTCCTCTCCTTTTTGACCTTGGCAAACTGGGAATGAAGGCAGGGTGAGCAAATGACGGGTTTCCGGGACCCACGACGTTCGGTGCCACAGCGAGGACAGTCCCAGGCAAACTGTGTGAGCTCACCCTGAGTGCAGGTGAGGGGTAAGTACTCTGCTCTCCTAAGATCCAGGCACCAGGGACACTGACTCGTGCCCTCATGGGCAGCCTTTTCTGCCACGTCAGCACTGTTCGTACATTTTCAAAGGCCCATCTGTACCCACAAAGGAGTGACTTCCTGTGTGCATGGGCGGCCCTGGGGAGGCTGGGTCTTGGAGAGCCCGTTTTGGATTAGGAGCCTTTGAAGACATCTGCAGGGAGGGGATAATTCGTTCCAGAAAAACTGCTCTCTTTGCCATGCAAACCAGGGACCAGGAATGGAAATGAGATTTCTAATTACATGGGGCATTTTCAAGGCCACCTGCTGGCTCGGGCGTCTCGCTGAGTTGCTTCCGTGTTAGAGGTGCTGGGGAGCGGGCCTGGCCTCCGAGGTTGGGCTGCTGGGAGGCCTCGGTGGGCTTCCCGGGACAGGGCACGAGCCGCTGCCTTCAAAGTGCTTTTGCAGCTGCATCCAGCTGGGCCTGCAGGGAACTCGTGCCAGGAAGGTCTCCTCTGAACTTAGCAGTGCCTCCCGCTGCTCAGAACGTCCCAGACCCAGGGCGACCCTGACATTCTCCTTCTCGGTGCTCACGAGCTCCGATCTATGCAGGCCTCCTCAGCACCGGGCTGCGGAAGAAGATTGGGTGCTGAACACTGAGAACTGAGGGGCTTTGAGGAGGGAGCTGCTCCCACCCTGTTTCTGGCAGACTCACTCATGCCGCACATTCGGACAGACTCGGGTTCAGACCTCAGCTCCCCTGTGTCTCAGGCTGGTCTCCCCGGAAGGAGATGACGAGATACAGGTCAGGATGTAAGATGTTTGCAGTCAATGCCTGTGAAAGGCAGGAGGGCCAGCAGGACTGGACAGGAGGAAAGTCAACCCGGGATGGAGGTCCAATGTAGGCTAGGCCAACCCAGGAGAAAGTTCTGGAATGAGCATTGGCCATCGGAATTGTCCTGGGTTAAGTTGAAATGGCCGAGCCTATATAACCTGTTTTGCTCTATCTTGGGGTCTTGTGTCCCCAGGAAGGATGGGACCTTGGGTGAGGTGGCCCTGGGCTGCTGAGACAGACACGGAAGGAGCTGACTGCTGGGGTCTGTCCCTTGACTGCAGTGGGCAGCGAGTAATTCACTAGATGGGCTTTTGGGGAGCACGACTTGGCCTCTACCACAGCCTGCTTATTAGCTCTTTGATCTCAAGAATGTAATGAACCTCTGAGCCCCAGTTTGCATGCACGTAAATGGAGTTAACGTCGTAAATATCTAACATGGTCTCTTTTTTTTTTTTTTTTTTAATTTTTTTTTTTTCAACGTTTATTTATGGGACAGAGAGAGACAGAGCACGAACGGGGGAGGGGCAGAGAGAGAGGGAGACACAGAATCGGAAACAGGCTCCAGGCTCCGAGCCATCAGCCCAGAGCCCGATGCCGGGCTCAAACTCACGGACCGCGAGATCGTGATCTGGCTGAAGTCGGACGCTTAACCGACTGCGCCACCCAGGCGCCCCTAACACGGTCTCGGAAAATTTCAAACATATAGGAAACTTTCACAGAAGTAGTGAGCTTAGTATGATGAACCCCCAAGTACCAATGACCAAGCTTCAACAATTAGGAACTCGTGGCCCCTCTTGGTCTAATTATACCTTACCACCATGCCCGGATTATGATGAAACACGTCTCAGATTCAGAAACGTTGTGTTTTGTCCATTGGCATTACATACGCATTTCTAGAAGACGGGAGCTTAAAAAAAAAAAAAAAAGACGTAACCACAATTAGGATACCAGCGTTTGTGGTAGATTAAATAAACTAACACAGATGAAGCATTTGCCAAGGCGTTTGGCACATGGGAGATGACACGCGGGGCAAGGGAGAAGGAGGCTTAATTCTATCCAGGGTGGGGGTTCAAACATGTGACACAGATACTATGCGCTCACATCCTTTGCCTGAAACCTCACTCTGTGGTCCCTGGGAAGACTGAGCAGGTTGACGTTCCCGGCAGCCACTGCCCGTCCGTTGGGCTTGCCCGTAAGAAACCGATCGGCCCTCGTTGTCCTGGAAGTGTGAATGTGCCCCGCTCCACTGGACAGATGGCTAAACCAGAGCCAGCCCTCCCCGCCTCTGACTCATCTGACAGGGGCTACCCCAGCTGCACGGACGGGGCAGGGCCTGCTCTGGCTCACAGTGCTTCTGTACAGCAGCTGCCCATAGGCCCCTCTTTTCCACTTCCACTGGGTTCCTTAGACCCCTGACGGTCACTCAAGCCCGGCATTTCAGCGGCCGCCTCTGCAGCATTGTCCTCTTTCACTCTGGGCTTTTGTCTGCTTCCTCCGGGACTTGGTCGCATCTCCCTTGGGCTCGTGAGATGTGTGTTCTTCATCTCCGCCAGCTTTCCTCGCTTTGTCGTGCCTTCCCCAGGCAACTTCGGTGTGTTTCCAGAAGAGGAAAGTATTAGGCCAGAAGGAACCGAAGATGTCGGTGCGCGCGTGCACGCGTGGGTGAGATAACTTGGGACACGTGTACCTGACTCCACAGTCCGTGCAACGATTTCGTGCTTATTTCTTCATGCCCTCCTCTCGTGGTGCTAGCAGTCAGTTATCATCATTCTTATTTTATGGATGCGGAAGCTGAGACCCAAGGGGGGGGGTTCGTGATATCTTTTTTTTCTATTTTAAATGTCACTGGGGCACCTGGGCAGCTCAGTCGGTTGAGCGTCTGCCTCTTGATTCCAGCCGAGGTCACCATCTCACCGTCATGAGATTGAGCCCCGTGTTGGGCTCCACACTGGACGCGGACCCTGCTTAAGATTCTCTCTCCCTCTCCCTCTGCTCCTCTCCAGCTTGCTCTGCCTCTTTATCAAAAACAGCAACAACAGGGGCGCCTGGGTGGCGCAGTCGGTTAAGCGTCCGACTTCAGCCAGGTCACGATCTCGCGGTCCGTGAGTTCGAGCCCCGCGTCGGGCTCTGGGCTGATGGCTCAGAGCCTGGAGCCTGTTTCCGATTCTGTGTCTCCCTCTCTCTCTGCCCCTCCCCCATTCATGCTCTGTCTCTCTCTGTCCCAAAAATAAATAAACGTTGAAAAAAAAAAAATTAAAAAAAAAAAAAAAAAAAAAAAAACAGCAACAACAGGGGCGCCTGGGTGGCGCAGTCGGTTAAGCGTCCAACTTCAGCCAGGTCATGAGCTCGCGGTCCGTGAGTTCGAGCCCCGCGTCAGGCTCTGGGCTGATGGCTCAGAGCCTGGAGCCTGTTTCCGATTCTGTGTCTCCCTCTCTCTCTGCCCCTCCCCCGTTCATGCTCTGTCTCTCTTTGTCCCCCCAAAAAATAAATAAATGTTGAAAAAAAAAACCAAAAAACAAAAAACCAGCAACAACATCATCGACAACAACATAAAAAAACACCTCGTAGGCATGACGCCAAAGGGTAGCCAGGGCTCTGAATGATGTTGATGCTTCCCCCTGCCGGGTGGGCTTTATTAAGCAGACGTGGACTCTTTCTTTAAGAGGAGATTCATATTAATGCCCGTGATCTGAAATTCTGGGTGAAGTGAGAAGGAAGGGCATAGTGCTCTGTCTATATTAGTCCATGGCAGAGGCAAAGGGAAGGTTCCCTCTACGGAATCCCTGGGACTTTGGGGAGCTTGATTTAAAAACCACCGTGTTGGGGCGCCTGGGTGGCGCAGTCGTTTAAGCGTCCGACTTCAGCCAGGTCACGATCTCGCGGTCCGTGAGTTCGAGCCCCGCGTCAGGCTCTGGGCTGATGGCTCAGAGCCTGGAGCCTGTTTCCGATTCTGTGTCTCCCTCTCTCTCTGCCCCTCCCCCATTCATGCTCTGTCTCTCTCTGTCCGGAAAATAAATAAACGTTAAAAAAAAAAAAAAATAAAAATAAAAAATAAAAACCACCGTGTTAACACAAGCAGACCCAGGGTATGATTGTACCAGCCTTGGATACGATTCCACTCTTGAGAGTTTTAGCAGAGAGTCTAGGGAATCACTGGTTATGGAATTCTCTGTTTTCAAGCCTACAACTTTCTACCCGTTAGAAATGGGAGGCTTGCCACTTGCTGGGAGCAGCTGTCAGGTGAATGTGGTACAAGTCAGTCTCTTTTATCACATTTTCACAAACTAGCAGGGTGGCCAGGGCCACAGCTGGTAAGTGGTTAAGCTGGGATTTGAACCCAGGTCTCAGCTCTCACTCACTCACTCACCCATCCTTATTCCTCAGCCTGGTTCTTCCAGGCAATCCCTACCACAGCCTTTGAGATGGGCATCCTTATTTCCATTTGCTCCCAGGAGGGGAGGGACCTGAACACAGGTGGCTCTCCTTCCAGATCATGAGCTTGGATAGTACCAGGAGCAGGATTTGCTGCCTTTATGTGGGGCTCTGATTTACTCCCTCATGTTGGTGAGAATAGGGTCTTTCTAGAAGCAGAAGTAACCCCTGTTCTGCCATTTTTATTTGGAAGGGCATGTGTATGTATGTATGTATGCGTATATGTATGTATGTAAAAACACACTGGATTAAGAGAAAGATTTGTTTCTCTGTTTTTCTAGACTAGCAACATGGGTAGTCCTCTGGCAAGACTGGGCAAGAGAAAATAGAGAAGGTGGACCTAAAAATAGTGAAATGAAAGGGGTAGAGAGTTCTAGCTGAAAGAGGATTATAAAAAAGAAAATTTGAAAATGTAGATAAGTTGGGCAATTTTCTTTTTTTTTTTTTTAATTTTTTTTTTCCCAACGTTTATTTATTTTTGGGACAGAGAGAGACAGAGCATGAACGGGGGAGGGGCAGAGAGAGAGGGAGACACAGAATCGGAAACAGGCTCCAGGCTCTGAGCCATCAGCCCAGAGCCCGACACGGGGCTCGAACTCACGGACCGCGAGATCGTGACCTGGCTGAAGTCGGACGCCTAACCGACTGCGCCACCCAAGCGCCCCAAGTTGGGCAATTTTCTAAAAAAAAAAATGATTAATGACCCAGATTATCTCCAGAAGAAATAGAGAACATGAATAAACCCATGTTCATTAAATAAATTGTGACAGTAATAAAAATAACGTCCCCCAAAAGCACTGGGTACAGATGGTTTTAGGAACATCTTTTGCCAAACCTTGAACGAACGGTCATTTCAGAGACTACAGAAGGGTGGAGAGTCTTGCAATTTACTTAATGATGCAAATGAACCTTAATGTCAGAATGGAAAAAGCTCAATAACAGAAGTATAGGTCAATCTCATTTAGGAATATAAATGAGGAAAACTTAGCTAAAATATTAATGAGACTAAACAGCAAAACAAGACAATAAAACCACCCCATGACCAAGTACAGCTAATCCTAAGAATTCAGGGATGGTTTAACATGGGAAAATCTGTTAATGTAACTCGTACAACGGTCGGACCAAAGAATCAAAACCATATGCTCATTAAAATAGATGCAGAACAAGAAGCAGAGAGATGTGGTTTCATACTCCCCTGCTGGTCCTGAAAGTAGCCTGAAACAACACAGGGAAACGATACACAAAAACACAAACTATCTTACGTGAAGCTAGGAGGCGGCCATGATCTTGAACCATATGGGGTCGACAAATTGTGGGCTGAGATACAGTAACTCAGCAGGACAGAGAAATCAACTGCAGATGCCCTCGGGAGGAAGAGACGTATAAAAAGCCAGCGGGATTGCTCTATGTTATTTCTAGAAACATACCCATGTACTATGTTTTGTCCTGATGAGAATACACACAGGTGTAAAGATATCAAAACACGGCTGAGAAGGCAGAACTCCAGCTACAGAATACTGAGGAGTTTGGAGGCGAAAGGACAGGAAAGAGACAGTGGGCATGGATGGGGGAGTCTCCCATTTCTTTCTTTCTTTAAAAAAAAAATTTTTTTTTTCAACGTTTTTTTTTTATTTTATTTTTGGGACAGAGAGAGACAGAGCATGAACGGGGGAGGGGCAGAGAGAGAGGGAGACACAGAATCGGAAACGGGCTCCAGGCTCTGAGCCATCAGCCCAGAGCCCGACGCGGGGCTCGAACTCACGGACCGTGAGATCGTGACCTGGCTGAAGTCGGACGCTTAACCGACTGCGCCACCCAGGCGCCCCCAAAAAAAATTTTTTTTAAGTATATTCATTTTTGAGAGAGACAGAGCGTGAGTGGGGGAGGGGCGGAGGGAGAGCACGATGCGGGGCTTGAACTCACAGACTGCGAGGTCGTGACCTGAGCCGGAAGTCGGACGCTTAACCCACTGAGCCACCCAGGCGCCCTGGGAGTCTCCCATTTCTACTCTGGAATGTTTTCTTTATTAAAAATTCAAAGCCAATACGATGAAATCGTGTTTGTTAAATCTGAGTGGTGGGTATGTAGTCTTGTCGTGTTAGTCCTTGTATTTGTATATAAATATCTGGAACATTTCATAATTAAAAAGCCAAATCAGTTAACTTTAAAGTAACACATGCTCACCATAAGAATTCAATAAGACAAACACAAAGCTGAAAAACCTAAAATCTCCAGTACTCACAGAAAGCTCATACAGCCATATACAGTATGTATACAATTTAACAAAAATACCATACTTTGTGATACACGCATCTCAATAGTAAGAAATCAACATATAATTACATATAACTTGGTGGTTAAGGGTTTAGGCTTTGGGGGCCCATGGCCTGGGCTCAAAATCTCTCTCTGCCACTTACTAGATTTGATTCCTGATCAAAACTGATCTTCAGTTTTCCCATCTGCAAAATGGGAGTAATGATAGTATTTATTATCATATAAATGCAATAATCCAATAAAGCACACAGCCTGATACCTAGTAGTATGAACTCCACATAAGATAGTTATTACTCTCATTTCCACGCCAGCTTGGGCCGTTTTTAGGTGAAAGGCATAGTGCAGCTATTTTGGAAGAAAGTGCAGCTTTCTCCAGCGTCCGGGCAGGGGAGTATGACAGGCCACATTGAAAGAGCCCTTAAGACAGAGAAATCAGTCCTGATTAGACTTGAGCCCTTCAGATCGCCCGTCAGCTCCTGTGTGTCCAACTGCTGGGGCTCGCTAAGCAAGGGGAACACTGGTGACCTTCCATGGGACACCCATCCATCATTCCATGATTGACATTCCTTGGAGCAGGCCCTTGTGACCCAGCAGGGGAGGCTACGTTTTCTAAAAGCTGAGAACCAGTCTCCTTTGCCTGTCATGCACAGGGTAAGGTTTCCTGAAGGCATTAGCACTGTCTTTCCCTGGCTTTGTGGAGAACTGGCCTGTCTCCAGTGGTGACGCTCTGTGGTTGGGTGAGAGAGACGATGAGGAAGAGGGCTTAGTGTGTATCCACCGCGGGTCCCCAGTGACATCGACTGAATTACCGTTTGCTACCTTCTCTTGCCTCTTCTGGCTTCATGAATATCACTGTGTCTGCAGTACTCAGAGATAGAGGCAAATGCAATCTTGGGTCCTTGTGTCACGTCTGCAATGAGGACAGCTCTGTGGCCAACCCCAGACCTGGTTTTTGGGGTGAGTGAGGAAGGGATTCCACAGATATTAAGAGATTCAAGAAATTCACTCTAGAAAGAAGCCAGAGCCCCGAATGTTCCAGGCCCTGCTTACCCTGGACATGATCGGAAAACGCCAAATGTTTTCAAACAAAATAGCAATTCATTGTCTTTGAAGGTGACCACGTTTTTAGTCCATAAACTTCTTTATGTTGCGTAAATTCCTTTTATACGTATTATTTCAACATTCATGCCTTCTGGGGAGGCAAGAGAGGTATTAGTAAGTCTGTTTTACCTGTTGGGAAATGGACATACACAGCAAGTCTATCCCTTGCCGGGGTATAGACAACTGATGGTGAGATTTGAGCCGGGGGTGGATTTTATCTCCTATCTCTCTTCTCCCGTGTGACTTATCTGATAGCCTCTCTTACGTACAGAACTCCTCATACTTTCTGAGAAGTTAAAGTAGTTGAGAGTACAAAATTCATACGGTTTATTTTGGGAAACCCCTTTTTGAGGGGCCCATTAACTCTTACTCTGCAAACAATTCGGATGATTTTGGTTTCTTATTGCCCATCACTAACGATCAGAAGTACAGTTACGAAAAGGAAGGCAACCAGAACCTTCGTTCCCGGACCCAGCTCCAAAAGCGTGGTACCTGACCAGCTTCTCAAGAGGCATACGCAAAGGGTCTTAGTACAGGATTTCACTGGATGTGTCCTATTCCTCCCTCCCCTGCTCCTTCTCACTGATGTCAAGTGGAAAGAGTCAGGTACACCTGGGTCTTGTAATGCCCGAGGTCGCGAAACCCCCCACAGGAGACCACCAGAGTCGTAAGTCAAAGCCAAGCGGCAAGGGTCGTTTATTGCAGGTTCGAACCCGGACCTCCGCGCACTCGTTGCCGGTGACGCTAAGAGGCCCCGAGCAAGGATCTTACAGCTTCTTTTATAGACAGGCACAAACAAGTTAGGGATTTTTTTTGAGGTTACAGAGTTGTTATAGGCTGACATTTAAATTTGAACGCTCAGCAGAACTTGATTGGTTCCCGCCTTTATGTCAGACTACGACCGGGCGCGCCCTGGCTGGTTTCCGGAACGGCGGGGGAAGGGAAAGATTTTTTTCTTTGCACTTGTGAGTACACCTGGTAACTTTTCTCTTAGCGTCTCAGTCTGAATCCCGACTCTGCCATATCTTTGTTTATGGCCATAAACAAGTTCTCTATTCCCCTGGGATATCCATTTACTTCTTTATCAAATGTGGATAATGCTGTCTTGTTCAGGGCTGATGTTGAAGTTCAAGATAATGGGGAGGCAGGGAGAAAAACTTTTCTCCCTCTTGCTGTGCCTTCCGCCTTCACCATATCTTTTGAAAATCTTGTATTCTCGGTACAGAATCTTTTCCCTGCCTCTCCTTCTGCTTTCCCTCAGGAGGCCTGCCTGGTGCGGTGAATTCTTGAAGAACTCAACCATAAACAACAAAACTCTTTGATACGCAGCTTGGGATTGAGGGAGGGTAGGGAGGAGCCCCCCCCCCCCCCCCCCCCCCGCCCGAGGCACATGCTTCAAGAACAGCAGAGTTTCATTTGGTCCCTGCTGGGAGAAGTGGGGTCCACAAACTGAAGGCAGGACCGAGATTGCATGGGGTCACAGAGCGGCTTTGGAGAGGCCAAGGCCGTGGTCAGGCAGAGAAAGAAGAGAGGTGAGGCAGGAGGCATGACATGGTGAGACTGGGGTGTTGGGAGAAGAACAGGGAATTTGTTCACGTCTCTCCTGTATGAGGAACAATGTGAAACCTTCCCTCCATTTTTTAAGGAAATCTCCAGCAAGATATCAATTGCCCATTAATGCCTTGTGTATCTGGATCTTTGGTAGGAGGCTTCTGATGAAATGCCAAGTACGGCCTTAAGGTTGGGTGGGAGGAAAGCCAAGGGCATCCAAAGAAGGCCCACTGTGTCTGGCTTTCGTTCAAGTGCAGGGCACATAGTAAGTGCTCAGTAAATAGTCGCCATGGCTATAATTCCATCCTGGTTCCTCTTTTTCTTCTACACTAAGGTCTTCAAGAGCTCAGGGGAATGTAACGGCTTTATTCTCTTCTGCATTCTTACCACTGACAGAATGCCTGGCCCATAACGGGGTTCCAATAAATATTATTTTTTATGATGAATAAATTCATGTAACCTCTGTGACCAACAAAGTTCTATACTAGGCTCTCTTCTCCTTTTTTTTTTTTTTTTTTTTTTTTTTTAACGTTTATTTATTTTTGAGACAGAGAGAGACAGAGCATGAACGGGGGAGGGTCAGAGAGAGGGAGACACAGAATCTGAAACGGGCTCCAGGCTCTGAGCTGTTAGCACAGAGCCCAACGTGGGACTCGAACTCACAGACCGCGAGATCGTGACCTGAGCCAAAGTCGGCCGCTTAACCGACTGAGCCACCCAGGCACCCCGGCTCTCTTCTCTTCTTACTCCACACTCTTCCACCCTCAGAGAGCTGAGCCGTTCTGGGGTGTCAGCTCTCACCTTCATCTAATGGGCTACTGAATTACTTCCAACCATTTGCCAATCACTATGCTAAGTAATTTACATGCGTTATTTCATTCAATCCTTACAGGAATTCTATCAGATTGCTACTGGCCACTGTTAATATTCTCCTTTTGTGGAGGAGGAAGCTGACATTCAGAGAGTTTGAGTAATTTGCCCAAGGCCACACAGCGATTAAGGGGTACGGCTGGAATGTGATTCTAATCAGCCTAACATCAAAGCCTGTGCCCTTAGCCACTGTGTTATTCTGTCTCCATCATAATCAAAATACAAAAGAGCATTTCTGATTAAAGCGGAGGGAGACGGTGGGTTTATTTAGAATGAACTAACGTTTGTTGATTACCTACTGGGTGCCGGACAGAGTTCGACACTTTGATGTGTATTAACTCAGTCAGTCGTCAGTACGAGCCTTGTGGGGGGAAGGAGGTACTATCACCTCCATTTCATGAATGAGGAAATTGAGGAACAGAGAGGCCAAGCGACTTCCTCAAGGGTACACAGCTCTGGGGCGATAGATGTTTCTGGTACATCGAGCCAAGTCTAGTAAACAAAACTCCAATCCTGTTTCCTTGTCTTACAACAACACCTCGACTCTCAAATTGACCTTAACCCCACAGTGCGATTTTTCTGGCCCCGGGTCTCTGCTGCCTTTGCTTTAGTGTCTCTTCGAAGACCGTTTCAGGACAGGCTTCTGGGAAGGTTCGTGAATGGAGCGGGAGGACGCATGTTCCTGCCCTAACCTCTCCCCCATCTGGCCCTTCCCAATGGAACTCCACAGTTAAAGACGGCCCACCGAGGCTCACTGTGGTGTTCCCAGAGAGTAATGTTCTGCTCAGAGGTGATGGAGAGCTCTGTGGCCTGCCCAGCCGAGGTATTGGAGAAAGATCCATCACCCCTGAGTGATCGGTGACCCACAGGTACTGCGCGTGGAACCTAATGACCAGTCACTCAATTACGGGCTCGGTGACATGTTTATAAGGGTGAACTTTAGAGCGCTATTAGGGAACAGACAGATGAACTATAGCTGTGCCCGCGGGGCAGAGCTCACCCAGCCCGAGTGCCTCTCTGGACCCATTACCCAGTAATTAGGGGGATTTTTAAGTAGGAAGCAAGGAGGGAAATTATTGCCCAGATTATTGCTTCACTTGTCAGGGTGGAAAGTGCCGCTGTGAGGAGAGAAGGAGAGAAGGAAGGATGGAGGAAAAACAGAAAGGGAGGAAGGAGGGAGTGAGGGAGAAGGAGGCTCCGGAAAGTCTCAAGCTTTGTGATGAAAGTTCCTTCCGTTTCCAGTTGACAACTGTGATATGAAGGGGCCACGGAGGACAGATGAGACAGGTGGACGGGTCCGGAGTCTGGGCCACCGGGTGTGGTTTCTCTGCGTCACTGCACCCAGAGCACCTGCTTGGGCTATGGTAGCTCACAGGGATGGCGGAGAAGAATCTAATAGTAATGCAATATATACGAATACAAGATCACATACGAATACAAGAATAGCTACCGCTTCTTAATTTGTGTTTTAGGATCTAGGAGCTTTGCCTTGTATCGTCCACGTATCAGCTCACCCATTGTCTCTGGCGTGGACGAGGTGGCACCACTGTGGCCCCCGCCCGTCCCATGAGGACCCTAGAGGACCTCTAGGTAGCTGGAAGTGGGGAACCACCGAATGCCAAGGCCCACGCTCTCGAGTCTCCGTATGCGGCTCTGTGAGGTCTGGTCCCAGAGGCACCCAACCTGCCTTCGCCGTAGAGGCAAGGATGTTGCACCCTGGCTGTGTGCTCCAGCCTTGTCTCTGCTCGGTTCCACCCCTTCCTTCCCTTCTCGAGCAAAAATGGCCACTGGTATTAAGTTTTAATGTGGGCGTGCGGGCTCGGTTTTAACTTTTATCAGGAAAAATCCCAAACAGAAATCAGGTAGAGAGGACGGGGTAACAGATCTCCAAGCACCCTTTGCCCGGCACAAAAAATAATGAACTAGTGACCCATTTTGTTTTCCTGTATCCTGCACGCATCCCCCCGCCTCGCATATTTTTAAAAAGAAATCCCAGATATCATTTCATCTCTAAGTGCTCGTGCTCCGGGATGTATGTCTATAATATAGAGATTATTTTTAAAAAACGATTGAAGTCCTTTGAAAATATCCCACAATATTAATGATTACTGTTTATCTATCCAATCTATTCAAATTTCCCAACTTTATCAAGTAATTTTTAAAAATAATGCAGTTAGGGGCACCTGGGTGGCTCAGTCGGTTAAGTGTCTGACTTCAGCTCAGGTCATGATCTCGTAGTTCGTGAGTTTGAGTCCCACGTGGGGCTCTCTGCTCTCAGCCTAAACCCCACTGCGGATCCTGTGTCTCCCTCTCTCCTCGCCCCTCTGCAGCTCACTCTCTCTCCCTCTGTCAAAAATAAGCATTAAAAAAAAAAAAACAATAATGTATTTGTTTGAATCAGGATGCAAATACCATCCATGTATCACAATTGGTCCATGAGCCTTTTTGGTCTCTTTCAATCTGCTTTTCACCTTTGAGATACACTTGTTGAAAAACTGGGTTGTTTTTCTTAAAGAATTCCCCACAGTCTGCATTTTGCTGATTGCATTTCAGTGGTGTGGTTTAACATGTTCCTCCGGCCCTGGTATTTCCTGTAAATTAGTAGTTACATCTAGAGTTTTGATCAGACTCAGATTTAGTTGTTTGGCAAGAATACAGTTGACCCTGGAACAGCACAAGTGTCTGAACTGCAGGGGTCCGCTTAGATGCAGATTTTTAAAAATAAATACACTGCAGCGCTGTAAATGTATTTTCTCTTCCTTCTGGTTTTCCTGGCATTTGCTTTTCCCTAGCTTACTTTGTTGTAAGAAAACAGCATCTAATACACGTAACATACAAAATATGTGTTCATCGACTGTTGATATTATGGGTAAGGTCAATAGCAGGCTACGGTAGTTGAGTGTTCGGGGAGTCAAAGTTATGAGTGGATTTTTGACTGCATGGGCCGGGGTGGGGTGCTGTTGGCATCCCTAACCTCTGTTGTAGTTCAAGGTCAGCTGTCCTTCATACTTAACGGTAGGGTGTGCTTGTGTTCGCAAGTCTGTCTCCTCTTGGTAGCAATCACTGAGGATCATTTTGATCAATGATAGTTTAAGGCCATCATGTCTTTGTCACTCAATATCTGAGTGACTTTTTAAAGACAAGCTTCCCTGTCAGCCTGAGACACAGTTTACAGAAGTAAGAAAAATTAATGCTTGATTCTTTGCCTTTGTTTGCTAGTGTGCACAGTGAGCTGGTTCTGTAGCGTTCGGGGTAGGACCCAGGTGAGTTTGTTTTGTTATCACTATCCTTTTGCACTCATGGGCAGAAAGTACGTGCTGGGTTTCAGTGCATGGTGGTTGTTCTTTTATCGAGATCCAAGTTCTCCTGTGTCTGACAGTGGAAGACTCTTTAAGTTGCCTTCTGTGTCCTTTTGACTTGACCACACAGTTATCGGTAGCTTCTGATTATCTGGTTGGATGATATGTTCCAGACCCACTGTGTACATTTTCTCTTCCAAACCTAGACTCAGCCCTTGTTTCTTCCAGTGGTGCATGATGCTTAGATACTCACACTCTGGGTTTTGAGGTGTTTGTTGCTACTGGGTTTGTCACAGTTTCTAGGGCTTTTTGGTGGGACAGGTAGGACATACACATTTTGTTTTAAAGGGAAACACATCTCGAGTTTGTATTGAAACTTCTGATTAAAACTGGCATCATTTTTATTGACCTCTTTGATCTTACATCTGTATTTCCTGTTTCTCCCATGCAATAATTTTCCAGTTCCCCAAAGACCCGTATTTGTTTCATGCCACTGTCGTCACTCGACTGTCTCAGATTAACAATGACACCATACCACCAATACTGTGATTACTAAAAATAGCTTAAGTTTTTTCCTCCCCCTTAAACTGATTTAGGTTGGGCATATCCCACAGAGGATGCACGGATTATTGTGTTTTATTTATTTTTTTATTTTTTATTATTTTTTTCAACGTTTATTTATTTTTGGGACAGAGAGAGACAGAGCATGAACGGGGGAGGGGCAGAGAGAGAGGGAGACACAGAATCGGAAACAGGCTCCAGGGTCCGAGCCATCAGCCCAGAGCCCGACGCGGGGCTCGAACTCACGGACCACAAGATCGTGACCTGGCTGAAGTCGGACGCTTAACCGACTGCGCCACCCAGGCGCCCCGGATTATTGTGTTTTAAAATAACCGGGCCCAGTTCTGTCCGTGTGATTGTACTCTCAGCTCGGGGCACAGATTTATTCACTTATTTAATTTTAGTTTGATTTTTATAGGGATTGCCTTTTAACACTGTAATTTTAAAATGAGAATTTAAGGCATAAATAATACCTATTAATCTGTGCAATTAATTATAAGGTCATTTTATAATTACATTAAATGTGTACATGGTTCCAAGTCAAATCTATAAAACAGCATGTTCTACGCTCAGTGTCTACACCGACTCCCAGAGCTCTCCACCAGTATTGAGCCTCAGTTACCCACCACGGAAACTTGCTGGAGAACACACACTTACTGGCTGCTTTCCCTCACCCATCTCAGTTTCTCATAGCCTTACCAGTTTTCTGGGATCACCTCAAATAAATAAACTACTTGCACTCAAATCTTCGTCTCCTGGTCTGCTTCCAGGGTCATCCAAATCAAGGCACACACTTTTCTCCACCTTGCTTTGCACGTAAAAAGACATCCTGAAGATTGGTTCTTCCGTTATTCTGGAGACCAACATGGCAGCTGTTACTGAGGCTCCTCCAATGCCAGGGCCTTCCTCGCTGGCAGGGATGAGAGGAGCTGGAGCTTGGGCAGTCACACTGGAAGAGACCTCACCAGAGGCCAGACTGTAGATCCTGTGAAGTTTCAGTGTCATGGGAATCCCCTGTTCACTAAGAGGTAGGGCAGTGGCTAAGAGACTTGATTTTGGTGCCAATCCTTGGATTTGAATCCCGGCTCTGGCCACTATAGCTGTGTCACCTGGGAGAGTCACTTCACATCTCTGAGCCTTGGTTCCTCCTTTGCTCAATAGGTATAATGACGGTGCTTAACCCTGTGAGGTGTACTCATACGGGGTACGATAAATGAAGTGTTTGGCACCTTGTGTAGATGTTAGCTCTTCTCGTCGTGGCTTAAAATAAAGAGACTGCTCAAGTCCTTTCCTTTCTGAGCACAAACCATCTCTTTTTCAGCCTCAGAGTCCTGGGTTGTTTTGGGAAGTTCTCACAGGAAATGGATCCCAGACCCCCTCCATCTTGGGCTACAAATCTCTCCCTTTAATGGTGGCTCCAAGAAATAGAAACTACCCTCCCAGCATGATACATCTGCCAGAAAACTCTGAACTGCTGCTGAGAAAATGTTCTTAGTAGGAATTTCTGTGGAAGTCCCCTATTTCATATTCTGGTCCCACAGATCTGGCCTCTGCTTGTGCGGATCAGGGGAGCTTCCGTCAACTTTAGGCCTTCTACCGGTCCTTTCTCCTGGCTTCTGTCTGCTTTCCCGGCAACGTAGGTCTATCCCAGGGATCCCAACAAGAGTGTCTACTATGACGGGGACGCTAGGTATTTTCTCAGAATTGACCATTTTCTCCGAATTGACCACGTGGAGGTGTTTATACTGTTGAGTCTGAGGAGGACGCCTGTCCTGAGGACAAGTAATAAAAGGAGAGTAGGGTGTGACCCCCTTCTCACAACACAGGCAAACCTGAGAGGCAGCGAAGGTGAGGGAAGCAGGATATTTGCAAACGTGTAACAGTGGAATGGAGTCTCCGTGCCTTTGGCAAAGTCTCTCCCGTTCCTGTGGAGACGTTGGAAGTGGCATCCTCGGTGGGGTCTGCAGCTGTGTGTGGGTCAGAGCTCTCAGAGGAGGGAGGAGACGCCTCAGGTACAAGGTGCGACCCCTCAGGGCCTCCACAGGCCCCAAGTCCCAAGCAATATTCCCGCGTGCTAGAGGTGGAAATGATGGTCCCCGTAGCCAAACATTATCGGGAGTTTTAGCTAAGATGGCTTCTGAAGGGATAAACAGGAAGCTCGAGAAATCTTCTCAGGAAGCAAGAGCTTTGTAGTACGAAGCAAATGCACAGATGTTTCTGGTACTTTTGGGAGTAGGGCCCAGGTCTTCGGGGATGGCAGGGACTAGGCAGGGTGAGGACCCATGTACGATGAGATCTACAGATTCTTTGCACGGTGGGACACACAGCACTTGAAGGGCACACCTCCACTTCCTTGTGTCTCCAACTGAGAGGAGAAGATGGCTGCCACGCGGGACGCATGGCGGATGCACCCAGGGACCGGGTGACAGCAAGCTGGGCCCATAGCAGGTGGCTTACGTATGGCAAGAAGACTGGGTCTGAAGGCTTCCTGAGGACTGGCTAACTTGAATAATTACGTGGGCTTCTGGCCTTCAGGGCTGTTCCTAGCTGGTTGTTTGGCACCTGGCCCGGGAGAACGGGGCCCTGATGGGAGAGGTGTTTGGTGCAGGGACTTAGCAAACTACCCACGAAGGAGAACTGAGAGTTGTTAGCCACGATTCCAGAATCGGGGCAGGGCAGCCCTTGTGAAATATTATACTAGACGATGTCAATTGGATTCAGGGCAGACCCTCAGACTCTGGAGAAATTGAAGTTAAAGTTGGCCTAACACCCCATCACAAGTCTTGGACCAAATGTTAGGAATTAGGGCAGGGAAACCAAATACGCGGCCCTCATGCCATTACCGTCCTTTCTCTGGATCATAGCAGACATTGCTGATCAAACACGGGTTTGTTCCTCAGTGAGCCTGGCCTCAACTTGGAATCCTTTTCAACTACCACCCCTGACGAGCCACAAAGTTGGCGTGTGATTTCAAACCTACTAACCATTCTTCGTTAGGAGAGGGAACTAGTTAAGAGGCATGTGGGTATCTGGGTCTCTTGTAATTTGAAATCTATGGGGAGTGCGTATCATTCTAGATCCCATTCTTTGGTAGGCTGAGCGTCTCTCTTGTCAGCGTTGCTTAGGACTGAGAGGGGCTGAGTCAGGAAGGGCCCAGCCCCAGTAAGGGGGTTGCTTGGAGCTGGAGAAGGCGGGGTCTAAACATCTTACAAGTACAGTACCTAATCAAAAGCAATACATCTCTAAAGGTGAAAACATGGGCCAATGAGACCACGGGGGCACATCTTACACAAGTCATTGTTCCCGCCATACGGACAGGCCAAGCCCCATCCACAAGGCACGCGCTGGTGTGGTTTGGGCTTGCATCCCAAGGCGGGACAAGGGACATTTGATCTTTTTGGAAAATACAGCTGCCCAGCCTCGACTTCTCCCCAAAGTTATGCCACATCTTTGTGCTTTCCTGAAGTATTTTATTAATCATTTCATGCATATTTCTTTTCACCTCAGCCTTCAAATTCTGAATCCTTCCGGTGTTTATAGCAACACCTGTGGTTTCCCAAAGTGCAAAAGGCATGTTTTAGGATGAAGATATTCTCACAGAAGCTGGCTAGACACTGGGAGTCACCAACGGGCAGTTGACTCGGGTGAAATGGAAGCAAAGGGAAACGAAACTTTGTTTTCTTGATTTTTTTTTTCCTGGCAGGGAGAGGGGGATCACAGATCAATTTCAATTTACGTCTCTTCTCTCTTAGTCATCCAGACTCCATCACTAAATATTTATTGAACCCCTACCATGAGCCAGACGGTATCCTAGGTCCTGGGGATACAATGAGGGGATGAAACCAGATGAGGTCCCCACCCTCCAGGAGCTCCCTCTGGAGAGAGAAAGATTAATGAGATAATCCTAGAACAGCATGTAAACTTCCCCTGGTGTTTTGAGAGAGAGGCTTGCGGTAGGGGGTTTGCTGCAGTGAGGGAAGGCGTCCAGAAGTGACCGACTACCGAGGCTAAAGGAAGATCTGGAATTAGCGAAATGAGGAGTCCTGTGGCAGGAAAGAAACCCCAGGCAGTGGCGCGGCCTGTGCAAAGGCCCAGCAACTGGCAGAAAGCATGAACACTAGGCGAAAATAAGGAAGGGGGAGTGAGGAAGAGGGAATGAGGGAGTGAGGGGGACAGCGAGCGAGGGAGATGCGACAGGCTATGAGTTGGCAGGGGTGCCCCGGGACCATCAAGGCACGACCTTGTAAAGCCAATCAGATGTGCGTTTGCCGAGAAACATGTGACATTTAAACTTGGGGTCCTCTCACTCGCATGGGGTCCTTCCGAGTCCCTGCTTCGTGAATGTGGTCAACCCAAACAGTACTTGCGTTTGCTTATTACACAAGAAAACGTTGGCAATCCCCTAAAACCTCCCAGCTGATATGTGAAATGAGCTTGCTTACAGACTCCTCTGATTTGTCCATCATCCTAAAAATTGAGGTGGCATTTCCAAGAATGAATCTGCGAGGTTGAAAGAAATGACTTCCACTCCATCGTGCCAGAAAGCGAGCGATTCTGAAGGTCTGCATTGCCTTTCTTTCCTCTCTCTGGAAAACGATGCTGCCAGCTCATCATCATACCTACAAGGGATCGAATATGCAGCCAACGAAAGGTAGGAAGAATTATCACGGAGTTGCATCTGTGTGCTAATTCACGCAAACGTGACGTTATTGTCCAGGATTTTGTGACGTCAGTGTTATTGTCACTTAAAAAAAAAAAAAGTAGAGTTTGTTGGGATTTCTTCTCCTACTCTCAATAAATACGCAAGCACATGCTTACTGCTGAATTCAGAAGTTTGGAGTCTTAGCTGATCTGCCCACCGTTGGTCACTGAGCACGATTATCAACCCCCCACCCCCCAATTGCCAGCATTATTTTGATGTGTAAATCTTTCCCAGACATCTCTAAAAAGTCCTTCCCTGGTGAGAGTGGGTTCAGTCAGGCCCACCCAGAGATGGTCTGCTCTCAGCTCTCAAAGACACAAGGGTTCAGTCATTTCCAGGCGGAGGGTGTGGTTTATGAGAGAGGCTGGACACAGGGTCCCCTTGCCCACGCATCCTTATTACGAGGACTTCCTGGTGTGTTTGGCTGCGGGCCAGTGACAGAGATTCCGGGTGGTGTCCGGGAGAGACCATAGACTGAAGGGCTCGGTTAGAAGTCTGGCTTTCTCACTTCCCCCGTGGTCAAGGTTGCGACGGTGTAAATCAGACTCAAAGATTCTGCGAAGCATCCTCGTGAAGACAGTGACCGGCAGAAAGACAGCATCCGACGGCGTTAAGGATGCAAGATTCCCTTAAGAGCATCCGAGCGTGTCGTGTGGAAGCATCCGTGTACCGGGGTAGGAAACACAAAGCAGGGGACAGTCTGTAAGGTCTTCCGAGGGACACACAATTTTCTTTTAATTTTTCTGGGGGCAGAACACGTCTACAATTTAACGCGTAAGCACGTACGTTCCTTCGGCAGAGAAATTGTACACAATGGTGAATGTGGCCAATGGTCACACGTCTGGGCAAATTCTTTAAAATCAAAAAACAGTAATTAGGCTAGATTCTATGCTCTCCTTGTTACATTGCAAGGTGTCCCGTGCAGTTCCATTCTGTCCTTGGGATAACACTGTGTCCACAGTGGGAGAAAATAAGAAGATATGAACACCTCTCCTCTGCCAGAGTCTCCATGATTTTCTTTATCACGTGCGCAGGGGATCTGCACACGCAGGGGGTGGCGCGCGATGAGGGTGATTTAAATGGTCATTGTCTTCTTCACGTCATCTTGACCGATGTCCTCACACAGGTGCTCAGGTGATAAAGCTGCCATCGCTGACCGTTGCTCAAACGCATGGTGTCGGCGTCTGCTAACGTGCCATTAAGGTCCTAAGTTCCGGTTGGCAAACTAGCGACGTTAGTTTGGGTTTTCTGAGTCTGATGAGCTTCCACGGTTTTCCTTGCATCGGGCGTAGCCTCACCTGCTTCCAACAAGCCATCCTCGTGGTAGGGCTTTCATATTTGCGGGTTTCCTTGCTTCTTCCACGTCTTCCTCCCCGCATAACGTGGAGCAGACTTGGAGTTTTACACTGACCTTTTAGACTGATGACACCTTTCCGGGAACCATCCGGAAAGTCTCACTGCTTTGGTGATTCCCGCAGCACCCCCCCCCCCCCATGCTGTGGTGTGTACCTACCCACCCCTGTCACCACCGCCTTCTCCAGTGACAGCTTCCCGCTTGCCCGAATGTTCCGTCTGTCTGCACCACTCACGGCATGGCACGATTTTGGTTACCGAAAATTGTTTGCTATTGGGAGGTATGCGTTCACTTTCCATTCTCCCCACTGGGCCACCGCCATGTTGGATGGTGGCAGACGGAGTGATCTCTGGCTGCCCCCAACCTTTCTGGGGCGATAACATTTGTCGGCTTAACTTGTGATTCCTTGAGGAGCAGACTCAGGTTCTCAGTCGTTTCAGGGGCTCTCAGTAACAACCACTGAATGTTTAGGCCACCCGCTTTTCCAGGGATGGTTCGGACCAAACTAGAGCCCGGATGTGTGTGTTCAGAGCCCCGACCCAGTTCCCTCATGCAGTGTCAGTGGAGGGAACTTGGCTTGCACCCAGGGGTGAAGGGAGTGTGTTACTCAGTAGCCCAAGAGACCCTCCTGAAGGTCTTTGCTGTCCCCCCAAGTGCCAAGCGTGCTCGTACCTCACAGCCTCTGCTTCTGTCCCTTCCTCCACCAAGAGCGGCCATCTCCCAGATTTCACAAGATGGCTTCTTCTCCTCCTCAGGTCTTTCTCCCAAAACTCTCAGGGATGCCCTCCCAGACCATCCCATCCCATATGAACTAGAAGCCTCATTGCACCCGGAATCCCTCCTTACCCCCTGATCTGCTCTGTCTTTCTTGTGCTCGGTGTCCTCTGACCGCACGTATGTGTGTGTTTATTCGTGTGCGCCTGTCTTTACCTGCAGGAGTGTAAAACAAAAGTAGGGCAGAGGCTTTGTTCTCTTCACGCTGGATCCCCAGGGTTACACAGGCCATTGAAAAAGTAGCCATGGAACGAGAGAGAAAATGGGAGGCAGAGGGTCGAGCCACTGATCGATTCTGCCGTTGTGGCAGGAATTGTACTCAGAGGATTTCAGATGATCGTCACAGCCTTGAGAGAAAGGTGTTCTTCCCATGGTACAGATGAGAAAGCTCTGGCACTAAGTTGATTTGTACAAGGGCAGACACCAGTGGGGGGCTGACCCTGGCTCCTAACCTATGTTGCCTAGTTTTTATCTTAAGCTCCTTCTTTAATGCTATGGCTCTTTCCTGCTTTTGGCCACGATGTGCCTATGAGCACCTGTTGAGGACACCTCCCCACACATTCACGGGCACACGCACAAGTCCCATACGCTCACACACTCGCACACACTCATATGCACAGTGGCCGCAGATGGTTCCAGGGCTCACCTTTGATCCTGGAGGGAGGACCCTTTCCCTACACCACCAACAGGAAAGGCACCTGGTTCTTGCAACCTTGCATTTTGTGCTTTTATTTTTTTTTCAAACGACATTGGATTGTTAACTAATTACAGCTTGCGAAGTCCTCGGGAAATACCAAGCGCCTGTTCAATGCTAAACATGGTTATCAGCGAAGCTTTGATTTTTCGAGAACAGCCAGGGACCCCTGACATAAGCAAATAACAGTTGTGTGGGGAGGCTGGCAGCCGGCGGGCATGCCGTGGTGTCTGGTCAAACTCGGCACGGCTCTCACAGGTGCCTCAGCTCGCGGCTGGCTACGTCTGTCCTCGCGGGGAGTTTGCACCTTTTCAGAAAAAAAAAAGGATTCATTACTAATCGATTGCTTTTCTGAAGTCCCCTGTTTCATGTTTCGGTGTCTGTTTGCTTTTCCTTCCACCCCTGTCCCTTTACTCACAGCTTCACCTGAGGGGGAAGAGAGGCTCCAAGTCGCCTTCATTCCTGCCACCCCTCGATGCTTCTGTCGCAGGCCCTCTATCCCTCCTGACCTCACACCTCAGAGGAAGTGCGCCCCCTCCAGACCGGGCTTCATGGGCGTGTGACCTGTGCAATCACAGAGACCCCCGCACGTTTCCCCCTTTGTCTGGTTTAATGCTCAGCTCTTATCGTTTGCATGGCTGATTCTATTCCATTTGGGGAGGGGAAATTCCATCTAGATTTTGACTGGAAATTCCTTGAATTCACAGATTGCTCTGGGGACCGTCTCTGCCCTCCTCACCAGCAAGTTGGGAAAGAACTTGTCTGAACATGTCTGAGTGCAGGATCTAGCTTGGAGAGAAGCTTGTGGACGCAGGAGGAAGGGCCTCTCCAGAGCAGGCCTTGGGTGGCAGGTGCTTGCTGTCCTCAAGAAGGCCAGGGCCGGGGGCGCCTGGGTGGCGCAGTCGGTTAAGCGTCTGACTTCAGCCAGGTCACGATCTCGCGGTCCGTGAGTTCGAGCCCCACGTCGGGCTCTGGGCTGATGGCTCAGAGCCTGGAGCCTGTTTCCGATTCTGTGTCTCCCTCTCTCTCTGCCCCTCCCCCGTTCATGCTCTGTCTCTCTCTGTCCCCAAAAAAATAAATAAACGTTGAAAAAAAAAAAAAAAAAAAAAGAAGGCCAGGGCCGTCGGAAGGGGGGAACTCACCTGTACCATCTGAGCTGGTGCGTCCCACTGAGGCTGGGGGACACTGACTGGTGGCAGGATCTTCATGTGAGTGTGCCTGCAAGATACTGTGGGGCGGACATAGATCCTGTACGTGGTTTCTGCTAATAAGCCTGGTTTGTAATGTTTACCACTTCCGTGGTGTAAATACTTTCGCCGTGGCCAATCCCAGGCTACTCATTTTATGCCTTTGGATGAAGAGCTGGGAAAAGGTGGACAGAATCACACCATCATACCCTAAATACAGCAGATGTGAATAACCCTGAAAGCATAGGCAGAAGACAGTCGTAACACATAATAAAATAATTAGGAAGTGATGGCTTTAAAAAAATTTTGTTTTTAATGTTTATTTATTTTTGAGAGAGAGATAGGGTGTGAGTGGGGGAGGAGCAGAGAGAGAGGGAGACACAGAATCTGAAGCAGGCTCCAGGCTCTGGGCTGTCAGCACAGAGCCCGAGGCGGGGCTCGAACTCACGACTGTGAGATGGTGACCCGAGCCGGAGTCGGATACTCAACCGACTGAGCCACCCAGGCGCCCCAAGAAGGGATGGCTTTTTAAATGTTTATTTATTTATTTTGAGAAAGAGAGAGTATGAGCAGACGAGGGGCAGAGAGAGAGAGAGAGAGAGAGAGAGAGAGACAGAATCCCAAGTAGGCTCCACACTGTCAGTGTGGAGCCCTGACACGGGGCTCGATCTCACGAACTGCAACATCATGACCTGAGCTGAAATCAAGAGTCTGACGCTCAACAGACGGAGCCACCCAGGCGCCCCAGGAAGTGATGACTTTTAATTTTTTTTTTTTTTTTTTTTTTTACCTTTTATAGCTGTAATTTATTTGATCGCAAGTGTATATAATTTAGTTTCTCGTGGTGGCCGTGTTTAACAACTGGTTTGCAAAATTCCTGATGATGTAACCCTTAGGTCTCTCGGACTGATCTGAGCCGGCTGTAGCTCACCACCGGTCAGACACACAGCTCTCGATTCTGGTTTCAGCGCAACCGCTTACCAGCAGTGTGACCTTGGGAAAGTTCAGTAACCATTTGTCGTCTTCGGTTTCCCCTTATATTATATAACGTTAATCGTAATAGCTCTTACGCCGGGATGACGCAAGGATGAGAATCGACAAAGAGCATGGGGCGGTGGTTAGGGGTACCACCTGGTCCTCACCTGTCGAGGGGGCGGTGGTAGTTGTGGCTGCGGCAACGGTAGCAGTCGTAGGGATGAGTGCCCACTTCGCAGGTTTCTTTTGACGGCTCCACGAGGGCATGCATGTCAAGTGTGCCGTGTCCCGTCTGGCCCCCACCGAGCTCTCCCTGCTGGAGTGGAAGGGGCCGCAGCGATGGTGGTGGTGACAGGAGGCGGAGTGCACGGTGGCTCGCACGGAGTTGAGTCCGGGCTCAAATTCCAGATCCTTCGCTTACTTGCCGTGTGACCTTGGGCAAGTCCCTGAACCTCTCTGAGCCTCAGTTTCACTTTC
Source organism: Leopardus geoffroyi (assembly GCF_018350155.1). Taxonomy (NCBI): domain Eukaryota; kingdom Metazoa; phylum Chordata; class Mammalia; order Carnivora; family Felidae; genus Leopardus; species Leopardus geoffroyi. The sequence continues at coordinate 20,562,933 of NC_059336.1, read as the reverse complement.
TGTAAAACAGGGAAAATAATAGTGCCCGGCTTTGTGGGTAGTATGAGAGTTAAATAAGATACTAAGTCCTGTTGTGATGATGATTCCCACCATTGTTGTCAATGTCACAGGGGAGGCTGAAGCGGGATGTCTGTCTGCGACCGGGACCCACCTCACGGTGGACCTCTGGGTTGGCCCTCAGGTGCCCAGCCTGCCCGTCGTCTCTCTCGGGCTTAGACACACGCTCCCACTTTGTGTGACGGCCACACTTGGGAAGCTGGCCGTGTGACAAAGCTCCTCCTCCCTTCCAGTGGGCCAGCCCTGCACTTTATTTGTCCCCTGGATGCAAGTGCTGAGGGGATTTCAGCCTGGGTGTGCGGCTACTCAGGGCGTGGCTTGGCAGTCACGTGGGCCAGATAGCACATGACCACGTGAGCGCTCGGTCTTTTCTTCAGGGGCCTGGTGGCGATGTTGTCTGTTAATCAGGTGATCCGATGCGCATGGGGTTCTGGCGATAAAAGGTTCTTGATGAAGGCGTGAGTTTTCCAGAAGGCGGGCAGAGAGGGGGTGGCGAAGGAGTTCGGGCAAACGGGCTCAGCGCCTCACTCTGTAAGAAGGAGACCAGGAACCACATGTGACTATTGAGCACCTGACATGGGGCTGGTCCAGATGAGATGTGCTCGGCGTACGGAATAGACAGTGAGCTTTGAAGACTTGGTATGAGAAAAGGTAAAATACCTCGTTACTAATTTTTATGTTGATGACATCTTTTTTCTAAATGTTTATTTTTGAGAGAGAGAGAGACAGTGCAGGCAGGGGAGGGGCAGAGAGAGAGGGAGACACAGAATCCGAAGCAGGTTCCAGGCTCTGAGCTGTCAGCACAGAGCCCGACGTGGGACTCGAACTCCCGAACCGCGAGATCACGACCTGAGCCGAAGTCGGCCGCTTCACCGACTGAGCCACCCAGGCGCCCCACAGCTAGTGTTTTTTTAAAAAAATATCTGCCTCTACTCACAGAGACTCACTTGAAACCCTGCCATGGCTCCCAATCCTTTTGGAATTAAATGCAAGGTCCTTGTAAGCCTGGTCTGGAAGGTCCTGTGTGTTTCTGGCCCTTCTGCTGTTCTTCTGCCCCAACCTTCTCCATCCACTCTCTGCTTCACTTGCGATGTTCCAGCCTTACGAGCCCTGTAGAAGGTGCCGGCTGCTTTCCTGCCCCAGGGCCTTCGCGTATGCTGTTTCTTCTGCCCGGAAATAGCATGCGCCTCAGTACCTCACCTGGATGGTGACTTCTCATGCTTCAGGCCTCGGCTTAGATATCGCTTCCTCTGAGCAAACGTCTTCATTGACCCTAATAAAAATCCCAATTTCCTCCCTGTCACCTTGTTTTTCACTCTCACCTCGATAACACCTACTGACACTCATGTGCTCATTCAATCTTTTGGTCTGTCCTTGGGTTTGAAGCTCTCTGTGGTGGGTCCATATCTGTGTTCTATCTCCAGTCTTAGCATGGAGGCTGTGACAAAGGGGCCACTTAGGAGGTGTTTGTTGGAAAGAGAACAAATGAATGAAGACTGTTACCTGAATCAGGGCATAAGTTCAGAATCAGCCTTAGCAATGATGACTGATGGAGCGGGACGGAGGCTGTGGGATGGGGCGGGAGGGATGGGCCATCCCAAGGGAGGGCGCAGAGGGGTGCAGGGGCTGGGGGCAGCGAGCAGGGCACAGCCTGAACCCGACAGGGGCGGCTCGGCTCTGCCTTGTCTCAGGCAGTGACTTCAAAGCCCTTCACGGGAAGCGAGTCAAGATGTGTCGGTCCCTGGAGGTGTCATTGGCCCTCGGAAGGCCTCTGCCAGGGTTTGATGAAGCACCTTCCGTGGCAGGTCTGGTAATTAACTGTGGCCATGCAGTGGGCTCGAGCAGATGTAAATCATCGGCAGATACTTTGGGGCTTATCTACTAATGAAAACTCCTTGGCATTTCTGTAAGCATATTATGGTCAATTACAATTAATTCAGTTTGCATCGACTGCCTTCTTCCTTATGCAAAGATTGTGCAAATCGAGTGTGTGAGCCCAGGGCTCCGAGGCCTGTAAAATCCATAATGGTTAGCTCTCAGGGTTGGTGAGGAGAGAATAAAACCATGGGCTGTTTGAAATTTAGATCAAAGCAAGAAGCAGCAGGTCAATAGAAGCAGGTTTGCGGCACTCAAGTCAGTGGGGCCAGGCCTGCGAGGGGACAGGGGGTACTTTCCCGCCACCAGTCTCTCCTCTCAGCTCCACCCCTGTATTCCCGGCTGGCGTAGCCTCTCCCAAGTCCCCGGGGACCCGACTTCCCGTTGGAGAACTCACGGCCGCTTGACTCATGAGGACAGATTACTGCTGTTTGAGGAGGGACGAGGTGTTTTCCTTGGTTCTTTCCCGCAGTGACAAGAGCAAAGCTCTGGAGACGGCAGGTGTGCCCTCAACGCTTCACGTTTTGGTCGCTGAACCAGCTGACATCCTTTGGCTAGTAACCCCGTGTCACGAATCGTGCTCAGTTCCTTATGAGCGCTTTCTAAGTGTGTGCACGTCTCCCAAACCCATGAGCGAGATATTCCCACGGCACACATTTTGCAGATGAGGCTTTGAGAAGACAAGTAACCTGCCCGTGCTATGCAGCTAAAAATGTTTGGTGTGAATCTAGGTTTCTGATCACCACCTTATATGGTCCCTTGGGTGCTGAATCCTATAGAAGGTGATGCTCCATATGGACTCTGTTATCATCGGCAGCCGATGTCTGTATCTTTTTCTCCTTTCCTATAAGGGAAGCTGAGATCTGGGGGCTTCTTATGAAAGTCAGGGAGATTGGCTGGCTGGGGTTTTCCAGGCAGAGACGACACCCACGTGGAGTTCTAGCCGTGAGGATGGTGGGGGACCTCTCTCTGAGTGCCTTGCCCCCGGAGAGTGGCAGTCAGCTCAGATATCCTGCGAGAACGTCAGACACCCCCCGATCAACGGGGAGTTACAGTGGGGGTAGACACAGCTTTGGTAGATGTTGCTGGTGTCTCGTCCGGATCCTTTCCTTCTTACCGCTCAAGAGCATGCCAGCCCAAATTCTAACTAGCAGCCCCTTCATTTCTTCACTTAAGGATTTGCTTTGGCTATTAGGGTCCACCTGGCGCAGCTGTGTAGCAGCCCAGAAGTTCATGCTTCCCAGGAGCAGGTTGTAACAGCGAGTGATGGAATTTGGTGTATAAATACCCCAGCTCCCTTCCTGCGCAGGTGAGAGAGCCCTGAGGTACAAGTTCCCGGCCAGGTTACTTCCCAATCACCCACAGAGCAAACTTGACTGTTAACCAACTTTATTAACTGCGTCTCTCCCCTCTCTTACTTCTCCACTTTCTTGTTGGCATTTCCCGGGATTGTCTTGTAAATAGCACAACCGCGCATCAATCCTCGTCTCAGGGTCAGTGTTTGGGGAAACCAAACTAAGATAATTCTTTTTTTTTTAAATGTTTATTTATTTTTGAAGGAGAGAGAGAGACAGAGACAGAGCATGAGCAGGAAAGGGGCAGAGAGAGAGGGAGACACAGGATCTGAAGCAGGCTCTGGCCTCCGAGCTGTCAGCACAGAGCCCGACACGGGGCTCAAACCCACGAACTGTGAGATCGTGACCTGAGCCGAAGTCGGATGCTTAACTGACTGAGCCACCCAGGCACCCCCCCCATTAGTTTTAATGTTTATTTTTGAAGGAGAGAGAGAAGGGCATGAGCAGGGGGAGGCAAACTAACATGATTCTTGAGACATAAGCCTGTGGCAAACAAAAGAGTTTTATGACTTTAAAAATTGCTTATTTTCGACTGTATATGTGACCATGAATATATTTTCACAAACTTTGCAGTTACTTTCCAAGTCCCCTTCGACCCTCTTCTCCAGCCCCTTCCCTGCCCAGAAATGACCATTGTCATTATTTTGGTGTTTCTTCTCTCAGACACTTTCCAGGCATTTACACACACACACACACACACACACACACACACACACGCACACCATCCACTCTACATATGGACCGGCAGTATACTGTTTAAAACTTCACAAGATGTTTTGGGTTTTTTTCCACGTTCGTGCACAACACTCGACCTCATTTCTTTCAAATGCTGCCTAAGCTTACCCTGGACAAATTTAACATGGTTTGTTCCACTCCTCCTCCATTGGTGGATATTATGTTATTCCCACTTTGGAGGTAGATTCCACTTTGAGAGCTTCCTCCTCAGAGCACGGGCTGTCCTGACGAGGGTCAGTTCCCTCAAATTAAGGGCTCTGCTCTGCAGTCACTCTCTTGTGAACCTTGAGACAGCCACAATGCTGGTTAGCGAATGAAGACATTATGAAAAGCAGAAAGCATTTCTGGGGAATTCCAGACAATGTAACATGACTTCTCCAAGTCCCTAGAGGACTCAAGCCAGGCTCTGCAGAGGTGGATTGGGACGGGATGCTGGAGAGAGAAGGGGAGGGGAGAGCACAGGGGGGATAAGCACAGAGGAAGAGGAGTCTTTTCTGGCCTCAGACTCTTGAAGCTCCATTTGCTAATTTATCATAAGACCACAAAAAAATTGATCCCTCCTGCTTCATCCAGATGTTCCTTTCTTGAGTTTTGGCCTTGCCCCCATAGCTCTTACCACATCAAGGAGGTGGATAGAAATTAAAAAAAAAAATAGCTTTTGCTTTAGTAGGATTGAAATCCTTTCTGTTCTACTCTACTGGACCATTTCAGTCCTGGAGCCTGATCTGGGAAGGATAAATTATTAGGTTGAACCATATGAAAGTGACATTTTGTAGGTCAAATATGGTCAAATACCTTCGGTTTCCTGTGGCTCCACTGAATAGTTTTGGGAGCAGCTCAAGGTTATCTTTTAGGTGACGGGGATGGGGTGACAAGTGTGCCTGCAACTTCAAGAGAGACCCTGGACCAGAACCACCCAGCGAAGCAGGTTTTCTTATCTCTTGGTGCCTCAGTTTCCTCATCTCTATGGTAAGTATAATAATGCTAGGATTGCTGTAAAGGAAATCGAAGTGATATATGTCAGAGACTTAAAATCCTGCCTCTCTCATACGAAAACTTAATATAGTATAATCACCATCATGATCAGCACTGTTGGGCAACGGGATGTGAGTACAAAAACACAAAGAGACTTAGTATTTACTGAGTGACCAGTGTCTCACAAGCTCTGGGTATGCACTGTACCTAGTTTCATTAAAAAAAAAAAAAAGACAAAAATGCTGTAGAAAACCATTAATAACCCTTTTTCCAAACGCTGAAAATGAACCTCAGCATGAAGCAACTTACCAAAGATGGAAAATATAGAGAACTGTAAGAGTCATATGAGATCTGGTAAATACATGTGTTTAACTGGAATTCCAGAAGATATGAGGAAAGAGAAGGGAGCAAAAGAAATATTCGACGAGACTAACAGCCCATGTTTTCCAAATACAGTAAAAGACACCATGTATAATTAACCAAGATGAACCCAAAGAAAGCTATATAGTTGGTTTATCACAGACAAACTTGTGAAAATAAAAAGCTAAAGAGAAAAAAAATCTTAAAAACAACCAAAAACCAAAAGGCATATTGCCTTCGAAGGTATAAAAATAATATTTAGAGCTGACTCCTTAACAAGAATTATGCAAGTCAGAACACAATGGAACGATAACTTTAAAATATTCATGAACACAGCTGTCAACCTGGAGTTCTACACCCAGAAAAATATTCTTTAAAATGAAGGAAAAATAAGTATATTTTCACATAAACAGAACCCAAGATAATTTGTGCCACTAAACTTGTATTAAGGGAAATCACAAAGGATGTCCTTTAGGTAGAAGGAAAATGATCCCACATGAAAACACAGACATTATGAAAAAGCCAGAGTGGAGCTAAGCATGGGAGCTTATCTAAATGAATATTGGCTACTGAAAGGAATGGTGATAAGGTTTTGTCATTGCAACATGGAAACAAAAAGAGACAGATATGAGTAGAGCTGAGTGATTCTAGAATTCTCATAGTATCTGGGGAGCAGTAAAACTGCTAAATTCCGTAAAATGAATAATCCAAGGATGTTGTGATCTCTAGAGTAACTTGTAACAAAGGTAAAGAAATGTACAGCGGAAAACGTAACCAAGGGGAAAACGGAATAATACTAATAAAAAAAATACTTGATTAATGTCAAAGAAGACAAGAAAGAAGAGATAAATGAGCATAGGATAGGTAGAAAGGTTGACGACAAGTAGTAGAAAGTTGGATTTAAGCCAAAATATATCAGTAATTTTATTAAATGCTTATGGCCTAAATTCTGCAATTAAAAAGGAAAGATTTTTTTTTTCATAAAAGCATATACCGCTTATGCAATATTTGCTTTAAATATAAGGACACATAAAATTTGAAAGCAAGGAGCGCCTGGGTGGCTCAGTCGGTTAAGCATCTGACTTCAGCTCAGGTCGTGATCTCACGGTTTGTGAGTTCGAGCTCCATGTCGGGTTCTGTGCTGATAGCTCAGAGCCTGGAGTCTGCTTCGGATTCTGTGTCTCCCTCTCCCCCTGCCCCTCCTCCCCCGCTCGTGCTCTGTCTCTCTCTCTCTCTCTCAAAAATAAATAAACATTAAAAAATTAAAAAAAAATCTTGAAAGCAGAAATATTCAATAACTAACCAAAAGGTAGCTGGGATAATTATCCTTGTATGAGACAAGGTCAACTTTAAGAAAACAAGTACTACCAGAGATAATAATGATGTTCTGTAATGATGAAAGGGTCAAATCTTTAAGAAAATGTGACAACTCTAAAATCATACTTAACTAATTAACACAGTCTCACAACATTTCAAATAAATAAATACACAATCATAGTGGATGACTTTAACATAATTTTCTCACAGCCAAGAGAACAAACAGATGTAAAAAAAAAAAGCAAAGACAAAAAAGATCTGGTTAATACATTTGACCTAATTTACATAAATTAGCCTAATTTACTTAATTGACTAAACCTCGCTGACTTAATGCTAGTTGAATATTAATAAAATTCTTTCTAACATCACACATGGATTATTAAGTAAAATTGATCATGTTTTGGGATAGAAATCAAGTCTCACCAAACTTATAGCATTAAAACTATTTAGCACGTGTTCTCTGGCCAGAGTGGAATTGAGCTAGAAGTAAGTAACAAGAAAATTGGAAAGGCTCAAATATTTGGAAGTTACTAAATAACCTATGAATGAATGATCGAATGAATGAATGAATAAGTACATAAATAAATACAGTAAAAATTCAGTATTATCTTGGAATGAATGATAATAAAAATTAGGATGTACAAAACATCTCGAATGTAGCTAAAGTTGTGATAGAAGGAAATGATAACGTACAACTTTATGCTGAAACATTTTAAAATGTAAATGAACTGTGAAAATTCCAGGAAAAGACATAATTTATCAAAACGGACCTAAGAAGAGACTATCTGAATAGCCACATGTTAATAAATATGTTTATACTGTAAATTGAAATCTTCGAACACACAAAATATTCCTCAAGTGCTAATTCACTTACCAGTGAAATTTTAAAAAGATTGATGGAGGAAATAATACCAATATTGGACAAATGCTTCCAAAAACTGGAAAGAGAAAAACAGGGATTCGATGAGGTCAGTAAAACCTGACAGGAACATTACACAAGAGGGAAACTATAGGCCACTTTTCTAAACAGGTTTAAAAACTCCTAAACAGAATATTAGCAAATTGACCGAAGGCGTATATAAAGAGGGTGATCCACCTAGGCAAATTTGGATTCATTCCAGGGATGGAAGGTAGGCTGAACATTTAAAACCGGTCATATTATTTAGTAAATTAATAACACAAAAGAGAAAAAATGTGATCATCTCAGCAGTTGCAATAAAAGCATTTGAAAAATTCAACATCTACAGGGTATTTACCCAAAGGAAACAAAGAAAACCACGGTAATTTGAAAAGATACATGCACCCTTATGTTTATTGCAGTGTTATTTACAATAGCCAAGATACAGAAGCGGCCTAAGCGTCTTTCCAGAGATGAATGGATAGAGAAGGTGTAGTATGTATATTATGGATGGACCTAGAGGGTATTATGTTAAGTGAAAGAAGTCAGACAGAGAAAGACAGATACGATACCATTTCACTTATATGTGGAATCTAAAAAACAAAACAAATAAACTCAGAAGTATACCTATAAATACAGAGAATAAACTGGTGATGGGCGTAGGGCATAGGGGGCGATGGGTGAAGTAGGTGAAGAGGGTTAAAAGGTACCAAATCCTTCTTATCAAATAAATAGGTCACAGAGATTAAAAGTGCCGCACAGGGAATATAGTCAATAAAACTGTAATCACGTTGTACGGTGACAGGTGGTGACTACGCTTACCACGGTGAGCACTGAGCATAGACTTGTCAAATCACCGTGTTGTACGCCTGAAACTAATAAAACATCGGATGCCAACTATACCTCAACAAAGAAAACATTCACCATCTAATCGTTATATAAACCCCCAGCAATCTAGGAATAGAAGGGATCTTGTAAAAATCGCATAAATAATATCTACAGAAAACCCAGGGCACAAAACGCACAGCAGCTAATGGTGATACGTTGAAAAATTTCTCTCTGAAAATACTAACGAGCCGAGGATGGGAGCTAGTGCCATTTCTCGTCAAAAGTGTACCGGAGGTCCTATCTAATGCAGTAAGTCAAGTAAAAGAAATGAAGGGTATAAAGGTTGGGTAGAAAGAAATAAAACTACCCCTATTTGTAGACGACACGAATGTATCTGTAGAAAATTCAAGATAATTTACGTACGGAGTATAAAATGAATAAGTGAATATTGCAGGACCCCTTAAGAAAAAGTCAATATAAAAAATCAATGATATTTCTATTACGTAAAACAAATAGAAAAGTTACGGAACAAAGTGCTATAGTTTACAGTGCCATCAAAACCCTCAAATACCTAGCTTTATAAGACCTATGCCCAGGGAAGCATAAAATACTGTTGAGAAAAATTAAAGCCTGTAAATGAGGAATATAGCACGTTCATACTTTGGAAGGTTCAGTATTGTAAAGATGTCAATTATTTTCGAATAATCGATGGGCTAAATGCAATCCCACTAAAAATCTTAGCTGGTTTTGAGCATATGTCTGTGTGTGTGTATGTATGCAAAATGAAAAACTAATTCTAATGGAAATAGAGACAATGGAAATATAGACAAACTAATTCTATATTTGGAAATATAAAGGGTCCAGAATTGCCGAGACAATTCGGAAGGAGAGTGAAGTTGGAAGACTTACCTGAATCCTGATACTAAGATTTATTTTAAAGCTACAGTAACTGAGTCTACGGCCATACCACCCTGAATGCGCCCGATCTCGTCATAAAGCTACAGTAACTGAGACAGTGGGGTATTAACACAAGGTAAAATAGAGAACAAATTGAGATCCAGAAACATCCAAACGTATATGTCCCCTGGATTCATGATAATGGTGATGCCACACTGCAGTGCAGAAAGTCTCCCCCCACCCCTGCTCCGCCCACCCCAGTTAAATCATTTAGGGTCAACTGGACATTCATACGGAAAAAAATAAATCAGGAACTATCACAAATCATGAATCACAAATCATGAAAATCAATTCCAGATGCATTATCGCTCTAACCCGTAAAAGGTGAAAACAAGAAAACTTTATAAAGGCAAATTCAAGAGTATTTTCATGACCTTCGGGTAAACCAATATCTCCTAAGGAAGATACAACATTACCCATAAAAGGCAAGATTGTTAAATTAGTCTTCGTTAAAATCAAGAACTTGTGTTTATTGAAACACCCCATTAAGAGAACAAACATACAAGCCACAGGGCAAAAGATATTTAAAATACATATATTCAACAGGAGACTCAGGCAGAATACAGAAAGCACTTTTACAAATCAATTAGAAAAAAAAAAAAAAATAGCACCAACCCCAGAGAATCCAAGAGGAAACAGGAATAAAACTTGAAGAGGCCTTTCACGAGAGAGGCTATCCAGGTAGCCAGGAAGCGGATGAAAAGATGTTTGACCCAATTAGTCATTAACAAAATGCAAACTGAAATCACCATAAGCTGTCTGCACACTCCCACCAGGATGGCTAAAATGAGGAAGACAGATAGTACCAAGTGTTGGCAAGGATGCGGAGCATTTGAAACTCCCCTGCTCTTGCGTTCAGTGCGTCTCTCAATTACCGTGCTGGGTAAAAGAAGACAGATACAAAGGGGGTGCATACTGAGTGGTTTATTTCACAGAAAGTATTAAAACAGGTAAAACGAATTGATGGTGGAAGCTGTAAATGGTTGATCTGCCTAGTGGCTCCGTGGATTTCTGAAACTCACTGCACGATCCGTGCACCTTTCTGTATGCTTTTATTGACATCAAATGTTTATTTAGAATAAAACCACCGTGAAGTAAAGAACGTCAGACAGTGGAGTGGCTTTAAAAGGCTGAGAGTTTTGCCCGGTAAGTGCAGTCCAGCGGGCCCCCAGCAGTGTGTCTGGGGAGGGACAGCTCTTTTCCCCAGATGTTGCCAACACATCCTGCGCTACGACAAAACCCGTATGACTCGCTTGTAACGTTTCGAATAGGGAGTCCTTGCAATTTGGACAAGACCTGACTGGGTCTCCCAAGGCAACAGCATTTTCTGGAGAGAGGGATTGGAAGCGTGGAAAGTTCTGTCCATCAATCAATCTACAGCAGTGTTTCTCCAACTTGAACACACAACGCAATCGTCCGGAGCGCTTGGCACAAAACAGGTGGCTGGGCCCCACTCCCCAAATTTCTGATTCAGTAGGTGTTATGGACTGAATGTTTGTGTCCCCCCACCCACCAGATTCATACGTTGAGACCCTCTCCCCCAATCGGATGGCGTTAGGAGAGGGGAACTCTGGGAGCTAATGCTGTCATAAGAGTGGGGCCCTCGGGAATGACATTTGTGCCCTAATAAGCACTAAGCTCTCTCTCATCACTGTGCTCTCCACGGTGTGGGGACACGATGACAGGATGGCCAGCTGCGACCTAGGAAGAGAGTCTCCCCAGACACTGGATCTGCTGGTGCTTTGATCCTGACTTCTAAGCCTCCAGAAGTGTAAGAAGCTAATTTCTGATACTGAAGACCACCGCCCCCGCCCCCCCCCCCAGCCTCTGGTATGCTCTTTTAGCAGCATGAGCTAAGATAGTGGGTATGGGGTGCCCCCACCCGAGTTCTGTGAACTGTGAAAGTTTTCAGGTGAAGCCGATGCTAATGCTGCTGGTCTAGACGCGGTACTCTGAGCACTTACTGATGAGTACTTTCCAGAGATGGCAAGGTGTTGCTGCTGGCCGCGGGCTGGTGGATACTGGATCACGGTTCGCAGACATGCAGCCCGAGGTCTAAATTTCATTGTTCACAGCAGCTTCTCAGAAGGACTCTCCTTCCCTCGGAGCTGGATTTCATGAGTTAATTACGTGAGTTTTTATAAGGGAGTGCCATTACAGTACGTCACCGCCTCGTTCTTACATGTGGCAAGTCAACAACGGCCAGAGGAGCCTCTCTGAAGCGAACACCCCTCCCCGCACATGATCTCATTAGGAGTCTGGCATTTTGAACAGTTGAGTTTCTATACCCCGGGGCCATCTGCGCAGGTGACATAGTTGTTGTCTCTGGTGATGACTGGCACCCATAGAAAAATAATAGTGACCTGATTTCTATTTCTGTTAGAAGAGCTGACTTTGTACTCGGCGTTGGCCCAGGCGTTGGGGGTGAGGGTACACCAGAAACGGCCAGTGAGCAAAGAGGCAGCAGACACAGCTACCTGCTTCCGTGTCATGAGGCTGGCTGTGCAATGTGTCTCAAGAAGAGAGGCTGAACTTGCTATATTTTCCATCCCCACACGACTCTTGCTTTGCACATGTATTTCCAAGGCTTCGTGTTGTTTGCAGAATGCTGTCCAACCACAGGATTCCCCATCCTGCAGCTGGGGAGTTTTATATTCCAGAGGGTCCCGGGTTTTCCAAGTGTGGGATGTCATATCTTTAGCAGAACGCATCTCGCCTCTCTTGGGGTTGGCTTGTCATGCATGAGCTGTCCCTAGCTAAAAAGCAGCCACAGTGGCTGCATCTACTAGACCTGGCCACTGCCATTCTCTTCAGCACCCTAGCTGTCCCAGGCTTGGTTACTTTGGGCAATATTCCCAGTTAAAAAATTCATCCCCCCTGTTCTTACTTCCGTTCTCAGTCACCCTTTCCCATAGACCCGATCTCGGCTCATTCTCATCAGTTGAGGTAATCTACCGTGGAGGCTGGGAGCAGAAACGATGGGTGCCCTGCCCCCTCCTCACCTTTCAGTGTCCTCTTCCTGACCTGGAGTTGCCAGGATCTGTATCTCTGTGCCTAAAGGCTTTTCCCTCCAAACCATGAAAGGTTGCGCTCCCAAGAGCCCTCAATCAACGACTGTCAAGGATTGGTATATAAACACTCCAGGTCACTTGTTCCCAGGATGAGATAACTTGTGCCGTCTCCCAGAATCTCCCTACGGTAGCCATTGCTTATTGGCTTCCTTCCGAACAATTGTGTGTTCGGCAGCTCTTTGTGGAGCACCCACTGTTTAACAGACACTGTGCTAGACTCAGCATAGAAACCAGACATGGTTCTTGCAGCCTCGTGGGCGAAACTGACAAGGAACAATCACGCAAAAGTGTACAATTTCAAAATTGCTATCAGTACTATTAGGACTTAAACAAGGTATATGATGGGGAAGCTAAGAGGCCTTATCCACATGATGCTGTGGGTGGGGGAGGCCCCACTGAGGAGGTGATATTGAACCCGAGTCTTGAGGAACGAGAAGGGATGAACCACGTAAAGAGCTGGGAGACTAGGATGTGGGAAGGCGCTGGAACAGGAGGGCACTTAGAACGTTCTTAGAACTGAAGGAGAGCTGACAGAGGGGGGAGCGTGGTATTCGATTAAGCTGGAGAGGCAGGTGGGGACCTGGGGTCTTCCCTGGCCCCGTGGGGAGCCTAGATGTGTGTGTGTGTGTGCGTTTTGCCTTTTTGTTTATTTTATTTTATTTTATTTTACTTTAAATATAATTTATTGTCAAGTTAGCGAACCTACAGTGTGTACAGTGTGCTCTTGGCTTTGGGAGTAGATTCCCATGATTCATCGCTTCCATACAACACCCAGTTGGGTTTGTATGTCCACAAGGGCCTTTGCACGGATGTTTCCCAATACGGGGTTTTGAACTTACCTCTAAGTACGTGTTTGCGTATTTTACCACGGTGATGTCTGAGTCAGAGGGTCTGATTACTTATGAGTGTGCTCGTGGAAATACACGGATGAGGTTGTCATTGTGCGTGAAAGCGTGAGCACCGTGTTATATCTGCGCGTGAACGTATTTGTATTGTGTTGTTGTATATGTGAGTTTGTAGCTGCCTATGTGTGTGTGTTTTATGAGCGCGTGACTGTGTGCGTGTCTGCATCTCTGTGTGAAGCTCTGGAAATAGTCTTGCCCTCGACCAGACCACAAAATCCTGGAATTTTTATGGCCCACATTTGCTAGCAAGATGCAAACGTTATTTGCAGTTACAGTTATGGCTGGTTTTATTTTATATTTTCAATAGTCCTGCACTTTTAAAATCTGAATTCTAAGTACTTTATGTGAATATGTGTGTGTGTGTTTATTTCTCTTAGGCTTAGGAAGTCAGCTCTAGGAAGACCAAAATCTCAACTCCTGTCTTATGAATTAATATCTTTTTAAGAATTTTTTTTAATGTTTATTTATTTTGGGAAGACAGAGAGACACTCTGGGAAGGAAGATTTTATTTCTTTTTTTAAATTTTTTTAAATATTTTAAATTTATTTTTGAGACAGAGAGAGACAGAGCGTGAGTGGGGGAGGAGGGGCAGAGAGAGAGAGGGAGACACAGAATCCGAAGCAGGCTCCAGGCTCTGAGCCATCAGCACAGACCCCGACGCAGGGTTCAAACCCACGAAGCGTGGGATCATGCCTGGGGCTGAAGTCGGACGCTCAACCGACTGAGCCACCCAGGCGTCCCTATAAGTTAATATCTTGATTGGGAAATGAGTTTCAGACCTGGAATGGAGTGGTTTCCTTAGGCAGCTTACTCCTCGGTGAATATCCTAGCTGTAAGATGATCCGGCAGCTTGAGAGTCGGTCAATCAAGCACAGTGAGGCCATCTCGAAGCCCCTCGGATGTTGTCACAGATGGATGTTGTCAGGGAAATGGAGACAGGGGCTCCCAGGGAATGGAAGTGAGAAGCCAGAGACTGGACTGTTATGTCTTTAGGGAGCAGGGGGAGGGGGCAGCCCTTTGGTACATGTTTCTTTAGCTCCCGATCCTGGGGACACAGTGAACATGGTTCCTGCACAGGCAGGGAAGGTGGGTCTGGTCTGAATCTTCACGAAGCTTCTCACACCCCCCTGTTTGGTACCCTATTTGTTCTCCCAACTATAACTGTTAAACACAATTGTCTACTTCATGTACTGTTTTGCGTGTTTCATTTTCGGTTGTATGAAACATATATAAGACCTTCAGTGGGTTTGATAATGTTCTTCCTTTCCTTAACCTTATTTTTCTCACAAGGTATGACGTTCTCCTGTCATGAATTCTCTGACCACAGAGAATTTTCAGGAAGTCAGTCCTAGCAAATTGGAGAAAGCTACCCGTGAAATCCATCACATTTACTGAGTGCTTTGCGGTTCTCCCGGAAAAGTCTCTCGCTGCTTTATCTCATTTGAGCAAGACAATATTCCTGTGGAGTAGGTAGGGAAGACCTTAGCATTTTCATTTTACGGCTTAAATGCAACAAGATTGGCACCACATCCTTTCGGAAGTGAAGAGAGATCACCTTGGGCCAAGCACGTGGAGAACGGAGGAGAAAACTGGAGTACATTAACACTGTGCCTCACTTCCCCGCGTCTTTCCAGTTAAATCACCTTGTTTCCTTTTGCTGCTACAAACTTGGCTTTGCAAGTACAGACCTGACCTGGATCTGTCCACGTTTCCGCATAGAAGGGTGACCTTAATGCATCTGTAGAATCCACACGCCGCCCACAAAAGGCCACCCGGCAAATGCAAATGCAGCAAATGGAAAATGCATTTCAGGTGCAGATCAAAACCGTCCCAGCAAGATCAACAACTGCCCTGACAGGGACTTTGGTCATCCAGATACAAGCTGAAGGTCTCTTTGAATGAAAAGCTGGGTGTTTGACGATTTCGTGTCTTTCCTATCTGAAAATTTAATCTTCCGTGGGGGTGGAGGGAGTGATCTGGGTCACTGACTTGCTCGGCCAGATTCTCACCAACGCAAAGGCATCATTTAGCTGAGTAGAAGTGACGGGAACCTGGGGAGAGGCGGGGGTGTGAGGCGTTAGAAACTGGGCACCGTTAGCGGGCGGGAAGGTGGATTTCAAACAATTGAGGAAACGAAGTCAGCTCAGATCTGTGGGGTGAGGCTTTGAAAAGAAGGGTGACAGTGGCTGGAAAATGTCTTCGTGGTGCAATTCCGCCTGTGTGAATTTTTCCAGCGACGGAAGGAAAGCATGGGGAGGCAACCAGAAAACCCAGTGTGGTTAGCCAGGGAGCTCTGATGAGCACCAGGGCAAAGAGGCACCAGAAAGATGGAAAGAAGAACTCAGGATCAGGAACAGAATGGAAGAGGTCGCAGGGAAACCAGAAGACTGTGTCGTGGAGGGAAAGGTCACCAGGGGTCGAGGGGCCAACTGTGCCAAGAGGAGAATAACGGTCATCTTGTTAGAGACGATCATGTGAAAAAATGATCATCACCTCCAGCTGAGGCAGTGGGTCAAGGAGAGAGAAAATGGTTGTATGGTCCTGAAGAGGGATTGGAGAGAGAGAGAGAGAGAGAGAGAGACAGGGTGTTGATGAGGGGATGGGGGCACCGCCTCAAAGGAGGGGAAGGAACTAGAAGAGAGGGTCTCACTTCTCACAGCTCCGCTCGCTTGGTCTCCTCAGGGTGGGAGGGGACGTAGGAGGGAGATTCTGGAACATTTCTAATGAACGCTGAGAGAATCCCTCAAAAAAAAAGTAAGAGAGGTGGATGTCTGCGGGAAGACGAATGCCACCCCACCTTTCCGTAGGAAGAGAGTGTGGCTTCCACGAACCTTGAGGGGATGAGGTTGTGGTTGATCCTCAAAGATCCCTGAGTGGATTCTTGAAGGAGTCAGTTATGAACACATGGAAGAAGAAAGAAGGGCGGTGGGGGGGGGGGGGCGCTCGGTTCGTGTTCACTCAGAAGCTCTCTCAGGTCAGTTCCAACCCTTCCTCTTACACACGTACACACTCTCGCCTAAGGAAGTGAGTTCGTTGTTCGAATCTGGGACAAGAGCTGGACATGGAAAAAATGTCACGTAAGACCTCCTCGGACAAGATGGATAAATATAGATTAGAAGGCATCATAACAGCAGTAATAACAAACATAGCATTTATTGAATGTTTACTAGATGTCAGACATGGTCAGGTCTTACAAATGGTTTGGTAATGTTTTGGGTTTATCGGGGTTTTCCAGAGAAACAGCAGCAGTATGATAGAGATGGGTATAGATATAGACATAAAGACGAAAGATTTATGGTAGGAATTGGCTCAGTGGACTGGGTGAGGCCCATCCACACTGGGGAGGCCCATCTTCTTTACTCCATCTGCTTATTCAAATGCCTGTCTTTTCTAGAAACACCCTCACACACACATACACACACCCAGAAATAGTGTTTTGTCTGTTATCTGGGCACCCCCAGCCTAGTTAAATTGACACATAAAATTAATCACATCTTTGAATGTGTCAAACACAAAACAGGCTACGGTCGACTAGGAGAGAGGTCTCCAGTGGTGGGTCCCAGCATTGTGTTCTTGACCTTATAACCCAATCGGCACCTTGATTTCTACGCTGGAGGAAGATACAGAGGGCATATGAATGATACAAAGCTGGGAGGGAGGGAGAACAAACACATTGGATGACAGTCAGAAAGAACAAAGAACTTGACAGGCAGGAATAGTGGACTGAATCTAATACGACAGAAAGTACCAGGAGTAACTATTTAGCTACAAAAAAAAAAAAAAAAAAAAAAAAAAAAAATCCTCCTGCTCTAGTGTAGAATAGAGATGAGGTTAAACAGTTACTCAAATAGAAAGAGTTGTGATTTCAGTAGACGGCATAGTTTGAGTAAAAAATGGGAGATTCCCTCAGCAAAAATTTTTAAGAAGATTTCAGGCCATATTAATAGGAGTACAGTGTCTGTAATGTAGGAGGGGATAGTCTTATGCTTAGCACTAATTACCTCTTACCTAGAGTATCTTGTTTGGTTTTTAGTGACATTACAAATGGGGGTGGGGCTAACATCCGTTAACATCACTTCTCTGGCTCCCTTTAATGGTTTCCCATCACACTTAAAATCCTATCCAAATTGCTTGCCATGGCACTTTGTAGTCTCTCCCCTCCCCTATCTACTACCTCATTCCCTCCAGTGTCTCCCTCGCTCTTTAACTTCTATGAGTTCTGTTTGCTCATCTTCAAACAGGCTAAGAACATTCTCATCTCACGGCATTTAAATTTACTATCTCCCCTACCTAAACACACTGTCCCCAGAAATTTCTTTGGTTTAATCCTTTCGTGGGTTCAGGTCTGTGCTTAATGAGACCTGAGACAAACAAACAAACAAACAAACAACCTGTCTTCACCACTTTATTTTTTATTTATTTATTTTTTTTTCAACGTTTATTTATTTTTGGGACAGAGAGAGACAGAGCATGAACGGGGGAGGGGCAGAGAGAGAGGGAGACACAGAACCGGAAACAGGCTCCAGGCTCTGAGCCCTCAGCCCAGAGCCTGACGCGGGGCTTGAACTCATGGACTGTGAGATCGTGATCTGGCTGAAGTTGGACGCTTAACCGAATGCGCCACCCAGGCGCCCCATTCACCACTTTAAGGAAGGACTCTATCCATTGTTCCCTTTCCACAATGTTTCGTTTTTTCACCAAAATGTGTAGTGCTATCCGCCATTATTTTACGTATTTGTATGGTTATTTTTATCTGGCTCCCTTGTTAGAACATGTGTCAAGGGAGGATAGGGACATATGGTTTTGGTCTCTCCTAGCGCAGTGTAATGAAGGGTCATCGTAGGTGCTCAATAAAAACATTGTTGAGTGATGAATGGAGGAGTGAATGAATGAATGAACGAACATTCTAGAGAACTCACGTTTCATGCAG
The DNA here is from genome assembly GCF_018350155.1 of Leopardus geoffroyi. Lineage (NCBI taxonomy): Eukaryota > Metazoa > Chordata > Mammalia > Carnivora > Felidae > Leopardus > Leopardus geoffroyi. The sequence continues at coordinate 20,544,670 of NC_059336.1, read as the reverse complement.
TGCGTTTTGGCAAATGTTGTGTGAGGTTTTTACTGCTGTCAACTCTGGAAACAAGGTAGAGATTAATGTAGGAAAATAGCCAAGATCTGGGGATTTCTCTAGTTTATACCCACTGTTCCCGGCTTTAGTCCCTGATCCCCTTTCTTAGATATTCCTAAAATTCTTTTCTTAGGAATTCTCTTTTACTTGGACCCTAAGGGCAAATCATGACCTAGCCTTTGGATATTTCTGGGGCAGAGGCACTGTTACCAGGTATCTCTCCTTTTCTTGCAGCTCTTCTGAGCCTTGACCCTGACAAGCCCATTGTCCCCAGCCCTGCTTCTCCTTCTTCTGAAGGATTCTTCAGGAGCGTGTTGGTTTGCTGCTCGTTCCTTGGGGGGGAACTGACAGATAATTGTTTTTCTCTCCTTGTGTAAGTAATAGTCGTAAGTGTTCCAGTTTTATAATGTCAATAAGTTGCTTAAATGTGCATTTAAAAAATATAACTCCTTGTTGGCAGAAATATGCCCTGTGTGTGTGTGTGTGTGTGTGTGTGTGTGTTTCCTTCCCATAACGTTTAACACAAAGCCTGGACTATAGCACGAGTTGAGGACATTTTTGCTGCTTTTCAGGATGGTTGGGAAACGCCGTCTTGGTTAAACAGGTGACTCAAATAAACATAAGTTTGCCAGAGAGACCCATTCACGCATGGGTCCTCATTCCAGGGGCCTTTCTCCATTCGTGTAACAGATATTTATTGGACGTCCCGTGTGCTTTCGTGCCCTGGCCTCAGCGTGTCCTTACTTGTGGCCTGCCCTCACTGTTTTCTTCACGTCAGCTTGGCAGGAGAGGGGCCATTCTTTTTTTTTTTTTTTTTTTAATGTTTATTTATTTTTGAGAGAGAGAGAGAGACAGACTGAGCATGAGTAGGGGAGGGGCAGAAGGAGAGGGAGACACAGAATCGGAAGCAGGCTCCAGGCTCTGAGCTGTCAGCACACAGCCCAACACGGGGCTCGAACCCACGAACTGCGAGATCACGACCTGAGCCGAAGTTGGACGCTTAACCGACTGAGCCACCCAGGCGCCCTGTAAGGGGCCGTTCTTAAAGAGTCACCTTATGTTTTACACACTCTTCCTTTGAACATTGTGCAGAGGTACAATTAAGAATTGTAGAAAAGAGGTAATTGGACTGAGTAATTCCCAAGTATCTTTTTTTGAATCCTTTGGCCTTGACCACGGTTTCCGGGTGGTTGGTGAACGTTTGTTGTCAATCACCAGCAATGAACTTCCACGGGGCTCTGGTCGCCCTGGTGAGAACAAGGTGCCAGAGTCAGACTGAAGGGCTCAGATCCCGGTCTGATTGTTTACTAACTACGTGGCCTTACTCAAGTCACTCACCTTCTTTGCTTTCTCCGTTCCTCTGTCTGTAAGAAGTGGGGAAAGTGATAAAGCCTCCCTCAAAGGGGTGCTAGGGAAACGGAAGGGGATGATGTGGGAAGGGCTTGACGAGGGTGAGTGTAGCAGTTGAAATGGCTCTTGCCTTTTCGGAACGACATAGCATATAACCTGGGGGCCGATCAGAGGCAGGGAGGAGGCTTCTGATAGAAAAAAAGACCTTCATGGTGCAGCCCCTTTGAAAGACCGTTCGACAGTGTCTTGCAAAACTAAGACCTTCTTCCCACACCATCCAGCAGTTAGGCTCCTTGGTATTTGCCCAAAGCGGTTGAAAACTTGCGTCCACACAAAAACCAGCACATGGGCGTTGATAACAGCTTCGTTCATAATTGCCCCAACTTGGAAGCAACCAAGATGTCCTTCAAGGGGTCAGTGGATAAATAAACTGTGGTTCATCCAGACAATGGAGTGTTATTCAGAACTAAAGAGAAATGACCGCTCAAGTCATGGAGAGACAGGGAGGGAATCTTAAATGCGTCTTGCTAAGCGAAAGAAGCCAATCTGAAAAGGCTGCATGCTGTATGCTTCCAACTATATGCCAATCTGGAAAAGGAAAACAGTGGAGCCAGTAAAAAGATCAGTGGTTGCCAGGGGTCAGGGAGGGGCGTCAGTGGGTAGAGCTCAATAGGTAGAATTTTTAGGACACTGAAAATACTCTGCAGGACACTTAAATGATGGATGCATGATATTATGCATTTGTCCAACACCGAGAATGAATTGTGGTCTTCGGGTGACTCTGATGGGTCAATGCAGGGACATCAGTTGCATCAAAAGTACCCCTCCATCAGTATGACGGTCACGGGGAAGGCTATGCACGTGAGGGATGGGGAGCGCGTGTAACCTCTTCACCGTCCCCTCAGTTTTGCTGCAAAAACTGCTCAAAAAAGGTCTTTAAAAATCTCCAGCATAAGGTCGATTTAGTTTTGCATGGTCCTAAATAGAAAGGCACCCAAGGAAAGAGAATTCCTCCCCCATCAAACCCCACATGATTTGCTATTATTTTACTCCGTGTGCGTGCGTGTGCGTAATGGGACGGGGCAGGGGCGGGGGGGGGGCACTCTCCTCACCTCCTTCCTCAAAGCCTTTTCCCAACTAATCCAGAAGGTCTGTTGGTTCTGTACAACAGAGACATCGAGGAGACCAAGCCCAGGGGGTTGGAAGAAATTCCTACATACGCAGTAATTTGTTCAACCCTATCTTCCTTCCTTCCCTCATTGTTTGATTCATGATTAATGGATAACAACTTGGTGGCAGGTGTGGACCCCGGGCCTGGGCTTCCCAAATGTGTCCATGTAGCTCACCGACCATCTAACAAACACACACAGGACTGCTGGCTTGTCCCCTGTCATCACCCCCTGCTCAGTACCCCAGCCCTTCCAGACTCGACTTTGAACGTTATCTTGCGGGCGGGAGGAATCATTATAGACTTTAGGCAGAGGGGTGATTTTGAAAGATCACGCTGGAAAGGAAACAGCACTGAACCAGGGGGCAGGAAGGCAGCTTGATCTCAGTTTCAAATTCTGGTTCTTTCTCTCCCCAGATGTGGAGACTTGGAGAAGTCACTCGGCCTTACTGACTCCCAGTTGCCTTATCTTTAAAATGGGGGGGGGGGGTAATCGACCCTATCTCTGATGATTATCACCTGACTTCAATGAGAAAACACACAAGACGGTGAATACAGTGCCCAGCCTGGATGGGGTGTTCAATAACGATTTCACAACTTCTCTCTTTTGCAACACTTTATGCTTTATTTAGGGTGAGTGACGAGAATTGAGACTCACCGTGGTCCAGATAAGAGCCAAATGACTGTATTGCAGGTAATCTTGCAATAAGACAGAATCAATCAATCATTTTCTCAGAGTTCACGATCCTTGATTTTTGTTGTTGTTGTCATTGGCGGTGGGGGGCGGGGGGGGGGATGGCGTGTGTGAGGGGATTTAGTCAGGATGCGGGATCTTGTTCATTTAGCATTTGGAAATTCCTCAAGAAGGGTGCCACTGGCCTCGGAAGCAGCCGGAGCCTTGGAAGGAGCTGCGGACTCTGAGCCCAGCATTTCCAAGACACAGATGCCAGCGGAAGCCCTGTTCTTGGCCTGGCCCACCTGCCCACCTATAATTAAAGTCGTGTCTATGCTGAGACAGATTATAAGGAAAGAGGAGAAGCATGTCAACAAGTCATAATTTCCAGAATCAAAGCTCCTTTTCCCTCCCTTCTTTTTTCCCCTCCCTAGTTTGGATTTGGCATCAGGTTTCCTCAAAAGTAGGCCATGGTGTCCTTTCCTACAGTTCATTACAAGTGGGCAAGGAGGGCCCCGCAGCCTGCCAAGGCCTTCATTCCGGGTTTCACGGGCGGCGGGCAGGGAGTGTTTCCCGAATGCACACCTCCAGCCAAGGAGGCAAACACTGGTCATGGAAGACTTTTTTCTTCTTCCCCAAACGAGGAGTTGTCATAAATGAGGAATCATTTGCAAACGTCTGAACAGCCAGCCCAATTTTATTTTTAATTGTACAGTGTGGGTAGGCTGCTGCGTGTTGGACGTAGGAAACTGTGACGAGATGTCAAGTTGGAAGGATCTTTTCTCTTGGGGTCTTGGGATTTGACGGTTGCGTTGGAACTGTCCGTCACAGCCCTTTGGTTACAGAGTTCATGAACGGAGAACTTTCTAGAGACAGAGTGCGTGAGAGGGATTTGATCTAGGCTGTGACTCCATTGTTACATCACGGTCCTAAAAATAACCACGGAGCTGACCTGTTGGGCGGGCACCCGGGATTATTTCCTTGACAGAGGAAGACAGAGGAAGTCTTGGACAAAGACTGAGATGTAAAAGTTATAAAACAGGTTTTGAGGGAAATTCGGGTGGGAAGGAGATGATCTACGGATTGTGGAGGTCTCCTTTGTTAAATGACGAGCCTCTTCCAAGAACTGGGAGTTGAGTTTTCTCCCGTGTCCACTCTGACTGGCCAGTAATGGCCGCCTGGGGGATCACCTCGCATGTCTGCTGTGGGGATGGCTGGGGGCCGAAATGGCCCATGTGCTGGGTGCCTGCCGAACAGGGTCCCACAGTGCGGGCTGGCGTGCTTCATGACGCTCGTGGGGTCCTCCCTCCCACCAGGGGCGGCCTTCTGGCGGCTGCAAGCCCACCATCTTCCCCTTCTCCTCTGCCTGGCCCTCCCCCTCCTCTCATTCCCCTTCCTCTCCCTTGTTTGTCCTAGAAAAGAAAATGCTTTAGTCCTTTTACGTATATGATCTTATTTAATCCTCAAGCAACCCTTATGATTAGAATCCCATTTTTAGAGGTCGGGGAACAGGAGCGCAGAGAGACCTGTCAGGGTGACGCAGTGCCAGAGCCGGGAACGGGGCCCCTGGACTGTCGAAAGCTGAAGATTTTGCTCACCTCTGTGGTGTCTGAGCCCCCCACGCCCCAGCTGCCCTCTCCATACACCCGAGGCTGTTCCTCTCCCCACCGCTCCACAGCTGGCCGCAGTTCTTGACTCATGAAAGATTGGGCTGGCTAACGAACTCTGTGAATGGAGGCTTACTATTCCTTTTTTGATTAAAAAGTTTCCCCTCTTGTGTCTTCTTTGCTCCTATTTAAACAGTCCTGTGAACGGTAGACTTGGGCCCAAATTAGCCCCGTGGTGGGAGCTTCCAAGAATATTCTGGAGCGGCCTCTGAGCATCTGACAATTCCCCGGGCAGCAGAGCTAGAGCACGACGCTGACCTGAACTGCCAGAGGTCGGACTTCGCAAGTCTAATCCTCTAGGAGACAGTTGGGGGTGGCGGCTGGTGGGGTAGAGAAGCCTGGCGGAAGCTGGCTCTGTGTCAGGGTGGACTTTGGGCCAGGGGTGGGCGGCTCGGGGCTCTGTAGGCTCGGAAGGAGGACAGCTTGGCTGAGCTCTGATCTGTAGAGGACTCATGGCAAGAGTGGTCCCATCACCCCCGATTCTGCCCCGGCCCGTGGCCCTGGCCCCTCCACCTGGCAGCTGGATTCCCAGCTGCCTCCGGGGAGCTAAGTGACCGCCTAATTTTCCTTCAAGGCCGGAGAGAACAGACCGTGTCCTTCCTCTTGCCAGCATTCTGATCTGCAAGGGGCACTGGCCCAGCATCTGAGCCACGCACACCCCCATCTCTATTTTCTCAGTTGGCGGGACAGCTCAGTTCCTTGCCAGAGACATGGGAAGGGGCTGCAGGACAAGGGGGCGTGAAGGTTGTTAAGGCAACTTATCAGGATGTGCACCACCGAGACTGGTTGCTTCTTTGCTTGTTTGCATGTTTGATTATTTTGATTTTCCGCCACAAATCAAGGCTCGTTTTTGCCAATAGTCTAGCTCCAAGAAGGGAGACTAACAGAGGAGAGAGCCATCACGGACCTGCTTTCTGAGCACATCTCCGCGGTTCTTAACCAGAAATGCGTATTGGAATCACTTAGGGAGCTCTAGGCAATGCGGATGCCTGGGTCCCAGCCCTGGAGATTCTGATCTGATGGTGAAGATCGAAGCTTTGGCAACACGACGTTTAAAAGCTCTGCAGGCGATTCGAGGGCTCGACTAAATTTGACAACGGATGGTCTATTACGACACCTGATATTTGGAGTCAGGCAGAAAGCCTAGCAGCAAGTAGTCAGATGTTCTGCTGTTATAATGATATAACCTATCATTAGGTTATAACGAGAAGGTAAATCAATAACCTTTATTGAGTCTTTGGGTTCCAGATCCTGTATGAGGTGCTTTGCCTCTATTTTCTCGTTGAATTTTTGAACGTATATCTGAGTCACCTGGAGGGCTTATTCACACATGGGTGTCTGGTCCTCACCCCCAGAGTTTCTGATCCAATAGGGGTGGTAGGCCGCCTCCAGGACGTCTCTCCCTCCTGTTATGCATGCTCTGGTGTGATTCCCTCCCCTCGAATGCCAACTGGTTTTACGGCCTCGCTTCTAAAGAGAATAGAATATGGTAAGAGAGATGGGATGTCACTTCTGAAATAAAGGTATAAAAAAATGTCCGTCTCTCCTGCATCGTTTGTCCTGAGGGAAGAAGCTGTTCATGACTCCAGGTCTTTGGTGAGGTCCACACGGCGGGTGTGTCTAGATTTCTGATTCAGATAGGAGATAACACACGTTTGATGCTGTTGGCTGCTGAATTTTGGGGTAATATATATATATATATATATATATATATATATATATTTTTTTTTTTTTTTTTTTCCAGAGATAGATAATGAGTACAGTAGGTCTGGGACGGGGCCTGAGAATTTCCATCTTGAATATGCTCTAAGGTGGTGTTGATGAGGCTGGCCTGGGGGAGGGGTCACACTTTGAGAACCACTGCCTTAGATCAATCAATACTAAGAAGATGCTATTACTATGCGATTGTATCGATGGAAAGACAGTAGAGTCTTTTTTTTTTTTTAATTTTTTTTTTCCAACGTTTATTTATTTTTCGGACAGAGAGAGACAGAGCATGAACGGGGGAGGGGCAGAGAGAGAGGGAGACACAGAATCGGAAACAGGCTCCAGGCTCTGAGCCATCAGCCCAGAGCCCGACGCGGGGCTCGAACTCACGGACCGCGAGATCGTGACCTGGCTGAAGTCGGACGCTTAACTGACTGCGCCACCCAGGCGCCCCAAGACAGTAGAGTCTTAAGTAACTCGCTTAAGGTCACATACAAGAGTGGTGTTGTAGGTGTCAAATGCGGGAAGTCTAACATCCATCCTCATGCTCAGAACTATGCTATGCCACCCTCTCTCCTCACTGTGAGGCACGTCTGTCCCCTTCTGCGTTGAATCGTGTTGATTGAATCGTACCTGATATCGGTGGTTTCCTGAGAAACTTTGACTTGGGTCTCTACTGGGGATCTGTAACTGCAGTGACTTTCCTTTAGGACATAATGTGCCCCCCCCAGATTAGGGTTTGGGCTGGAACGAGCTCAAGGACCGGTTTACCCTTTGATACCGAGGTTCTCAGACTTTAGGGTGCATCAGAATCATTCGGAAGGCTTGTTAAGAGACAAATTGGTGGGACCCATCCTTAGAGTTGCTGACACATTGCAAGTATGGGGGGGGGGGGGAACGGGAGAATTTGCATTTCTAACAAGTTTCCAGTCAATGGATCCAGGGACCACCGGGGACCACACGTAGAGAACCATGGCTTAAATCAAAGGGCCAAGACGCTTCCTGCCTGGCAGAAGTGCTCTTTCGCTAAATCCTCTGAGCTGTTTAGTGCAGAGAGAAGGGCAGGCAAACTCTGGGTTCTGTGCTCTTCCTCCTGCCCTCTCCGTGCCTGTTTCTACCCCCACCAGCCTTTGTGCTCTGGCTGGGACTTACGGTTGGAGGAACCATCCTGCTGGGCTTCTTCTGCACGTCCTGTGCATTCCAGGGTGAGTTCAGATTCCATTCTAATTACGGAGGGCAGAGCGTGGTCACGGGCAGCCCACAGCACGGCTTCGAGGGAGGTGTTGGCATGTGGGTTAGGTCTTGAGAAACTGGAGGAGGAACTCCGACAGGCGACAGCTCAGGCATGCCTCTGCACGTTATCTGTTGCTACAGACAGAATGAGGGTGGGTCACCGCCCGGCCAGGTGGAGGTAATGAATGGCGGTGGCCGAAGCCAAGATGGGCCAAAAGCCAAAGCACAGAAGAGCTCTTTTCACATTTTGGATGCCAAGCGGCGTTCGTTCCCCTTGCCAATGGGGCCTGTGGTTTTCTTTCTTTTCTCTCCATCTCTGATCACCTCCTTCACTCAACCTGAGGCTCTGCGGCCAATTCTAGCCCGGCCGGGACGGGGCCCAGGGTGCTGGCTTGTGGCGGTTGAGCCTTGGCCGTGTTGGAATGCAGAACCGTTTCAAGACATGTGGGGAGGAGATCTTACCTTCCTTTGCACCAGGGGTGAACGTTTGTAAGAGCCACAGCTGGGGGACTCAGCTGGGGATGCCAAAGAAAGCTTGCCGTTTTGTACTGTATCAGCACTTCCCCTGGGCCCAGAGTGGCTAGTAAGCTCGATTTTTGAACCCTCTTTAATAAATACACCGCCAGCCTTCTAGTTTGAAAGGAGCTGCTGCGAGAGAATATGTTATTTGTTTATAGTATTTCTTGGGTCTTGTCACCTTTTTCTGCAGACAAAATATTCTCTCTCTCCTATTGACTCTGGGACTCTAATGTGACTGACCGGAGCCATTGGAAGTTTCCACCAACTTTCTTGTTCTGCCCCTCGGCCACGAGGCCAGCACATGGCAACCAGGTAGAGATTGTGCCTTCAGCCTGGTCCCTAATGCACAGACCGGCAGATCCCTTACGGCTTGGAGCAGAGGCTCAGAGCCACGGCTGAACTACAGCTACTGTGTGATGTGAGTGAAAAACAAAGGTTGGTTTTGCAAACCAAGGTTTGGACGCGGATTATTACACAGCAGAACCCAGGAAAAGCTCTCTAACGCAGAGGCAGAGCCGGATCCTGGTCTAGATCTTTCTCTGATTTCCCAAGCGTCAGGCGCTTCAAGTACAGAGCTGAACTTGCTCCGTTTCGTTAATTCAGAAACACTTAATGGAGTGACCGCTTTGAAATGTGGCCTAAATATTAAAGGCATGATTTTTCAGCCTTCAAGAGAAAATAGAGGAGAACATCCGTATGATCCAGCAGGAGGAAAAGTTTTCATAAATAAAACATAAAAGATTGGTAAGTCGAGTACAACGATAGGAGCTTTGGTGTATAACAAAGGACACGTCAACAAAAAGCAAAGAAACATCAGAGATAGAGCCGGTATTTTATGTCTAATTATATGTTATATATGCACATGCTGTTTACGTATTAAGGGTTTCGTATAGAATGAAGTCAGATTATACAATGATACAAAGAGTTCCTAGAAGACCAATAAGAAGACAAAGCAAAAGGCCAAAGGACAATAGTTAGAAATTCATGGAAGCGATAATAAGAATGGCCCCCCCAAACATGTACAATATCTTTAGTAATTAGGAAAATGGTGAACCAAGCCGTAATGAGACATCGTGTAACAACGAGCAGACTCGCAACCTGTAAAAAGTGTGACTATACCAACTGTTGGGGAACATGGACCCTGTGTCAGGACCAAGAATGGCTGTGATCCAGCCTTGATCTTGAAGGACGTAGCATCGAATAGAGATAGAAGGATTGAATGTACATTATAAGCACAAAATAATTGATTTGGCAAAAACTCTTCTGTAGCATGAGGGCGAAAGACAAAGATGTCTGCATTAGCAGAGAGAAGGTCATGGCTGGGGAAGAAATCTTATAGGCCCATAACTGGTACCGCTGAATGAGAGAGCAGTGATGGGAATCACAAAAATAATGGAAGAAAATTTCAGGAGGTGAAGAAATATTCCAAGTATTGTCTAATTGGCAAATAGCATGAACAAAGTAAAAGGAAAACCAAACCGATGGAAACCTAGACATTTTCCGCTTTTAAACAAATTCAAGGACTTTTTTTTTTTTTTTTTTACCAATTAGTGAATTTACCCTTATTTTTAAAATTTTAAAATATGTACTTATTTTTGAAAATGAGAGAAATATACAATAAAACACCCATTTTCACTACCAATAGGTATTACTATTATTATTTGTTGTGCCCTTTCAGTGTTTTTCTATGCTATTTATCTACACAGAACAGAGGTTACGTCGTGCACGTGAATATACGTGCATACATGTGTGTATATGTATGTGTATACGCACACATGTGTGCATATGCGTATATGTATTTGTACAAACAGTTCATTCTTTTTTTTTACTTGTTTTTAGAGGTACACACGAGGACCAATAGAACAACGTTGAGAAAACAGAGGCATTTGAAATCTCACCACTTTTAGTTATATTTTCAAGTTTTATTATGCTGATTTTGTTATGACAATTTTCAAAATGTTCTGAATTTGCAGTTTGGATTTTCTTCTCAACCTAATCATTACTTTGGAGAGGTTTAGTATATTTCATATCCTCCTATGTTTCCTCCTGAGAGGGTTTTACATTCTCCCTTTGGGATTTAGGTCATATGTCCAAAGTGGCTGTTTTCTTGGTTCCTGTTCTAGAAACAAACCTCTGGTTTTCCTCTGCTGTGGTAGGAGAATAGGCTGTAGGAGACTTTTCCTCGTTGGAACGTTTTGAGGTTTTCATCAAAGCCTAATTATGTAATCATATTTTTGTAAATATTCGAGGACCCTGGGAAAGAAAGCCTTCTTTTTTTTTTTTTTTTTTTTTTTGGCTTGATTTTCAAGTACAGTATCTTCACTACCCTTTGGTATTATTAGACTTGATAAATTTGTGTATATCTGATGGTTGATTTCACATCTCTTTCATTGCTTGAGATATTGATCACGACTCGTGTGCTTTTTGGTCCCTCTTGCTTAGGCCTCCATGAATCTTTGATCAAAACCTCTGACCTTTCCTTATTGGTTTGTCTTTCTTTAATACTGATTTATAGGCATTCCTTATATGTTCTGGATTAGATTTTTTTCCTATTCTAAGAGTTAGAAATAACTTCCACATGTCTGCAGCTTCTCTTTTTGCTTATGTTGTCTTTTCTCATAAAAGTTTTTTATTTTCATATAATTAGTCAATCTTTCATGTTTTGTGCTTTTTATCTTTTGCTTAAGAAGACCTTCCTTTCTGTTAGCTTATAAATATTTTTTCCCATATTTCTCTTTCAAAGGTTTTCAACTTCTACTTTTCACAATTAGGTTTTTAATCCATAAGGAATTTATGCTTGCGTATGGCATGAAGGAGGGATTACATTAATTTTTTTTTTTCAATTTGGACGGCCGGTTGCTGCAATGTCGTGAAATAAATTCTTTCTTGTTAATTTTTTAATGCCGCCACATATTGGTAGATTTTTCTTGTATCAATGCCACATCGTTTTAGGTACTGTGGCTCCATAGTGATAAATAGTAGGACAAATCACCCATCCCTATTCTTCAAAGTTGTCTCGGTCCTCTACTCTTTCGTATAAATTTTAGCATCAGCTTATTGATTGCCATGGAAAGCCCCGTTGTGATTTTTATTGGAAACACGTGCTTATATATTAATTTAGAGGCTATTGCCTGCTTTATAATTTGAGTTCTTTTATTCAATGACATGGCGTATCTTTCTCTGCATTTAGAATTCTTTTTATGTTCTTAAGCACAAATGCATAATTTCCTTCATAAATTTCTTAACTTTTTCATTTCCTTTGTTGAATTTATTCTTAGATATCCTGTAACTTTTGTTGTTCTTAAGAATGAGATTTTTAATTTTATTATAGTTTCTAATTATCGATCGAGGAATGATATTAATTTTAATATAGGGCCATATGGTTGGCAGTAATGCTAAATATTTTCAAAGAGTTCTAATATTATTTTCCTCTATTGTCTTATATAGTCAGTGTTCTCTATGTGACTAACAGAAACGTTTCTTAGGTTTCTTTCTGATCCTTTATACTTCTTCCTGCTTCTCCTCTCCCGCCTGCATTGACGAGGACCTTCTACATAATGCTGAGTAGGTACAATGATCAGAGAATTTCTTTCCCTTTGTCCTGACCTTAAAGGAAATGTTGCTAAATGCTTAGCAACATAGGATGTGTGTTGGAATTTGTATCGAGATATGCTGTAGAGGCTGTTATCAGGAGGTCCCCTTTCCCTCTCCTGCCTCTTGGTTTACTAAGACCACTTAAAAAAAAATCAGGGACCGTTATTAAATTTTATCAAATGCTTTTTGGGCATCTTTTGAGATGCTCGTATGAGTTTTCTCCTTTAATATGCTAATGAGGTGAATTTCATTATAGGGCTTTCCTAATGTTTAATCATGCGGGCATTCCTGGCCTCACTCCAACTTGATCATCATTATATATTATATGCATCATAATAATTACATTATTGCAGTCGGTTCACTAATATTTTAACGAAGAGGCTACTTGACAATTCGTTGTATTTTTAAATTCGAGAAGTCAAATTCTAATTTAGTCTGGAAGTTAGTCTTTTCCAAATTTGCTTCCTTTTTTCATCTGTTTCATTCGTTACTGTTTCTTTTAGTCATTTGTAATATATTTCATTGGATCATCTCCTTTAGATAACAAGCTACGACTTCCGAATTGTTCTGTTTGCTGTGCCCGGTAGCTTTCTGTAGCTGTGCTCCGTTTTTCCCATCTGGTTTGTGATTTTGGATTCTGAGCTCGTCTTCTGCAACGATTGGCTTTTCTGTCAGAATCCACTGGGGCTGTGTGGTGGAAACTTCCTTGCCGACTCTTCATGGTGATGCTCGGGGTTTCTCTGGTCCCTGTCAGAATTTTGAACAGCTCTTTGAGGATCTCGGGTTTACACACACGGCTGATTCCACTCCATGCCTTGGGTGGACCTTGAACTGTGTATAGACGGTCCCTGACAATGTGAATTGTGTATAGACGGTCCCTTAACTTCACAATGGTGCAAAAGTGACCCGCATCCGGGAGGAACTTGGCATTTCAAATCTGGATCTTTTCCCCAGTCGGCCTACCTAGATGGGTAGGATACTTTCTTGTCTTGCTAGGCAGTGGCAGTGGCAGTGAGCCTAGCTCCCAGTCAACCACGTGATCACAGGGTAAACAACCCATACACTTACGGCCGTTCAGCGCCTGTACAGTGGTTCTGTTTTTCACTTTCAGTTCTGTATTCAATATACTGCATGAGATATTCAACACTTTAGTATAGAACAGGCTTTGTGTTAGATGGTCTTGCCCAACTGTAGGCCAGCGTAAGCGTTCCCAGCACCTGCAAGGCGGGCTAGGCGAAGGTTGCGTAGGTTATGTGCATCGAGTGCGTTTTTGACTTACTATATTTTCAACTTACAGCAGGTTCATCAGGATGCAACCCCATCATACGTTGAGAAAGACCTCTATTCTGTGGACAGTGAAACCCCTGGGATCCTGAAGCCTGTTACCTAAACCTGAACGTGTCCTGGTATGGGTCAGGACCCTGGTATGGGTGACCCTGAACGTGACCTTGTATGAGCAGGGTCAGCTCATATACTCCCCTCCCCTATTTCACTCTTGGGATTTATTTTTCTTTTCTCCGAGGCCTTTCATGCCCTTTTTAAAAACTGGGTAATTTATCCAGGATTTCTATCAGTCTGTAATGGGAAGGAGTAGCTTTTTATCACCCTTAGACCGACATTGTTCTAGAAGTTCAAAATCTTTTCATTTGATTTCAAAATTCTGTAATCCTTGTTTATCTGTGCATTTTTTTTTTAATCTCAAATTATCTTTGTGTCTGACTGCCGCACTTTGATAAATCCAATGTCTTTTCAGTTCTTCGAATAAGAACACTTTTTTTTTTTTTGGCCTTGTCTTTTAGTTATACAACCTGATTCTTTTCAACGTCCATCTTTTTTTGAAGCAGACTTAATTTTCTTAGCATCAGGGTCTTTTCACTCTTTATAAAACCTCTTGGCCTTGGGGCGCCTGGGTGGCGCAGTTGGTTAAGCGTCCGACTTCAGCCAGGTCACGATCTCCCGGTCCGGGAGTTCGAGCCCCGCGTCAGGCTCTGGGCTGATGGCTCAGAGCCTGGAGCCTGTTTCCGATTCTGTGTCTCCCTCTCTCTCTGCCCCTCCCCCGTTCATGCTCTGTCTCTCTCTGTCCCCCAAAAAATAAATAAAACGTTGAAAAAAATAAAAACCTCTTGGCCTTTAGAGCAATGCTTCTCGAATGTTGGTCACAGGCTACCCGCTTTAGAATGATCTCAAGTCTCTCTTAAAATTGACAATTTGTCAACCTTCCTCTTCTTCCACTTAATCAAGATCTCAGGGGACAGGGTCCTGGAATCTACATGTTAAACAAAGATTCTACATACTGGGAGAGCTGCTATTAAAAAACATCAAGGCTTATCTAGCATTAGCTCCTTGTTAAGCAAGATATGTTAAAAGTTTCTTTATATAAGTTTGCCCTCAGTGTTCACGAAATCCTTGAGGCTGAAATGAAATCCTTGGGTGTGCTCTCAATCGCCGTCTCTGACTCTGACAACCCAGAGGCATCCAGCGATTCAGGAAGGAGGTGGAGTTAGAAACATGAGTGGACGTGGGGGTGGCCTTTGTGGGCCGGCCGTGGTGGATGGGACCAGAAGATGTGAGACCACCAAGTGCGGTGGGGGAAGCCAGATGTTGCTAACCCCCAGGGGTGAGAGGGACCCCACTGGCCTGTGGCTTGCCTTGTCTGTGGCTCTCAGCCCAATGATGGATTTCTTTTCGGTGTCCTCCCTTCTGTCTGCCTGCTGCTGTTTCATAGACGAAGTTGGGGCCTGCCATCCTTCTTTGTCTCCCCTGCCGTCTAGGACATTTCTGATGCTGGCGCAGACTTTAGAACATGTTTAGGGTCTTTTGGGCATTCCCTTGGGAATCTGAGAAGGCAGAGGCTTTATCAGATGCCTTTACGTCCGTTAATGAGTTTCTGGGAATATTTTCTTCGTTGCTTTATCCTATGGCTGTGAGGAGGAGCTCTGAGAATTCTTTCTTTTTCTAAAACAAGCAGTTTTACTATGCAGTTGTGAAACACCGAAAGTATAGATTTATCTTTGATATGGGACACGCTAAATGTATTTTGCATGGCATCCGTTTAAAAGGTGCCTTATTGGGGCACCCGGGTGGTTCAGTCGGTTAAGTGCCTGACTCTTGATTTGGGCTCAGGTCATGATCCCAGGGTTGCGGGATCGCGCCTCGAATCGGGCTCTGCACTGAGCATGGTGCCTGCTTAAGATTCTCTCTCTCCCTCTCTCCTTTTCTGTTCCTGCCCCATGCTTGCGTGCACTCTCTCTCTCTAAGAAAATAAAACTAATTAAATAAAAGGTGCCTTATCAAGTAAACCATTAACTGCTTTGCCTGCTATATAGATTACATCCCATGAATCATTTTACGTAAATAACCTTATTTTCATATATGTCAGTGATGTGTTTTGAGATACTCTCCCTGGACTGTATTGTGTATCAGAAATCACATGTCTTGTGAGATTTTATGCCAATAAATCGGTGTACGTACATATATTCCTGAGATGTGCATTTCAGCTCCCAGAAACCTAGTGTAGAACCCAGGGCAGGTAAATGAGCATTGACTCTTTCTTTTGTGTAGATAGAGAAGTAACGTATGAACCTACTTACGCTGAAGGGTGGTTGATGCAGAGTTGAGTGGCTTTTGAAGCTGAGTCTGACAACAATTTGCAAACGTGTTCTCCGCCTATGTTTATAGCCTCTCGAGTATTAAGAAATCTAAAGTACGGGGGCGCCTGGGTGGCTCAGTCGTTTGAGCGTCCGACTTCAGCTCAGGTCACGATCTCACGGTTCGTGAGTTCGAGCCCCGCCATCAGCCCAGAGCCTGGAGCCTGCTTCCGATTCTGTGTCTCCCTCTCTCTCTGCCCCTCCCCCATTCATGCTCTGTCTCTCTCTGTCTCAACAATAAATAAACATTAAAAAAAATTAAAAAAAAAGAAATCTAAAGTACGTATATCCTTCCAATTTTAGCAAGGTTTAATTTAATGCGCAGAGCAACTTAAAATTTTTAGAAAGGCATTCGGTTAGTAAATTTGTACTTATTTTCTGGGGAATATAGTAAATGATAATATTGAAGGATCAAATAGCAATTTTCCAGTTGTTTCTCAAATAATAAAATGGCTTCTGCCTTGAAATAGAGGATATTAGAGTTTCAAGAGACTCCAGGGAAAATTTCACCCACAGAGGGGTCAAAAAATAAATATTGCCAGTACTTTGATTTCTCAAAGTTTTCTGTATTTTTACTGCTTTTCTCGTGGCGTCAAAATTTCTGGGCCTTTTGCTGCAAGTTGTCGAAAAGCCATTTGGCTTTTCAGCTCACATCACAAACCCCAAACTCTCACTTCCTTTAGGATGCAATTTGAGCGCCCGTGAACGTGGCCAACTAAAAGCCAGAGTGCAAATGTTTTCTTTCATCCCTTTGACTCTGTCCCAAGTTACACGGCTGCAAGAGGGCACATGTCAGATTGAGGTGAACGCCCCGTGTGGGTCTGATCTCCGAGCCATATTCCCTGCTACGGATGGGAAGCTTGGAAAGGAGGGGTGATAACTCAGCCGTTTCTAAAAGAGGAAAATGATGACAGCCGTAAGAGGGCCAGCCATAGAAAATGGCCTCATTGGTGTATGTCAAACCAGTCAATCTGCTTCTGCTTAGGGGGTGTCTAGGGCCTGGTTCAAAGGAAGGCCAGCTCCTTGTGTGCCTGCAAAAGCCACAGTGGGTGGAAACTAGAGACTATGTTCAGTCTTCAGTGTTTATTTAACAAGAGCGCAGCCTCCCAGAGAAACACGGACAGGGCCAGGGGTCTGCAGGACAGAATCCCACAGACCTGTGTTGGCTCCGCTCTCCGGCCCGGGGACTTTTAGTTCACTTGTTTGACTACGGTGGTTCCTTGAGACACCCCTCCCCCGCTCCCCCGCCCCCCAAGACTTCCCCGGCTCAGTCCCCTTCTTCCCCATTCCCGCTGCTTCCGCACTTTCTGATCAGCATGTTTGCAAGGGCTTGAGACAGGGATTACAATGCCCCTTTTGGAAAGGAAGAAAGTTCGGCTCAATCTGGTGAGGCTGAAGGCCACAAAGTTTGTAAATCCTGAGTCTGGATTAAAATCTCGGCCTGACGGGTGCAAAATAGCGTAACTTTGGCCAAACCACCGATTTTTCTCTGGCCCTTACTTTCCTCCCCGAAGTGAGCTATTGTTCAGGCCAAATGGCATTCATTCATTCGTTCCTTCATTCAGCAAATATTCATTGCACATTAATTCTGTGCCAGAAACTCTTCCAGGTGCTACAAATACAATGAACATCCTGTTTTCATGGAGAGAAGATAGACAGTAAATGTCATATTAGTATTTCGGGGGGTGCTAGGTACTAAATGGGAGTAGGTCGGTAGGGGGCCATAAAGAATGCTGGGAGCAGGGGTAAAAATTTTAGCTGCGATGTTTAAGGGAAGTATCCTGGAGACAACAACTTTTGAACAAGGAGGTGGGGAGTGAGCCACATGGATAATTAGGGGAAAGGCATTCCAGGCAGAGCAAACGTGAGTAAGGTCTCTGAAGCAGAAGCAAGTCTGGAAGGTGCAAGGAAAGGCGAGAAGGTGCTGTGGCCAAGTAGACGCAGTGAAAGAGAGAGTCAGAGGAAATGATGTCATAGAGGTGATGCTGGGTGGGTGGGGGAGTCATGAGACAATAGAGCTCTCGAGGCCTTTATCGGGCATGATGGACAGAGAAATGCTTTTTGATGAGCAAATAGCTGTCCAAATGTATTTGCTATAATGCAAACAAAACATAGCAGTTGTTTTGGAAGTTGGGTTCTAAAACCAGTCTATACTGTATATTTTAGAGTCTCAGTCTTAGTTCTGAAATCTTGGCTCATGTAGAGCCATAGTCCTCAAAAGGATCCCATGATTCGTGGGTGTAGTCTAGCCCCCTGCGGGCAATATCGTCAAATTCTTGATCAGCACGTAACAGTTGGTGAGTATTATGGCTGTGCGTGAATTTTTAATTTCTTTTTTTTTTTTAGTATTTATTTTTGAGACAGAGAGAGACAGAGCATGAACAGGGGAGGGGCAGAGAGAGAGGGAGACACAGAATCCGAAGCAGGCTCCAGGGTCTCAGCCGTCAGCACAGAGCCCGACGCGGGGCTCGAACTCACGGACTGTGAGATCATGACCTGAGCCGAAGTCGGACGCTCAACCGACTGAGCCACCCAGGTGCCCCTCTGTGCGTGGATTTTTAGATTGAATGGGATGGTGATGGGGTGTGATGTCTTATGATTAAGAGCAAGGAGTTGTAGCTTAATGCCAAGCCAGCAGCAAGGAAAGACCTCCTTCCTCTGACATGCATGAGAACGGTACCTTGTCAGGATGGTGAGCTGCGTTACCCCAGCAGCGTCACGGAGATGGAGGGAGACCAAAGGCACAATCCAGCAACCAGAGGCTTTTATAGACCCTGTGAGACATTTTTATAACTCAGTAGTGACAGCGCTGTGGTCATGGCTGACCTGTTAAAACCTGCTATTCAGAGATTTTAATTCCGCTAAGCATTCTGCTAAAATTTCAAAAAATCAAAAGGGTGGTGCAAAAACGTACAGAAAAAAAATGAGGGCTGGGGATCACTATTTTATTTTATTTTAGTTATTTATTTTTTCAATATATGAAGTTCATTGTCAAATTGGTTTCCATACAACACCCAGTGCTCATCCCAAAAGGTGCCCTCCTCAATACCCATCACCCACCCTCCCCTCCCTCCCACCCCCCATCATGGGGATCACTATTTTAGAAGCCAGAGAATTGCATGATGGCATCTGGTGTGCAGCTTCTGGGCGAACCACTATGGGCCAATTATGCACTTTAGACCCATAGACTGATAAGTTGGGTTTGACCATTGCACTACATGGATGTTTCCCTTTTTTTGTTAGCGGGGCACTTGGTTTATAGAATACTCTCCCCTTCATTATCCCATTTTGTCCTCCCAACACTTGTGTGGAATTAGCATGAGGAATGTTCCCTTCCTATTTTGAGTGAGAAACATGAGAAACCAGGGGAATGTCGTGACTTGCCCAAGGTCACACTGCTATTAAATGGCAGCAGAGGTGGGACATGAACCCAAATGATCAACAAACTCATGCTTCCTTCCTTTTCTAGACTGACTTCCAAATGATGACAACACGATAGAGGGAGACAATCGGGCCAAACCCATGATTTGTTGTTATCTAGAAAAATAGCATTCCACTGAGTAGCTGCTTTCAATTTTAACCAGTTACTAGCCCCACATCCAGTGGAAGACCCAAAGCAGCTCCAAAAATGTCTTCTTTTAATGCAACTGAACAACCGAGAGAGTAACCAGGTGTCATGATCATCAATATACTGGTAACTTCTGGGTTCCCTTGTGTGACAGCAGGCTGAACTCTGCAGGCCTGATCAGACAGGGAGGTGTGGGTTGAGAGCCCTGGTCAGTAGGAATTATATGGGTTCTCCTCATTATCACTAAGAAATTGTCATTTCTGCTTTATAGTTTAGTTTTCTCAACTCACTTGTCTGGTATTGTTTTATTTGAGAAACCTTTCACCACTGCCCATTCTCCAGTGTAGCATCATCTAACAGAACTTTCTAGGGTGACAGACATGTTTCATATGCTTACCGTCCAATATGGCCGCCGCTCACCACGTGGCCGTGGCTATGGAGTAGTTGAAATGCGGTTGGTGCAACCGAGGGACTGATTTTAGGTTTTATTTAATGTTCCTAATTTAAATGTAAAAAGCCACATGGGGCTAAGCCTAGGGCAGGAAGAGGTTAAGAAGGAGAGAGTGAATCAGGGGTGGGTATTGTGTGGATGGGAAGCTGGAGGCCCATGGGATGGCTGGGGGTGCTGGGGGGTGAGGGAGGGGGCTTGGGTTACCTGGTGGGCTCCTTTACGGTGTGTGGTATGTGAGGGCCAAGTGGAAGGAGCTGGGGCAGGGGAGTCACTGTGGAAGCTGTGAACAATGGGACTTTGGGAAGTGGGGCTGGGAGGCAGGGTGGGCCCCGGGTGGCTACGGTCACAGTAATGTGGATAATAGTAATAATAACAGTGGAGGGTCAAAGGAGCTTCCTTTGAGACTGGCAAGATGAGGGAGGGGCCTAGTGGCCGGCTCCTGTCACACTGTGGGCCTGCAAGTCCTGAAAACCCAGGAGAGCGCTGCCAAGGGCGAAAGGAAGGTGGGGGCTGAAAGGGAAGATTTTCCAAACTGGGGAACCAAGGTAAATACAGGAAGTGGAACATTAACGCTATTTGGACTCAAACAAAGGAGAGTTCCCCTTGTCCTTTCAGCTGGCTGGGAATCCTACCCAGACGGTCTCTCCACTGTAAGCCTGAGGCTGAGAATGTCCTGAGGTTCGAATGAGGCCTTGGTCCTGAGAGCTCAGGGGGCCCCTCTGTCTCCCTGACCAAACGTGCACTTCCATTTTGAGAGGTCGACGTGGGAAAGTTATTTACCATTTGCACGGCAAGGACAGGGACATACAACAGAGCAATTCTGTAACACGGTTCAAGTCACCAAACGCACCGGGGGAGACTTTTTGGGGGTCCCTTAGGTGACGGTGTTGGGGAGGGCATCCTGAAGAGGAGCTTGTGTGGAGGATGTCAAGGAGGTCTGACCCCTTCTTAATCTCCCCCACGCCGAGATGAGATAACATTCTTACGAAGTAGCAGCCGATAACACTGCGCCATTTAATCCTCCCTGGCAAAACTCCCCTCACTCAAAACAAATATTAGCCCCATTCATTGTACAGGTGAAAAAGAAACCGATGCCAAGAGGAGGCGAAACTACTTGAATGGCAGGTTCAAGCTGGGGTAGGGGAGCTTGGGGAATTTGGCCCTTGAGTGTCACCCAGGAAGCCTGGGGAGTTGGGACAGCGTCTTCTTGGAGGTATCTCAGTTGACCGCAATGCTCTTTGTCTGCCCTACTCTTGACTCTCTCCTTTTCACCCTTATGTGTCCTTCCCAGAGTGGCCTTCCCTGGTATCCCAGCACCTTGTGTCTTTCAAAGCACTGATTACAATTGTCCCCCTCCCTTCGTTCTACCAGTCTTCTCCAGGAAGCTGTGACTTCTGTGCAGTTGAGGACTCTGTCTGTATCGCTCACCCTTAGATCCTGACATCAAGTGAGGTGCTTGGTTCATAATATGAATGGTGACTATTTTGTGGAGTGAAGGATCCTCTGAGCTTCTAGAAATGGGGCCTGACCAGAGGACAGGGGCTCCTCCAGGAGGGCCAGGAGGACAGAGCCCTTTGAGGGTGCTAGTTTCAAGGGCCACGCGGTAGAAATGACAGCTGGGTTTGTGCCAGTGAGAGGAAAATGTCCCCCTTGTCCATCTTTACTGTGTTTCAATAGGTAGGAGCATGGCCGGGGCCGGGTCTGAGCAGGTGTCAGAGAACTGGAACAGCCCTTGCGCTGTGTGAGGAACAGAGCCAGGGTGGGGCAGGTGCGTGCCTCTTTGAGGGCACGGGCTTCACGGACTTGGTCTCATTTGCTTCTGTCGACAGTACTTCGAGGCAAAGGTTCCTACCGCCATTTCCATCTTGCCGGTGATGAAACAGACTCTCTAAGAGGGTAAATCCAACACCATGCGGGCGAGATGGTGGCGGGGGGGGGGGGGGGATGCCCACTCAGGTGTGTCCAGCGTCATGACTCCTTTGTCTAGTGATTATGACCGTGCTTTTGAGTCAGAATGCCTGGGTTCACGTCCCTGCTCCTTCACTTGCTAGCGGTGTGCTTTTAGGAAAATGATGGCACTCTTCTGTGCCTTAGCTTCCTCATCTAAAAAATTAGGATAATATGAGGGTCTACCTTATAAGGTTGTATAAGGACTAAATAGGTCAATACCTACAGGTAAGTAGGCAGAGACTCAGAACAGTACCTGGCACTATAATCCTTATCCTCATCGCCATCACCATTTATTTATTGGATTTCCTTCCTCCTTCGCTGAGGGTGTCCACAGGCTCTGAACGGCTAGGAAGGAAAACCATCTAGGAAGATCTGAGAGAAGATTCTGACGTAGGGAAGCTCTGGAAGCGGCGAGAAATCGCTCAGATCTGGCTGTTGCGACAATGATCTCTTTCTCCTGCACCTGCTTCTTTCAAAGACGAAGACATTTCGCGGCAGGTTACGTGAGTTTCTATACAGTAATTGCGATCTTTCTTTCCTTTCATCTGTTATTTCTGGTGGGAGAGGAGAGCAATGACTCTGTCCCGACTTTGTCGGGAAATGAACACATCCAAATAACACTTTTTGCGATGGTGCCTCAGCGAGGGTCGCAGGGATGCCCCCAAGGGATGTGAAAGGCCAGGCTGAAGCTCTGCCCTGTGTTCAAATACAGGAGTCTCAGGCTGATCCTTGGGCAGAGTCCGTGGCCTTTCCAGGTGTAATCGGAGGAGAGAGAGGAGGTGCACAAGAGAGGGAAATCCCAGACGCCCCTCCGAAAGGTGTCTTGACGTAGTAATACTAACAGGGCACCATGGGTATTCACGACGGGCGACACAGGATT
Source organism: Leopardus geoffroyi (assembly GCF_018350155.1). NCBI lineage: Eukaryota > Metazoa > Chordata > Mammalia > Carnivora > Felidae > Leopardus > Leopardus geoffroyi. Next base: position 20,522,224 of record NC_059336.1, on the reverse strand, counting down.
GTTCTTCCTTCTGTTAATGGCCTGTTCCCGTATGTTTCCCATTTGGGGCATAATTAAGAAATTCCATAGTGAGCTAATGGTTCTTGGGAGGTTGAGATGCATTCCTCTGATTTTGTCCCAAAGAAGAGGATGTTTTTAGGAGTCTTCAGAGTTCATGCATCCATTTCTGTGAGGTCGCTGCTCTCTCTTTACCTCGATCCCCGCCCCCCCCCCCCCCCCCCACTGGTGCTGGAGCTCCCCGCACTAGAAATGCAGACAAAACTGAGTCCCAGTGAGGTAACAGACACCATGACCAAAGAGTGGATTCCAGAACTGGCCAACGAATGGTGTGGGAAGTAGAGTTATCTCCCAGATTTCTTTTTTTTTTTCTTTTAATTTTTTAAATGTTTAGTTTTGAGAGAGAGACGGAGTGCGAGTGGGGGAGGGGCAGAGGGAGAGGGAGACACAGAATCTGAAGCAGGCTCCAGGCTCTGAGCTGTCAGCACAGAGCCGGACGTGGGGCTCGAATTCAAGAACTGTAGGACAGGACCTGAGCCAAAGTCAGCAGCTTACCGATGGAGCCACCCAGGTGCTGCTCTCCCAGATTTCTCATCTGGCTTTGGACCCCGCGCTCCCCCAAGCTCAGGACATCCTAAAAGCGTCCTCTCTGGAACACCCAGGTGGGCAAAAGATGAGAGAACCCTGGTGTCCCTGCAACACTGTTTGGCCTCTTCTAGAACTTTCAAGAGCCCAGAATACAAGATCCGTTAATGCAGGAAAGAATTGTGTGGTTTGTTTAAGGAGAAGCAGACCCTCAGTGGAAACACACATCTGCTGGGATTTTGGAGAGATTTTCTCTCATCAACCTAGCAAGTCAGCAGTGGAAAACGCGTCTGTCCATAGGTGGCAGAACCCAGGTGAGTGCTGCAGAAAATAGATTGGATGTGGTAAGAGATACAGCCGTGGATTTGACAGGGAAGCAGTCAAAATCCTGAACGTGGACCTGGTGCCTCTAGGAAGATATTCTCTTCCTGATTTCCACACTTTCTTTCCACTGGGGACAAGGGGGCTAAAAAGTCCTCAAGAAAATAGAGGAGATATCCCGACCTTGTATTCTGGCATAAATGGTTCATTTTACCAAATTCAAAAAGTTGATTAAGTTCATATTAGAAATAAGGATTTTTGTTGTTGTTGTTGCTGTTCAGTAACCAACTTGCTAAAAAACAGTTCTGGAGAGAATTTATGCTCAGTTGAGAGAAATAGCAAGAGATTCTCAGTGCTAGCTTTGAGTTTGAGATCTGAGTGGAAAGAATTACTTCCCATTGCCTCTTGTTTTTATGCGATAGATATATCGATGTGGTTTAACTTGCTTAGGCATTTATATAGCAGATCACAGAAAGAAAGGAAATGGATGTTTATTGAGGGGTTACTATGTGCCCGTCACTTTCTCATCTAGTGAGTACCGACAGCTCACGTTTATTGAGTATTTAAGTAGGGCCCAGCACTGCACCACGCACATTACAGTCAGTTCTATTATAATGCAACACATGGCACATGCATTCTTTTTCTCAAGGTGTTTTTAATGTTTATTTATTTTTGAGAGAACACAAGCGGGGGGCAGAGAGAGAGGGGGAAGACACAGAATCCGAAGCAGGCTCCAGGCTCTGAGCTGTCAGCACAGAGCCCGGCACGGGGCTCGAACCCACAAACCGTGAGATCATGACCTGAGCCGAAGTCCGACGCTTAACCGACTGAGCCACCCAGGCGCCCCAACACACGCATTTTTAAAATCACTGTGCTATATGCTAGATCAGGCACTAAAACCAAGGGGCTTCTAGAAATATTGGGATCGGGGTACAACACTCAAAAACGTCATCAGTGACCGATTACAAAGTAAGAGCTAGGTGGGCAAAATAGGTTAAGGAGTTTCAGAGGCACAAAATTCCAGTTATAAATAAATAAGTCACAGAGATGAAAAGTACAGCCTAGGGAATACGGTCAGTAATACGATAATAGCGTTGTATGGTGACAGATATGGCTCACTTACTTTAGTGACGACGCTGTGTAAAAATACACAGAATGGTTGAATCGCTGTGTTGTGCCCCTGAAACTGACATAAGAGCGGATGTCAACTATGCTTCAATAATAATTTTTTTTTTTTTAAAAAGATAGGAACCTAATCAACATGGCAGCACACTTTGATATCTCGCATGGCTAAAACATACATAAATACTACCGTAAATACGACACTTTCCCTTTCAGGACACCCAAGGATTGCTTGTGTTAAGAGGGCTTTTTTTTTTTGGCAGCTGGGGAGTAATTACAAAGGGGTCCTCTGAAAGCGGAGGGAGGGTTGAATACCAGGTGTGGATGGATGTGGCTCATAACGCACACGGTCAACTGAGGTAGATGTTTAAGGTGTGTGCACAAGTGTGTGTGTGTGTGTGTGTGTGTGTGTGTCCCTACACAGCTCATCTCAGTGGGGTACACTCTTCTGTATTCACTTAAGTGCTTCTCAAGGATGAAACTTACCGGAAGTAAACACGGAATTCACGTTATGTTCAAATCACTCCCCAGTTACCGATCGCATTGGAGCGAATTCCGTTCTCAAAGTAAATGCTGGGGTGGGACTCTGATGCTTGTATCCCTGCATCTGGAGCCCGTGGGCACTCACGAGGCCAGCATCGTTATCACGGTCCTGACAACTACACTGTGACTCACAGTTTACTTGAGCAAGTTTTCCAGGATCACAGAAAACGTTCGGACCTCACGTCAGTTTTGAACCTTCGACGCGGTTCCTGGCGTGGTATTGGTCACTGGTCTCCCTGCGAGGACAGCAAATCTTTAATTAATCCCCTTGCTCTCCAGACAACAATTCTCCTGTTACGATAACCCTGAGCACGTTTCAGATTTTTCTGAGGCGGGGAATGCAGTCCGGGAGAGAGTAAGGTTAAGGTCATGACTACGTTAGGGTTCTATTCCTTTCCTAGGGCTGCCACAATAAATCACCATAAAACTGGTGGCCTAAAACCCAGAAATTTATTCTCTCCCAGGCCTGGAGGCCATCAGCCGAGAACTGAGGTGCAGGCGGGGCCGTGCTCCCTCCAGAGATTCCACCAGGGGATCCGTCCGTGCCTCTTCCAGCTTCTGATGGCTCCTGGCGTTCCTTGGCTGTGGCCACATCCCTCCAGTCTTTGTCTCTGTCTCCACATGGCCTTCGTCCCTGGGTCTCTCTCTTGAATCTCCCTCCCTCTTGTAAGGATGTCAGTCATCAGATTTCGGCTCTACTCTAAATCCAAGATGACCTCAAGACCTTAATTCCATCTGCAAAGATGCTATTTCTAAGTCAAGTTTGCATTTGCAGGCACGAGAGGTGACGACGTGGACGCATCGTGCGGCGGGGGGGGGGGGGGGGGGGGGGGGAGACCTCATTCGACCCAGTACAGTCACGACAGGGATTTGAAAGAAACGTACGGAGTTTCTGGCCTGTCCGTAGAGCCACGATGTTTTTTAACGGCCGGGAAGCGCACTCCATCCTCAAAGATGCAGAAGGGTTTTTGGAGCCTCAAAGCTGGTAAGTTCATCTCTCGGCAGAGCCTAGTGTCTGACAAATTACAAATTATCTCCTCCCTTGGGGGCGTCTCTAGCGAGGACCTTGCAGGATGACAGAGAGGGAGGCCCGATGGGAAGGGGGAGGGCGTCCTACAGGCTCTGGGGCACTCTGGATGCTGGCAAGAGCTTTGTTTTGCGGGCGGGCACACCTGGGGCCCGTTGATATGTTCGGAGGATGGAATTCAAGACTTCCGGAAGCGGCCCTTCTCCCTGGACTCAGGGATGAAGCTGGCAGAGGCTCCGGAAAGGCCACCAAATCACCTAGGCCAGTGGCTCTTTCATTTTTAATGTCTGGAGGCGTCACCCGGACAGCTCGTTCAGACACAGATACCTGGACGTCACCGCCACCCTCCACCACCAGCACCACCGAGATTCTCACTCAGTAGGTCAGGGCTGGGGCCCGAGATTTTGCATTTCCAGCAAGCTGCTGCTGGGCCGGGGCGGGGCGGGGGGGGGGGGCACCGCGTGAGTAGCACTGAGTAGGGAGGTTGTACACACAGCCAAGTGGGCCAATCTGTGCATCACGTGCAAGGACCGTCCAGAGGAAGGCCGCTCAAAGTCGTCTCGCTTGGATCCCTACGTCCCGAAGAACAAGGGACGTTGCAGAGTTGGGTCCACGATCCAGAGTTCTGAAAAGTCTTTCTGTTCCTTCTTAATTCTCTCTTCTGCGGCACAGCTGGGGTTCTCATCTCCATGCTTCCCCACCCCCCTCGCAGAGCTCTGGCCTGCCCTCTTCTTCTGACTCTTCCTCCTTCTCCCCTTTCCCTCCGACGACGCTGCTTCCCACTCTCCTAGGATCTGGGTGGTCAAAGAGAGAATTCTCCCAGAGGGCGAGGCGAAGGGCGGAGCCCGGGGAGGCAGAGGCCGATAAATCTTGTCTCTCTCAAGCGTATTAATATTTCACGTCTGAACTGCAGAGGGAAAACCTTCACTGACCCAGAGTGACCTGCAACCACTCAGGAGAATGTTTCTTTTTTAAATAATTTAACTTTATATGGTAGAAAAGCCAGGGCGGGGGTGTCCTGAGTGCTTCCATTAGCCTGTAATTTCCCTGTAACGCCGCTGAAATTGCCAGGGTTGTGACGGCCACGAGCCCACGTGGTGCAAACTTGTTGATTATGTTATTTGTATCTCTTCATCCAAGTTTTCTTTTCCATCTTGACCAGAAGGAGGTGTATTAATAGATGAAATATTATAGGTCAATATACCTGTATAGCTATGTAAAGGTTTCTTCTCCTTCTTACTTAAGTTTACTTGGTTTTGAGAGAGAGAGTGTGAGTGGGGGAGGGGCAGAAAGAGAAGGAGAGCGAGAGAATCCCAAGCGGGCTCCGCACTGTCGGTGTGGAGCCTGACACGGGGCTCGATCCCACGAACCGTGAGATCATGACCTGAGCTGAAGTCGGATGCTTAACCGAGCCACCCAGGTGCCCCCAACATATCTTTATATATTTTTATAAGTATATAGTAACATACTACTGTATACATAAAGCCGTCTGTATAGTTTAAACATTCTAAACGTATCTTTTATTTTTAATTTTTTTTTTTCCAACGTTTATGTATTTTGGGGACAGAGAGAGACAGAGCATGAACGGGGGAGGGGCAGAGAGAGAGAGGGAGACACAGAATCGGAAACAGGCTCCAGGCTCGGAGCCGTCAGCCCAGAGCCCGACGCGGGGCTCGAACTCACGGACCGCGAGATCGTGACCTGGCTGAAGTCGGACGCTTCACCGACTGCGCCACCCAGGCGCCCCACTAAACGTATCTTTTAATTTGGTACTGGAGTTGAGAGGCGGGGAGTGTAGCAGAGCAGAATCTGGGATCCGAAGGCAGGAACCAAGCGGGGGGAAGTCTAGCGGTTGGATGATGGAAGGCCGCTCCCTGCCCAGGAGGGTCTGCCTCAAAGTGCCTCACCTCTCTCTCTTCGTCGTCCCACCCCTGCACCGGCCAGCCTGCTGCTCCCCGGGCTCTGACTGAAAGCACTCGGCCAGGCTGGGCTGGGGGGGACAGGCACAGGATTCTCTTACTGAGGACCCGCAGCCATGGTGAACGTCACAGCGGCCATGGCCACGTCTGCCTGCCGCAGCCAGGCCAGTCCTGCCGGTGCACGAGCCCATTGTCCCAGCAGCCTCTTCCCTAGATGACCTATATTCTATAGAATATATGCCTGGAATGTATATAGCGTTCCACATATACTTCTGTGTGTTGCACGCACATTCTCTAGAATGCACACATGCACCCCCTAGATGTAATGTATACACACTAACTGGGTAATGGACATGCTAAAGTGGCCGAAGACACAAACCATCCCCTGTGCGCCCGTGTCTCCCTGCCTGGGGACTTTGGCCGCAGGCAAGGCTGTGCCTGGGAGCTGTTCTGGGATCTTTAGAACCAGTGCTGAGCAGAAAGTGGTAGAAAAATACCATAGTTTCTCCCCTCAGTGGAACAAGTCTGAGATGCGTGCAACCCGTTTATTATCAGACCCAGCCCCGGCCTTTCTCCCTTCCCCACTCCCTCATTGTGCTGCCTGGATTCCCAAATGATGGAGCCCGCCCGTCCTCAGAGTCTGCTACTGGGGGGAGTTTAAACGAAGGCAATACACCACAGATAGTCCCCACGCAGATCTTCCAAATTTGGCAAAAATCCACCCGAGCATGTTTTTGTTTGTTTTTAATCATGCCATTCAGAGAGATGCTTCTCTTTCTCCAGGTATAACTTTCCTATCTGCGTGTCATTCTCTTTGTCTACGTCTACTAAGGGCCCTTGCAATAACCAAACTGAAAAACAACTTCTGTGCTCACTTCCTATTTTTCAGTTATTTACAACTTTCTGGAGGCTTTGACTCTAATACATTTTTAGTCACTTTGTGTGAAATCTCACTTTCTTTTCCTTTTGAATTTTTATTTGGCTCAAGACTCTGCCTGTCCCATATGGTGAGTGCAGGCGACGTCCCACTGGTGGAAAAGTGATTCTTTTTATTTGAGTTGTTTCCCCTGAAAATTTATTGTCAGAACGTTTCTTTGGAGTACGCGTCATTCCTCTGGGGGGTTAAACGGGGGTGGCGACCTGTTTCGAGAAATCCTACTTGCGGCCCATGCTGGGCCTGGATATTCTCCTACATATATATAGCAGTCTGGCTTCGAGTACACAGTTGATGCTAAACAAATGCTAATTAATAATAACCTAATAGAAAATGGAATTAGGGCAAACAAATGCAGTGCATAACGACATCCTAGATTTTTCAAGTAACATTCATCACATTTATTTTAGTCTTCTCAAACTCAAGCCAATCTTTCAAGTCAGCTCTGAAGAAAAGAGGAGATTAGGGTTGGGTCTGTTTTTCGGTTTGTTTTGTTTTGTTTTGTTTTTTTGTTTTCCAGAACGTTCCATCCTGTAGATGCCTGTATTTCCCGGGCCGACGCAGAGGTAGCTGTGGGCCATGAGGATGTATGGGATGTGGCAAAAAGTTGGTCTGTAAGGATGGGGTCCTTTCTTCTTCCAGAGAGGATTCTCCCTGGGATTTAGTACACCATGCAGGAAATTGTCATTCGAAAAGATAAAGGTTTTATTTAATTAGTAGGATGGGTGAAGTCACAGACTCCCTCCCTGGTTTATAACCTGGATTGGGGCCAAGACCGGGGTCAATGAGAAGGGGGCGAGTGTGACGTCCACACCTTCTTTCCTTCAGTAACTCTTTTTCATTTTTCACTGATCCTCATCCTTCCACGGAGACCGTTCAGACCTGGTCATCGCACGTCTTGCAACCGCCCCGGTCTTCAGCCTCTGGACCTGCCCCCTCCCTCCGCCACCGGACCTCCGAGGAAACGTGGTCTCCACACACAACGGAGTATAATTCAGCCATAAAAAGGAGGCAAGCCCTTCCGCAGGCGACGATGTGGATGAACCTGGAGGACATTGTACTAAGTGACATAAGGCAGACACAGAAAGACAAACACTGCCCGATTCCACGTAACGGGAGGCACTCAAAATGGTCAGACGCATGCAAACAGGAGGTGGGACGCGGGTTGCCCCGGGGCTGGCAGGGAAGGGAAAATGGGGAGTCACCGTTTAATGCATCTCAAGTTTAGGTTATGCAAGGTTAATAAGTTCTAGACATCTGTGTGCTGCTGTGCGTATAGCCAACAGCACTGTACATGCTCTTAAAAATCTGTTACAGGGTATAGATTTCACATGAAGGGTTCTTACCACAATAATTAAAAAAAAAAAAAAGAGGGGCACCTGGGTGGCTCAGCCCGTCAAGCTTCCAACGTTTGATTTCCGCTCAGGTCGTGATCTCACGGTTTGGTAGTTCGAGCCCCACGTCGGGCTCTGCGCTGACAGCACGGAACCTGCTTGGGATTCTCTCTCCCTCCCTCCCTCCCTCTCTCTCTCTGCCTCTCTCATGCGCGCTCTCTTTCTCTCCCAAAATAAATAAATAAACATTAAAAAGAAAAGCTAAATCTCACCAAGTTGCCTAAGCCTCGGCTCACGTGCCTGGAAATAGATAATGCCAACTTGGTGTCACTGGGAGGACGACATGTGATAATGTTTTCTGGATGTCTGGCACGTCCCTGGCGATGAATGAATGTCGGTCTTATACCCCTCAGAGCAGTACATGTAACACAATGGGGAACGCAGGCTCGGAAGCCTGTCTTTGCCATTTGCTACTTGGGAGATTCAGGGGGACGTTATTTCATCTCTCTGTGCCTCAGTTTCCCCATCAATTAAATGGGGGCCACGATGGTGTCTAATATATAGGGTTGCCAAGGATTAAGCAAGGCAGTGCATGCAAATAATAGATGCCTCCTGATTATTATTCTTAGTTTCCCCAGGGAAATAAACAGTCCCTCTTTATCCTCTCTAATGCAGTTCTATTATTCTATGATTCTTCCTTCCCAGGTGGGAAAATGGGTCCTCATCGCTAAACTTGCTAAAGAAAATGCTGATCTCCCAAAATAGCTATTGAGCAGTAATTTTCAAAATACATAGTAAACCCAAGCCGTACATGAAAGGCTCTTAAAGTAGGTCATTGCCACGGGGCTGCTTAGAGAGGGTGCCGCTGGGGTGATTTATGTCTGGGGGGATTATTAATTAAACAAAAGAGGGTCTGTGTTTTTGAAAAATGCCTCTGCCACAAAAGAACCGTGCATGAAGAGGCATAAAGGAATAGCTGTGATTAAAGAGTGTATCTCTATCTATATATTCAAAAGATTATGCATTAAACAGATTTTTTTTTCCTGTATTTAATGCTTTGGGAGTTTTCACAGATCTCTGTGTTGAGTTTGGACTACTTTGGCAAACTTGTTGCAGAGGAAATTGTTTGTGCACATGACCGCTGCGTCAATAAGGGATCAGTTCTTGTTTCTAAGAACGAGCAGAGAGGGGACACTGGTGTGTGTGTGTGTGTGTGTGTGTGTGTGTGTGTGTGTATGTGATACGCGTGTGCTGGTTTTCCAGGCGTGTTTCTCTACAGGTGCGTGACCACTATATGTTTCCCAAAGAGGTTTTATTCTGGAGAGCTTGATAAGGACGGGGATTTAGAGGTGTATCTTTCGGGAGGGGAAATTTCTCTTGTAGGAATGCTGAAGGAGGGCCCCCTCAGAGGTCCCCGCCCTCTCTCGCGTCCCCCTCCCTACAGCAGGGGGCTCTTCTGTGTCTGCATTGTCTTTTTCTCCTGACTTCATGAAGCTCAAACATTGTCCTTCTTAATTCTACCCTTTATCAAAGATTAAAAAGAATCTTTCTGAATATTTTTCTCACTATAAAAGCAAGGCGTCATTCTTGGGGTTCCTTATCTATTTGGGTGGATTGACCCCTTATCACATACATAGTTTGCAAATACTTTCTCACGTCCTATCGGTTGACTTTTCACTCCACTGATGGTCCCTTTGCTGTGCGGAGTCTCAGTCGGATGTAGCACCAGTTGCTTCTTTGTGGTTCTGCCTGTGCTACGTAAAAAAACTTGAATGGATGTTTCTCCAAAGACCTACAGATGGCCAACAGGTATAGGAAAGGATGCCCCACATCGCTAATTATCAGGGAAAAGCAAATTAAAACCACAGCGAGACGTCACCTCACACCTGTCAGGATGGCTGTTACCAAAATAAAGAAAACACGCACAAAAAGCAAAAAGCAATAAGCTTTGGCAAGGATGCGGAGAAACCGAAACCCTGGCTGGCACGCCATGGGTGGGAATGCGAAATGTTGCAGCTGCCGTGGAAAACATTATGGAGGTGCCTCAAAAATTAAAAGCAGAGGTCCTGGGGCTCCTGGGTGGCTCGGTCGGTTAATCGCCCAACTTTGGCTCAGGCCATCATATTATGGTTCGTGAGTTCGAGCCCTGTGTCAGGCTCTGTGCTGACATCTCAGAGCCCGGAGCCTGCTTCAGATTCTGTGTCTCCCTCTCTCTCTGCCCCTTCCCCCGCTTGCACTCTGTCCCTCTCAAAAATAAATAATAATTTAAAAATTAAAAAAAAAATAAAGAGCAGAAGTACCGTGTGATCCAGCAATCCCACTTCTGGGTACTCATCCAAAAGAATTGAGATCAGGATCTGGAAGCAATATTACTACTCTTACGTTTGTTGCAGTATTACTCACAGCAATCAAGAAGTGAAAGGGACTTCATGTCCGTGGACAGGTGAATAAATACAGAAAATGTGGTAGTTTCATCCAGTGGAATATTATTCGGTCATAAAAAGAAGAAAACCGTAGTCTGCAGCGATCTGGAGAGATCTTAAGACTATTCTGTTAGGTGTAATAAGTCTAGCACAGAGATGGACAAATACTGCATGATTCTACTTCTACAAGGCATCTGAAACAGTGAAATTGATACAATCCAAGAGTGGAGTGGTGGCTGCCAGGGGCTGGTGGAAAGGGGGCAAGAGGGGATTACTAATCAATGAACATAAAGCTTCAGTTATGCAAGATGGATAAATTGTGGAGATTTGCTGTGCACTTGGCCAACAGTCAACAATAGGGTACACTTAGAAGTTTGTTGAGTGTAGATCTCATGCTGAGTTCTTACCGCAACAAAATACAATTTTTTAAAACCCGAAACAAGTAAGGCATAGTTGCAAACATTTCAATAATACAGATATGTGAAGAATAATCACATCTAACAGCACTAAGTACTGTTAATATTTTGGGAATGTAGCCTCCCAGCTTGTTCCTGTGCATGGGTGCACATGTAACTCACACATACAGAATTTTGTGACTTGCCCCGATCGCTTTGTAGTACAGTCTTGCTAGATCTTCAGGTCAACATGTATAGCTCTATTGTTTTTGTTTGAAAAGCTTCACAGTATTTTCTTTGAATGCTGTTATTTATTTAGCAGTCTTGTAGGTAAACCTCCAGGCTTTTTCCAATTTTGTGGCTACGAGAAACCCTCAAACGAGTATCCACATGCACACGTCTTTACGCCATTGCCTGATTCTTTCCTTAGAATGAGGTCTTGGAAGGTTAATGGGTGGAGTATAGTTAATTTTGGTTCATATTGGCAATTGCCCTTCAGAAAGATTGTCTGAGGTCCTATTTCCACAATAGTGTGAGTGCATCTTTCCCTACATTTGCAACAGTAATGGATAGTATTAGCCTTTCTGCTTTTTGACAGTTTGATGAGCACAAAAAAAGTGTGTTGATTTTTCAATTTGGTTTTTTCCGGCCCTCACCTAGATGGGCATGTTTTTCCTCTGTGCATTGCAGTTGCATAGAGCTTTTGTGAATTGCCTGTTCATGCTCTTTTCTGTGTTTTCTATCATCATTAATGTTCATTATAAATTGATTTGAATGATCTCTTTATTAAGAATATTACTCATGGGGCACCTGGGTGGCTCAGTTGGTTGGACGTCTGACTTCAGCTCAGGTCATGATCTCACAGTCTGTGGGTTTGAGCCCCGCGTCGGGCTCTGTGCTGACAGCTCAGAGCCTGGAGCCTGTTTCGGATTCTGTGTCTCCCTCTCTCTCTGCCCCTCCCCTGCTCATGCTCTGTATCTCTCTGTCTCAAAAATAAATAAAAACATTTAAATAAAAAAAGAATATTAATCATTTTTATCCCATAGATCTTGTAAATACTTCCCTAGGTTTTGTTTAATATTTTATTTCTTTAAAAAAATCTTTTTTAATGTTTATTTATTTATTTATTTATTTAACCTTTATTTATTTATTTTATTTATTTATTTATTTATTTATTTATTTATTTATTTATTTTTAAAATTTTTTTTTCAACATTTATTTATTTTTGGGACAGAGAGAGACAGAGCATGAACGGGGGAGGGGCAGAGAGAGAGGGAGACACAGAATCAGAAACAGGCTCCAGGCTCTGAGCCATCAGCCCAGAGCCCGACGCGGGGCTCGAACTCAAGGACCGCGAGATCGTGACCTGGCTGAAGTCAGACGCTTAACCGACTGTGCCACCCAGGCGCCCCAACCTTTATTTATTTTTGAGACAGAGAGAGACAGAGCACGAACGGGGGAGGGTCAGAGAGAGAGGGAGACACAGAATCTGAAACAGGCTCCAGGCTCTGAGCCATCAGCACAGAGCCTGACGCGGGGCTTGAACTCACGAACCGCGAGATCATGACCTGAGCCGAAGTCGGACGCTTAACCGACTGAGCCACCCAGGCGCCCCGTAATGTTTATTTATTTTTGAGACAGAGAGAGACAAAGCTCGAACAGGGGAGGGGAAGAGAGAGAGAGGGAGACACAGAATGTGAAACAGGCTCCAGACTCTGAGATGTCAGCACAGAGCCTGATGTGAGGCTTGAACCCACGAACCGTGAGATCATGACCTGAGCCGAAGTTGGACGCTTAACCGACTGAGCCACCCAGGCGCCCCTTTAATATTTTATTTCTGATGACAGAGCCTTGTCCATATGGTTTACATTTTTATGAACAAATTTGTTAATCTTTCCTTTAATATTTTCAGCTTTGATACAAAGCTAATTGTGGCGATCGCCACTCCGCGATGATGAAACAAAATGTACATAAATCCAATATTTTGGGGCGCCTGGGTGGCGCAGTCGGTTAGGCGTCCGACTTCAGCCAGGTCACGATCTCGCGGTCCGTGAGTTCGAGCCCCGCGTCGGGCTCTGGGCTGATGGCTCAGAGCCTGGAGCCTGTTTCCGATTCTGTGTCTCCCTCTCTCTCTGCCCCTCCCCCGTTCATGCTCTGTCTCTCTCTGTCCCAAAAATAAATAAACGTTGAAAAAAAAAATTTTTAAAATAAAAAAAAAAATCCAATATTTCACATATTGGGGAAACATACAACTTATGGAAAAAATCAGAGACTAGGATGCCTGGGAGAGGGGCATGTGAATGGATATACAGCAGTTGGCACAAGGTCAAAGATTTTTCTATCACATGTAAATGTTCATATTTGTCAAAAACATTCACCATGGAGTAAACCTTGAACAACCAAGTAGACGAAATGACTTGCCCAGTTGATATTAGTCAGCCTTCCTCATCGGCCACCCCGGACCTGGCCCATCTGTGAATGAGAGACTGTAGTGGCAGAGAAAGAGGCTACAAGTGGGCTTAACAGGATGAACTCCCACTTACTAAGACTTATCTGCCAGATCTGACCGCCCAGCTTCTCAGTAGCAGAGATGAACGCTGAGCCTTTATTATGTCACTATTCTTCATGGAGACTAACACCTCGGGGCAAGAGCGCTCCCGTGACCATATGATCTATCGTATCACGTAACACACCATCCAGAATCTGTTAACTATTTTGAACCTCTTTCATCCTAGAAGAGACAAAGGTTTATCCTCAGAGAGATAGATATTCTAGGTATCTTAGACATGAGATGATGTCTGATCAGCAAGCAGGATATTATCTTCCCCATGAAACTAAGGCTTAGAAAGGTTACATGACTTGCCCAAGCTTGCACATCCAGAATGTTTGAGAACTGCAATTTGAAGACAAATCTTGGGTCCTCACGCCCTTTCTTTCTCTAGTCCAGCAGGACCAGTGTAGTTTCCTGCAGAAAACACATTGACTCAGGTCTAGGGGGCTTGGCCTGGCCACTCTGTAACCCAAACTGAGCCCGGAGCCCATCTTAAATGCTTCCTATGCGACCTGGGAGAACCTTGGGTAAAGCCTCCATGATTGCTTCATTCAATACAAAACAGAACAATAAAAGGACATTCATTCCCTTTTACTACATCATGTAACGAGAACTTCAACATGGTGTTGGTGGCTCTTTCTTCAACTGCTCCAGGGATTGGTGGATAATGTGGAAAAAACCTATCCTGGAGTCAAGTTCAGTCTAGCTCCCAAGCTTCTGACCTCTTTTTTCAGGACCAATCCTCATCTGAAAAAAGAAGTTGCAATTTCAACAGGACCAGGGTGACATGTGTCGGGAGTGGGGGGGGGGGGGGAGGTCTGGCTCCTGATCTTACTTGGTGTCTCTTCTTTCTGACCTCTGATGCCCGTATCTTAGAAGTTGCCTCCTGTAATGGGCCCTCTTTCTGAGTCCTATTGGGTCAACTGTCCTGCATCTTGTGATAGGCTTGTATTCAACTTGTATCAACACACTGTTAGTACCACTTTGGGTGGTAAGTGACTGAAACCCAGTTGAAACCATAGCAAGACTTATCAACCTATGAAAGTGAGTCTTCAGCTTGACCTAGGGCCAGTCAAGGGTGTCTTCGATGCCACCAGGACTCCATTTCTTCATCTCTCTTCTATGCTCCCTTCAGCCTGTCTGTTTTCTCCTGTCATTTGGCCCGAGTCACAGTTGGTGGTGACCCACATACCTCCCAGCTTATATCTGCATTGCTGCCAGTTTGGGTCTGAAAAATCTCCAGGACGGCACCGATTGGGTGCGCTTTGGTTAGGTGTCCGCCCCAGGACCATAGAAAGGTGGCATACTTCAGTTGGCAGCTTCCTACAATCAGCGGTTGGAATGTGGGAAGTAGTAAGTCATTCTCCAAAAGAAGGAAGATGACGATGTTGGCATCCTAGAGAAAAGAATATAGAGCGAAGAAAACAATGGTACCCGCAATGGTGTCCTGGTGACCTGCAGCGAGTAAGCCAAATCAACAATGTGATGAGCGCCTACTAAACAATGATATTTTTTTCTCTTCTAAGAAACATTAATTTTTGAACACAATAGAAGATGCCTTTGCTCACCTTTGTACCTTCCACAATGATTTAACACAGTGCCTCAAACTGAAGACACAGGAGGAGGGAAAACAGCACGTGATAGGTTCCTCTCCTGGGATAATGACATTTTTTCCCCGCCATCAACTCCTTACTGGACATCTTTAGGTTTTCCTTTGGTTGCATTCGCCTTCTCTTGCTCTGTCAAGAAAAAACAAAAGGGATTTTTCACATTTAGCCTTTGGTTTCTGAAGCTGCTTAGGCACTGCATCACGGGTAAAATTTGGGTTAAAGATAATTGTAAATATGGTATTGATATTAACTGATGTTTTCCCAACATTGCAATAATGCTTGTTTTGTTTGTTGGAGAGTTTATTACTTTTTGATCAATAGAATGTGAGATTTGTGGGGGAAATTAGCATAGTGAATAACAATTAGGCAAAAAATCAATGGCATTCAGACAAATACGGGGTTTGGAAAAGTCCCACAGGCACATGAACCTTCACACACACACATACTCACACACACACTCTTAAAACTGTAATGCGTCTCATTTACAATTCTGAAGCATGGGGTGGGGGTGGGGGTGTGCGCAGCTTCTATGAACAGAAAAGGGATAGATCCAGAGAAGCTGTCCGTGGATTTTGCGTTGAGGAAACTCAAGATCTCTGCATTCGGAAAAACCCAGAACATCAATATCTCCTAATTCTATTTGTGCTTTCTTTACTTTTGGCTTAAGAGTCACTGAATGCCTGCTTTTCACTGGCTGCCTGGGGGTCAAGGGGGGAGCAGATAGAACCATAGTTCCCCCTTAGTTCTTTCCTTCCTTCAACATATTCCATGGTGGCCGGAGCAAAACATTTCTACCCTTTGTCATGGAACCAGAGTGAAATAAGTTAGGAGAGACCCAAACAGTCATCTGATCCAATACGCTCCTAAACACAGGACAGAAATCGTTGAAACTATGGTGGGTCCTCACCCTTTACTTGAACACTTCTAGGGACAGGGAGCAAAATTCCTCCCAGTGCCACCCACTGGGATGTAGCATGGCTCTGGTGGGTAGACTGTGCTTTCTGACAGTGCACATTCTCCCACTGGTCCTGGTTGTACCTCTGGAGTCCGAAGGAACAAGAGAGGAAGGAAGGAAGCCATGATTCATTCATCACCTTGTAAGGTTATAGGTCATTCAATATGTGAATTTGGATTAAAAGTATCCTGCTTTCCTCCGGCTGTTTGACATGGTGTAGATACCCTTGAAGAGAGCCACACTGAAGTATTTCCTAATTCCCTTCTCTCCTGCTTGGTGGGAAGGAGCCATGGGGATTTGGAGAACGGGAAGAAGAATTTCCATTTAACAGATTTATTTTTCTTTGGGGCTCAGAGAGATTCATGCTATGCTTTCTAGCCTGATGCACCTTGTGTGTTACTGAATAGATACTCTACATTTCTGTGAAAGTCTTTCATTGGATGTATGACTCTTTGTTGAAATATGGAAACCTATCGGGGAAGGAGAATCTTCTGAAACAGTAGCCACATTCCACGTATCCATCCTTTTTGAGTGGAGGGCATTTCTAAACTTCCTTAAGGAACGCAACATATTGGCTCTGAGCTCCTTGAAGGTAGAGGCCGTGTTTCCTTCTTGTCTCCTGAACCTTCAGCAAATATAAAATATAGTTCAGGGAAGTTACTAAGCATATATTTGTTGGATTAAATACAGTGATTGGCATACAATACAGTTCTCAGCTCTTACATTTTATGGTGCATCTAAGAAGTATTCCCTAGGAACATTGCTAAAGTGTATTCACAGCAATACACCGTGTATTCACAGTCTCCCTGTGGGCTCTGACATCTGTATATCACGGTATTTGAGGATTCCAGGGGGTTCATTGCCTTGTCTGAGAGTCCTCGCTATATATCATCCTATCTGATAATTCCTTATGGAATATCTCTGTAGCTGAGAATTTCCTTCCCCTGCATGCCTGTTCAGAAATCAATGTTTAGAATAATGGTCCTGCTCGGCTCTGAATTGGGCTGGTTAATAACCATTGCCAGGGAAATCAATCAAATCTATGATATCTTATTACTTACACTAATTTAATCACAGGGAACAGATCAGTGTTCCAGTTCAAAGGGCAAAATGTGTGTGTGTGTGTGTGTGTGTGTGTGTGTGTGTGTGTGACAGAGAGAGAGAGAGAGAGAGAGAGAGAGAGAGAGAGACCTTTTAAGCAAAGAAGGTAGTGAACCCTGGAGGAAGTGACCTATTACTATAAATCTTTACGCTGCATTATTACAGGCAATATTCAGTTGAACTTTAATTTATACCTAAAAGCATGCCACTTTTATTCCAATTTCATTCTGAGAATATTTGGTGTTTTGAATAATCTTTGAGATCAGGGAAGGCAATTGCTAATTCCCTAATCATACAGATGAACGGGGTGTGGTCTTTAGTAAAATTGCTCATATGTGATGACTGCAGCCAACCCAGCTGGCTCAGTCCCAGGCAGCTGGTTAGATTATAGATGGACAGGACACAGTCTGTGGATGCGGGGAATCGAAGACGCTTCTGTCTCTTCATGTACGTCACTTAGTCTGTGTCAACCTCTTACCCTCCCTCCCATCTTGGAGCTGGGAAGTGGTGCCTTTCTATCCACCCTTGATCTCAGATGTTTCAACCTCCACGAAGCCTTTTCTAAGGACCCCCGTCAGGTGAGGGCTTCCTTCTCCCACCTTTGTCACACTCCTTTTGTGTCTCTGGAGTGGGCGCTAATGATCTGATCTACCCCATGTCTTTTTCTATTGGGCAATGCCCCTCTACTATTTCATGGGCATTCTGATGGGGTTTATAATCAAGGACCATGCTCCTTTGCCCCAGGCTGGCCGATAGAGGATGCCACCCTCCCCTGGACAGAGAGCTTGATGCAGCCTGAGTCTCTTTCTCAAGCGGCACAAGAAGAATCATCCTTTGGTGATCTTGTGGACTTTGGGGCAGGAAACACTCTGGAGATCGCAAAGAGCATGGTTTCCATCCTCCCTGGCCTCTCTCTCTTTTGTATAGCTTTGCTTAGTCTTCTGATTTGTGAAGTTTCCTATTCTCTGATCACTGGATTAATGCAGAGATGACACATTTTGTCTCAGGTCCCAAACCTAATTGATTGGCAGTGGCTGTGGCAGGCTGTGCTAAGAACCTAAAGTCATGCCCGGGGTCAGCAGGAAAAGAGATCTGTGATCAATTAGTTATGTCTGGCACGGAGACGGATATGGCTGTAAACGAACCAGGTGTTTGCCATCCTTCATCTAGTGACGTGTCTTGTTTCTTCTCAGTGATTTGGTGTGAGTCCTCGATTTAGGCAGCATCCTATTTCTGTCATGTGTCACATTTGTCACCAGGAAAGCCACAGCGACCACTTCCTGAGCCAGGCCAACCAGAGTTTTGCCCTTCAGATTTTGACATTCATTCTTTGGATCCTCAAAGCCTAAAGTCAGTTAGCAGGAGAAATGATGTTAAAGAGTATAAATCCAAGTGGGGCAGGAACATAAAAAACGAGAAGGGAAAACAACTCAAGCCATTCTGACAAATTTCAGGAGTGTGCAGCAGAGGCAGGGAAGCCTAGGGTTGTAGGGTCAGCAGTGCATGAAGCAAATTCAGTTAAATTAGCTTTCCAGTGCAAATTTTAATTGATTGATTTGTGGCACCAAGTCCCTTGGGAGATTTTGTGTGTAAAAATGTGGCCACAGGCCACGCGTGCCTTCTTTGTTATTACATCTCCAGTGCCTCGTACATAGTATGTGCTTAGTAACATCGTACTGAGTGAGGGAACTCATAAGTTAGCACATTAATGTACAATCTTTCCAGCTCATATCAGAAGTCAAAACTGATAGATATTTGGAATACTGTCTGAACTGAAGCAGAAGCATCTAGAAAACACAATTCTGTTTTTGAGAGACACTTAGGAGCCAGAATCCACAGGATCTGGTGGTAGATAGGAGCCTGGGAAGATGGAGGAGATAGAGGGCGAAAAGCCTTTCAGATTTATGACCAGATGAACTGGGTCGGTGGTACCAGAGTTCGCCGAGAGGCTTGTCTGAAGCACCTGGGTGGATCTTAGCAAACAGACTTCTCGTACTCCATTTTTATTGGCTCGTTGTTTGTCTGACTTCCTCCCAACCCAGGAAGCGCATTGAGGGAAGCATCGTGCCTGCCTTGTTAACTGTTACATCCCCCGCGTCTAGCACAGTGCCAGCACATAGTAGGCCTGCCATAAATACTAAGTGCATGGGTGAACTGGCACCCCATATCCACTGATGATGACAAACTAAGCAGTCAGTATGCAGGATGACACTGCATTTCTCTCTACGGTGCCATGGGAACATGCTATGGGCCATGGGAACACGTTACGTGCCATGGGAACACGCTACAGGCCATGGGAACACGCTACAGGCCATGGGAACACGCTACACGCCATGGAAACACGCTACGGGCCATGGGAACACGTTACGCAAAAGCAACTTCCAGCCATGTATGATGGAGAACAGAAGGCAAACCTTGTTTCACACAGCTCAGAACTGCGTTCTGGTCTACCGGAGGCCTGCCAATCTTACTGTGGTAGTATAATGCAAGTTTTGCATGAGCTTCAATTACTGAAAGTCTATATGGAGTTTATGAGGCTTAACCCATAGCCGGTTCCTGTTCACAGTCAAAGGCCAATGAATGGTCGATAAAAGCTGCAAACAGTTTTCCATTATTCCTGATGGATTTCTCTGTAAGATGACAGAGTGTAACAATGGTCAATAGTGGAACAGCCATTCCTGAAGGCCTTTGTGCCAGATATAATATACTGATAAAAAGGAGGGCGGCATGAAGTTTCGTTGGTACATTGGCCTGTGGTTTTTGGTGAAACAGGAAAGCTCTTCTTGAAAGTAGGGTAGACTATGCTTGAATCCTTCCAATAAAAGCTGCCCTGTGGTTGGGGCTCAACGGCCGTGTGGCTGTGATGATCACATCAGAAGAGCTGGTTGAAAAGGAGTGTATTAGTGAGCCCAGGAGCCCAGGAGCCCAGGAATTAGATTAGTTCTTGGGGAAAAAGTTCCTCACCTGGTGTTTTATTAAATTTTAAGGTTTGAAATCAGATGAACTAAATGAACAGGCAGAGGTAGGTGGGAAGGAACTGTGACTTAGAACAGAACCTTATTATTTTTACCTTAGATAACTCTCAGCAGCATGGAAATGGTTAAATATTTTGGAAAAGCTCACCCCAGATGATTTCCATAACACCTGTTATGGGTTGAAGTGTGTCCCCTTCAAATGTATACACTTCGCGGAGACACCTAGTCCTTCCCTCCTGTGTTCTCCAAACTGAGGCACCTCATTGCCATTGATGCAATTGCTCTAGCCAGAAAGCTAGAGGCTTTTCTTTCTTCCTCCTCCGCCTCAAATGCATTCATCACCAAATCCCACCACTTTCACTTCTTCAATCTTTTCTCCCCCAAAGTTGTCTGGCAGCTCCCTTATTTCAGGATACTTGATCGCTTGCTAAAGTGACTTCAATAACCATCTGTCTGTCCCCCAGCTCCAGCTCTCTTTCCCATCTCCTCCAGTCTCCAGACTAGAGCCTGATGATCTTTGAAAAATAAAAAAAAAATGTGATCATGTCACATCCTGCCCCAATTAAAACCCGTCAATGTCATCTCCTTGCCCTCAGAATGAAATGGAATATCCATTCCAAGGCCTTTCTTCATTTGGCCCCAACCTACCTGACTCATTTATCACCCGGTCTTCTTCCTGCCCAGGAGGAAAATGGAGGGGGTGGGGGGGGGGGAAGCATGTTCAGGATACTGCTAGTGATGCATGAAGGGTGTGAAGAGCTTCACT